>NC_041386.1:391994903-392005091 GCF_002162155.2 Triticum dicoccoides | reverse complement strand
GCCGCCGCCTCCCTCGGCGCCGGTGCCCGACGCCGCCGCGTCCTTCCGCCGCTCCGCCACACGCCGCCTCGCCGTCTTCCGCCACGGGAGCCGAGCTCCGCCTCCGCCTCCCCGGACGCCGCGCCTAGGCCCGGTCGCCGCCGTCCTCGACTCTCCTCGCCGGCAAGCCGCCGCCCGGCCTCCTCTTCTCCTCCGGTGAACCTCAGCGTCCGTGCCCCGGCCAGATCGGATCCAAATCCGGTTGCTACAGTAAACCCTAATCCGGAGGTTGCATTTTTCACCAAGTCCCGGAGATTTTCAATTCAAGTGCTCCTGTTCTCGGCTCCGTAACTTTGCATCTGTAGATCCGATTCATGCATATAGCATATCAAAATGTTCATCTCAGAGAGTACATCATTTCATTACATTGCATTATTTTCATTTGAGCTCATCTTGATACCCAAAATGCTGTTAGAAGAGGGCTACTTGAGATAATTGTCAGATCTGCTACTCCGTTTAGGTTTTTGTCATTTTTGCCATAATTAATGTGTGCATGCTATGCCCTGATGCTCTACATGTGTTTTGTTAAGGGTTTTGTCATCTTTTCCAGAGGTGCAACCCATGTATTTTTGTGATGTGTGTGGTGACTTGTGCAAGCTTGCAAAGTGGTGCACTTAGTAATTCTGTTTTCAGGGACTTAGCAATTTCACTAAGTCCTGGAGCTGTTTATCTCATGATGCCATATGTTCTTGTTGTTTCCTAGTGATCCGTGCCTCTTTTGAGGATGAGCATTAAGGGAGTTTTGTTAATATTGTAGTGCTCTATCCGTACATGTCTTTGTTTGCAATTATGGAGCACCCTAGCTTGAGTCAATCGAGCTCTACTTTTGCTACTTTGTGAATCTGGGCAGATTGTCAACTTGTTTGCAATTTTGCCGGTGATGTTGTAGTTGATCCATGCATGCTATGCTATTGTTCTTACCATGTCTAGATTGCATTTTGTGCCTTCTTAATGGATGTATGATTGTCTTGCCATGACTTGCACCGTAGTGAGTGCATCGAGCTCGTAAACATGCCTACTTCAGTTATATTTCAGCTTGCTCCAGTTTTCACTAAGTATGAAAACTGATTATGTTTTTGCTATGTTCACATGCTTGCAATTGTATTTTCTAATCCCTTTTGGCTCAAGGCCACTAAGGGACTTTTGTTAAGTTCTTTGAGTAGATCCATGCCATGTTTTACTTTGCCATGTTTAGGTCCTGTAGTGTATAGTTTTGTTGCTCCGAAGAGGGCTACCTGATCTGAAATTCCAGACAAGTGTTAATTTCACTAAGTCTGAGATCTGTTTGCCATATGCATTTTTGCCATGCTTGTTTGAACCTGTTAATTGATGAATTGGCCGTAGGTCAGTGCTAGACTTTTGTTAAGCATCTTGTGTGCATCCCTGCCATGTATTTTCTTGTCATATTTGGGTGCTGTAGCATGTTCATCTCATTGCATTTAGATGGCTACTTGCTGTAAATCGCAGACCGGTGTCATATTTGAATCGCTTGCCATTTCCAAACCGTAACTCCAATTCCGGCGTTCTTTATATCGTTTCAAGCGATTTCATCTCATCTTTCCAGTGGCACACTTGGTTTTCCAAGTTGAGGCCAGGTTCATGCATTTCCTGTCATATCTTGCATTTTGCATCCCGCATCGCATTCCGTATAGCATATCATCATTGCATCATATTGCTTGGTCTCGCACGTGGTTGATTGTGCCCTTGTTGCTTGTTTTTCTTGTTTGGGTATAGCCGGGAGACGAGTTCGCTAACGAGGAGCCCGTTGAGTTTGCTTTTGAGGATCCAGTCAACTCTGACAACTGTGCAGGCAAGATGATCATACCCTCGAAATCACTACTATCTTTGCTATGCTAGTTTGCTCGCTCTTTTGCTATTCCAATGCTATGATGCCTACCACTTGCTTTCAAGGCTCCCAAATTGCCATGTCAAACCTCTAACCCACCATTGTCCTCGCAAACCGTTGTTTGGCTATGTTACCGCTTTGCTCAGCCCCTCTTATAGCGTTACTAGTTGCAGGTGAAGATTGAAGGCCGTTCCTTGTTGGAACATTTATTTACTTGTTGGGATATCATTATATTGCTATGTTATCTTAATGCATCTATATACTTGGTAAAGGGTGGAAGGCTCGGCCTCTCGCCTAGTGTTTTGTTCCACTCTTGCCGCCCTAGTTTCCGTCATATCGGTGTTATGTTCCCGGATTTTGCGTTCCTTACGCGGTTGGGTTATAATGGGAACCCCTTGATAGTTCGCCTTGATTAAAGCTTTTCCAGCAATGCCCAACATTGGTCTTACCATCCACCACCTAGTCTTTTCTTTCCCTTGGGTTCTGCATACTCAAGGGTCATCTTATTTTACCCCCCCCCCCGGGCCAGTGCTCCTCTGAGTGTTGGTCCAACCGAGCGATGTCTGGGGCTACCAGGGGCAACTCTGGGCTGGCCTACCCGACGTCTGGCTCATCTGAGTGTGCTCTGAGAAAGAGATATGTGCAGCTGCTATCGGGATTTGTTAGCACATTCGGGCGGTGTTGCTGCTCTTGTTTTAACCTATCGAAGTGTCTTGAATTGCCGAGATACCGAGTCTGATCGGAACGTCTTGGGAATTTGTTCCTTCGTTGACCGTGAGATCTTGTCATGGGCTAAGTTGGGACTCCCCTGCAGGTATTTGAACTTTCGAAAGTCGTGCCCGCGGTTATGGGCATATGGGAATTTGTTAATGTCCGGTTGTAGATAACTTGAACCTTAATTAATTAAAATGAATCAACTGAGTATGTTACCGTGATGGCCTCTTCTCGGCGGAGTCTGGGAAGTGGACACGGTGTTGGAGTAATGTTTGCGCAGGTTGTTCTCTAGTTTCTCGCTCGCGCTTTGCCTCCTCTTCTCGCTCTCTTTTGCGAATAAGTTAGCCACCATACTTGCTAGTCGATTGCTGCAGCTCCACTCATATTTACCTTGCCATACCTATAAGCTTAAATAGTCTTGATCGCGAGGGTGCGAGATTGCTGAGTCCCTGTGGCTCACAAATTACTATTACACCAGATGCAGGGCCTGATGATTCCGCTCCAGGAGACGCATATGAGCTAAAGTGGGAGTTCGACGAAGACTCTCAACGTTACTATGTTCCCTTTCTTGATGATCAGTAGTGGTTCCCAGTTGGGGGTGATTGGGACCGTGTCGCATGTTGGGTTCTCTTTTATTTTGGCGCCGTAGTCGGGCCATGAGTGTTTGGATGATGTAATGTTATTTATGTACTTGATTGATGTGGCGAGTGTAAGCCAACTATGTTATCTCCCCTTTCATTATTATATTACATGGGATGTTGTGAAGATTGCCTAACTTGCGACATATGCCTTTAATGCGATTATGCCTCTAAGTCGTGCCTCGACACGTGGGAGATATAGTCGCATCGAGGGTGTGACAGTGTTCCTCCCGAGCTGTTGGCCTAGAGCGATGTGCATCAGCCGCTCGAAGATCGCTCCAGCGTTTTGCAGCCCGAACGGCATGTAGGTGTAGCCGTACACCCCGCACGGGGTTAAGAAAGCCGTCTTCTCTAAGTCCTCCACCGCCATCTTGATCTAGTGGTAACCTGAGAAAGCATCTAGGAAACACAGCAAGTCACACTCGGCGGTGGAGTCAATGATCTGATCAATGCGCGGGAGCGGGAACGGGTCTTGAGGGCAGGCCTTGTTGAGGTCGGTGAAGTCAACACACTTGCATCCTTCCCACCTTTCTTGGGCACGACCACCGGGTTCGCCAGCCACTCTGGGTTCTGAACCTCGCGGATGACACCTGCATCTTGCAGCTTGCGGGTCTCCTGGACGATAAAGGACTTCTTCTCTGCGGACTGTCTCCATGCATTCTACTTCACCGGGCGCACATTCGGGCACACCCTTAGGTGATGTTCAATTATCCCCCTCAAGACCCGAACCAGCTGCTTGGGCTCCTACGTGAATACCTCCTTATTCGCGCGCAGGAAGTTCACCAGCACCTCTTCTTGGTTTGGGGTGAGGTCGGCACCTATGGTGAAGGTGGCTCCTGAGGCCCCGTCCTCATCGATTGGCACCTGCTTCGTCCTGGCCTGATGTTGGGGGAACAATTGCTTCTTCTTCACCAGCGCAGCCCCTTGGGTCCCAGATTCTACTTTGCCTGCGGGGTCCATCGCCGCCGTGGCCCTAAAGGCGAGCTTGAGGGCCACCATGGCCACCTTGGTGTCTCCAGCCACGGTGAGGACGTCGTTGCTCCCCAGCATCTTCATGAGGTTGTTTGCAGGGTGGGTTGCTGCCATGAACTGAGCTAGGGCTGGGTACCCGAGGTTGGCGTTGTACGGGAGGCCTATGCTAGTGATGTCGAAGTCGATAAGCTTGGTGCGGAAGTTCTCACGAGTACCGAAGGTGACTGGGAGGCGTATCTGCCCTAGGGGGCTGGTGGAACCGCCGCCAACTCCAGATAAGGGCTTGGTGTGATGGAGTCGGCCGTGCGGTATGTGCAGCAAGCCGAAATCTTTCATGGAGAGCACATTGAGGCCAACCCCGCCGTCGATAAGGCTCTTGGTTACCTCCCTGTTGCAAATGGTGGGTGTGAAAAGCATCAAGAGCTCACTCGAGCCAGTGGTGGTCACCGGACGGTCCCTTGAGTCGAAGCTGAGGTCGGCCTTGGGGCCACCCATCTCGGGGGAGGTTCCTGCTGCACAGAGGCGGCGCCCACTTGGTGGAAGAACTGCTTGATGTGGCGATCTAAGGGCGGTGCCTGCGAGCCGCCCAGTATGGCTGCAACAGTGAGGGGTGTTGGTGCTGCGAAGCGTGCGACGAAGAGACCGCAGCTCTTCCTAGGAGACCACGAAGGATCCTTGCAGGCTGAGCAGCCAGGCACGCGGCACGACGGCTAGGGCCATGGGGAACTAGTTGGCCATGACCCTATCATCTCCTCCGGCTTCCCGAACGGCCTCCTCATACACCAGCAGGAAGGCGGCTGGATCCGTCGCGCCATCGTAGCGAGGCAGCTTATCCGGCTTGAACTTGTGCGGCCACTGCACCTGTCTTAAGGCGGGGGTGAAGGCCCGGAGGCCCATGGCACCTTCGTGCGCACCCGTTAATCTAGCCGGTGGGGTGGGCCTGTCATGAGGGCCGAACGAAGAGACGAAGTGGGCGGAGGGGCGGAATGAGCGGAGAGGTGGAGCTCCGGTGCACCCCTACCTTGCGTGCCAAATGTCATATTATGGGTTCCAGCAAACCTGTAGTGACCAAGATGTGATTCTATCCTAATCACGTGATGAATTCATGATTGGGGCACTACTGCATTTCGAGCGCATAGAATGTGGATATCATTACAACATACCATGTACTAAATAGATGAGAATACAAGATAAAGGCTTACACTCGCCAAAAGCTACAACATGAATACAAGAGTTCATCAATACATAGCTACAGAAGAGTAGAATCCTACTACGAATGGAATCAAACGAAAAAAGAAGAACGACATCCACCCTGCTAATCCCAGGTTCCCCGACCCGGAACCTATCTTATATATATAGATATATATCAATTAGGCTTCAAGTGCGTACTTGTTGGTGAAAGTGTTGTCCAATGGGAATTATTTTTTGTATTACTCATGTCGCCTACAAAGTGTGTCACACAGCGTTGTAACTTCTTACCACATTTCTAAATTTGTACTAGTCCTCTATACCATATATTGTGCTACTCGTACTACTACCTCCCCCCTGGTTTATTGGTCCCCTCCGTAATTTGTGTCAAATTTTGACCATAAATTTTACTAGTTAATTGTTAATGCATGTCACAAAAAATTATATAATTTTATTCGTATTTGAACATAGTTTCCAATGGAATAATTTTCGGTGACATGCATTGACATTTTTTTAGTTAAACCTATGGCCAAAATGTGACAACAACTAAGTAGTACTGTAGCAGTACTACTATACATAGTTCAAATTATTCATCATGTCCTCACACTGAATTGATGTGACAACACACTGCACATGAGGTGATACAAGAGTCCCGGCAGCGTGTTTGGGTATTGAGGACTTCAGATTTGGAGTACGACTTATCTGTCGAGATCTTTCATCGTTCACTTAAAACAGTCAATTGATCATACATTGAGTACCATATAACTTGAATTAACTGATGCAAGTCCAAGAAGGATTGGCCGGTGCTGCCGGCTGGCGTCAAGTCTGATCCCACGGAACATGAGCTGAGTGAGCATCTTGAGGCCAAAGTGAGTGCTGACAGTGTGAGATCTCACCCTCTCATCGATTTGTTCATACCAACCATGAATAGCGAGCACAACATATGCTACACCCATCCTGAGAAACTTCCAGGTAAGACACCGATCGACCGTCTACTTGCACAAACATATTCCTTTGTTTATAGCTCTATTTTTCTTTTTAGACGCAGACCTATTGAAGAAATTACAATGACAGTTAATAAAAAGTGAAACAAGTGACTGCAACATGCCAAAGATGTTAGCAAAATGCTAACTACATACACTAAAACATATATTCGACAATACTGTAGGTATCACACTGAGTGGCCTAAGCAAGCAATTCTTCCAGCGCAACTGCAGTGCGTTTAAAAGGGGCACGTGGACACGTCGCCAGATACAGTCGGAGTGCGGCATGCACGCATGTGGAACAAGACCGGCAATACCATGTCGGTGATGGTCAACGACCGGCAGACGAGAAGGAAAAAGGTTCTGGTGTTGCACACCAACAAGAACTTCAACTAGCAGAGGACCAACTGGGTGATGCACTAGTACCACCTCAGGGACCTGGAGCAAGAGAAGCAGCATGAGCTGGTCCTCTACAAGATTTTCTACCAGACGAACACTGGGCCAGGACTAAAAAGATTATAAGTTAGTTTTGTATTGGTACTTATACTACCTTGTCGTCTGCAAGTTCGTATTGTTGTTAATGATCTTTCGGTATGAACTTGGCATTTGCTTCCAACCATCATGCCGAGGGTTGACGTGGATATAAAGTTGAATCATTTGTTTCGAAACGAATTTTTAGGCACCTTATTTTTATTTAACGGGTAGCATAAGCACCTGCCGTTTGAATTCCCAGTTATCCAAAATTTTCGACACAAGTGCATGCACTTATTATCACGATGAAAGAACAATATACCTGTTGGATCCCAGTTAAAATTCTGTACTTGCAGAATTCTCTTGTTTATTGAGTAGGTATATTGGTTTTTCAGGTCGAGCAAGTTTCAACTAGGCAGTAGACTGCCTAGGCTTGGTTTTGTTTTTAACAGGCCCAGCCCATGAAGACAACGGGGCACAAAGATCCAAGGTATCTACTAGACTCTCGCCCGCCAGCATTAGTTATATTTTGTCTTAGAACATGCGCAGGGAGTATTTTACTGATTCAAACAAACGGCCTAGTTCTATTTTCCTCTTGAAACACCACGTCCTACTTCCGTTTTCTGTTCTTTACCTATAGTTTTACTAGTTCATATACACGTATCATTATATTGAAAATACATAAAGTTCCCTTTTCATATTTACATCCTTATTTTTGTTGTTGTTTTCCCTCCCAGCGCTGATTTTTTTACCACCAGTTTTCCCTTAAACCAACTCAATTGTCCCATGTCTTATTTGCTTACAAAAACAAAACAATTTTTTTGCCAAATCAATAAGTTCCTAATAAATAAATGTTTATCATTTCGGGATTACAACAGTTCGGACTCCACCGAAATATGAAAAATAAGGTTGAACTTTTTGACCGTGGTCCTGGGTAGAAGATGGGATGTAATAAATTACTAAAGAATTAGCAAATGGGCTACATATTATTAAAAATAGCAAATGGGCTCTATGTTGTCTGCCACGGATGGCTGACTTGTGGGCCTACTAAGTTCATGTGTACACAAGGTTTCTAAAAAAGGAAGCTAGTCAACAATCAACTCTACCATCGTTAGACAGTTAGGTGTCAATCTAACGTCAATCGTGCTTCTTCAATCTCTGATTTTCATGCTCCAACTGCTCAAACGAGTGCCGGCCGAACCGCCTGCTCCTGCCTCCGGTGGCCGGCTGTGCTGCCGGGCAGGCCTCACGGCCCCACCATACTCGCATCCCTGGCATGGCTATCCCTCTACTCACCCACACCTCCTGTTATATTCCGGTGATGGTAGCAGAACCAGTCAATCTTCGTACTCACCACCGCCTGGGCAGCCACTGCCGTGTCTTCTTCGGCTCCGTGTCATTCCCTTCGTAGGCCTCGCCGTCGTCCACTGCCCTAGTGCTCTCAGCATGGCGTGGTCAACATGGTCAACGAAGGACATCCGTCGGAAGTGGACTGTACATGGAGAGGCTCACAGCTAGTTCCACGGCTGCACACAAGGAAATGCCTCCTTATTACGCGCAAAATAATGATTCCTCCACCTGACATCTGGGACCCATCGGAAGGGCCTCTATATTTCGCGAAAAATCCGTTGCCCCCGCTGACAGCTCGGACCCACTAGTTATATCTTCGCGCGCAAGGAAGTGCCTCCTTATTACGCACAAAAAATGAATACCCCTGCTAGCTGGGACCCACCATATGGGAGACTGACTTGTGGGCCTACTAAGTTGACGTGGACGGAGGGTTTTGTCAACTTAATCAACAAACGATACTATCACCAGTGACCGTTAGATTGATAACATCCAACAGTCGTCCTGCTTCTTCAACCTCTGATTTTCTTGCTCTAGTCGTCCAAACGACCACGTGCTCTTGCCTCAAGTGGCTGGCTATGCTGTCGCGGAGGCCTCACTTACCCCTACTACTCCCATCGCTGGCCAGGCCCTGCGGCGACGACAATCCCACACCACAGCCGAACAAGTGAACCCTCGTACTCCTCTCCGCGTGGGCATCAACTGTCGCGTCTTCCCTGGCTCCGCGTCATCCCCTTCCTAGGCGTCGCCGTCGTCCACCACCTTGGTGCTCTCGGCGCGGCATGGTCAATGTGGTCAAGGAACAGCTTCCATCGAAAGAGTACTGTTCGTGGAGAGGTTGACAGATGGGTCCATGGCCGCAGCAAGGAAGTGCCTCCTTATTACGCAGAAAATAATGGTTCCTCCAGCTGACAGCAGGGACCCACCGGACGGGCCACTATATCTCGTGCAAAAAACATTTCCCCCCTGACTACTAGGACCCACCTGGTCGAACCGTACGTAGCATTGTCCTTCTGGTTACGAACATGTACGTACATACGATCGGTCTGTCTGCAGGCTGCAGCGATGAACTGTGGCCGTGTAAGGAAGTGCACGTGTCATAGTATAGGCGCGCACGTGTCGTAGTAGAGGAGCGCACGTAGCATCTCACGCAGTCCTGTTAATCTCATGTACATGGACGTACAGCCAGGGTGCAAGAAAGTAAATATGGCCATGTACGTACATACGGGCTTGGTCTCGAATGCCAACTCGCGCATACGTACGGCCAGGGATCATGTACATGGATGGGTAGGAACGGAGAAACTGCATCGTCGTGTTCTTCGGGAGCCAAACGGCTTGGACTGAACAACCGATCGAAACGAGCCTGGCGTACTGCAGAACGGAGGAAACGGCCTTGTGTTTGACCGGCCATGGTCGAAACGGAATCCTGTTCATCGGGAGGGGTCTGGCATGCCGCAAAACGGAGGAAACAGACTTCTCTTGGACCTCCTACGTTCGAAATGGGGTCCTGTTGATCGGGAGGGGTGTGGCATACCGCAAAAAGGAGGAAACAAAATTGTGTTGGAGCACTACAGTCGAAACAGGGGTCCTATTCATCGGGAGGGGTGTGGCATACCGCAAAACGGGATTCCACGGGATACTATTCATCTCTAGCGTCGACTGCCTCCACGGGCTACTGTTCATCCACCATCGACCTCCTCTAGCCTCCACCTGCGACTGTTCATCCATGATGTCTGCCTCCTGCCTTCACCAGCCATTGTTCATCCATGGGCTCCTGTTCATCCAACCTCCACTGCTCCTCCACCGACTACTATTCAACCAGCCCTCTCCATGGGGTCCTATCCAACCGCCCCTCCACGGGCTACTATTCATCTAGCCCTCCACCGTCTACTCTTCAACCAGCCCTCCACAGGGTCGTCCTGTTCATCCAGCGGCAACGGCCTCTACTACCACGGTGTCCTGTTCATCCAACCCGTCATCGGGAACTATT
>NC_041386.1:391989120-391994677 GCF_002162155.2 Triticum dicoccoides | reverse complement strand
AAGGGAAGGAGGCAGCAGGTTTTGAGAAGCTTCAGTTAGCAGTAGTAGTGTCTGTGTCCTAGGAACGTTGGTGTCCAGACTTGGCTGCCTGCGGCCCACGGCGTGGCTCCATCGGTGGCCCGGTACGCCCCAGTTCGGCAGTAACAACACAAGACCCCAACATCAAGAGCTCCCTAGGGGCAGCCTCACTAGGCTGGCTCCCAAGGAGCGGAGATATCAAGGCAAGGCACTCCTCACGAGGTTCACATGATGTGAGCCATGACGACCAAGGCCAGGCGGGCGCTAGCGGATGCAGCATACCAGTTTCCCCTTTGGTGTCAAGGGGGCACACGCAGGGGCGGAGTGCCGAGGAATCAGGCAAAGGTTCCCATATTGGTACACCAAGACCAAGACCGCTAGGACGACAGGACGAAGGTCATCGTGGAGCCCACTATAGCGTAACCACCAGATCCTTTGTACATGGCTGACTCCGGGCGGCTCGTCATGGCCCGGTAAACGCGCAGGCTGCGTTGCTCATGCCACATGAGCTCCTACGCTACCGCCCGGCCAAGGACCTCTACGAAGACTAGCTCGACTGGCTCGCCAAGCTAGTCAGCGCAGCTGGGGGCTCGGCTGCACCATCCCTCTCATTGCCTTGCCTGCTGCCCACTACGCGCGACATAGCCCATGGAGTGCCTCCGCCACCTCCTCGTCAGGACGCCACCCTCGGTCCAAGATGCGCGGCCCCACGGCGTGACCCACCACACGGGCGCCCGCGCACAAAGAAGAAAGCTGTCGGGAGGTCCAACGGCCTCAAGAAGGTGCCCCAGCGCTCCCTCCACCAACACGTCAAGACCGCGCACCGCCTGCGGATCGTGGTGCGCGCGCACCAAGATCAGGCTCCACCTCCACGACGAGCTCCGGTGACCACCACGGGCTGCCGCGCCTTCACCCCTGAGTTGCGCAGCATTGTCTGGCCAGGCAAGTTCAAGCCTGACCTACCTCCACGTTATGACGGTACCCCTGACCCTGCAAAGTTCCTACACCTCTACGAGCTGAGCATCGGGGCGGCCAGTGGCGACGAAAAGGTGATGGAAAACAGGTTCCACATGGCCCTCAAGGATGGCACACGCTCATGGCTCCTGATTCTGCCCGCGGGGTCGATCTCCTCCTAGGGAGAGATGTGCGAGCTTTTCTTTGCCAACTTCCAGGGCACTCGCAACCGCCCACCTACCGTGGGTGACTTGCCACACATGAAGCAGCAGCCAGGGGAGACCCTGCAGAAGTATATCCAGCGCTTCAACAAAGTTCGCCTCAAGATCCCCAATGTTTCTAACGAAGCCATCATCTCAGCGTTCTCCGATGGCGTCTGCGATGTCAAGATGAAGGAGGAGCTCGCCATCCATGACAACCTGTGCAAGGCTTTGGAGATGTTCAACATGGCTACCAAGTGCGCGAGAGCTGAGGAGGGGCACCTCTCCCTCCTCGAGCTCCCAACTGCCGACCCGGAAGACATGAAGGCCCAAGTCAAGGACACGAAGTGCAAGGGGGCTGCCGTGCTCGCGGCCGAACCAGAGATGAATTATGCGGCGACGACCACCCAAAGTCGTCCAAGAGCAGCCGTCCATTTTGCGTCTTCCACAACATACACAACCACAACACGAATTACTGTCAAGAGCTCAGGGCCATCCGCGACGGGCACCTCGGTTGATGCCCCGAGCACAACGATCGAGGCTACAGTCGTGGAGGAGGTAGAAGCGGAGGATATTGGGATGACCGCGGCCCCCACCAGGACTGGCGTGACCAGCCTTGTGAGGATCGCTAGCAAGGCTAGCCTCGCTAGGGCGCCTGGAGAGACCAGCCTCGTGAGGACCATCCTCAGGGCAATACTGGCGTCCCTCCGCTGCCACCACCACCGAAAAGAAACGACGACCACCACTAGGACGAGGGGGCTGGGGGCTTCCAGGAGCCTCGTGCCATCGCCTGCATCTTGGGTGGTGCTCAGACCCCAGCCTCACACCGCATCTTCAAGCAGTTCGCTCGTGAGGTGAACACGGCCCTCCCTAGGTTCGAGGGCACACGTCTGCTCAGGCGGTCCAAGTGCACCATCACCTTCAGCTCCTCCGACCAGCTCAAGTGCGCTGTGAGGGAGTCCTGGATTACGGGGTCCTCAGGCGTCTGGGCTATGTGACGTGGGCCAGACTGATGGGTCGTGCAGATACAAGACAGAAGTCCTTCCCCCGTGTCCGGATGGGACTCTCCTTGCCGTAGGAGGCAAGACTGGCATGCAAATATGAAGATTCCTTTCTATATAAACCAACTTTGTACACACCTAGCCCCCTCCACTATCTATATAAACCGAAGGGTTTAGTCCGTAGAGGCAATCATAATCATACATCCTAGACATCTAAGGTTTAGCCATTACGATCTCGTGGTAGATCAACTCTTGTAACCCCTATACTCATCAAAGTCAATCAAGCAGGACGTAGCATATTACCTCCATCAAGAGGGCCCAAACCTCGGTAAACACTGTGTCCCTGTCTCCTATTACCTTCGATCTTTAGACGCACAGTTCGGGACCCCCTACTCGAGATGTGCCGGTTTTGACACCGACATTGGTGCTTCCATTGAGAATTCCACTTTGCCGTTGTCGAAAGGCTCAATGGCTCGCCTTGTCATCAAGGTCATTATCACTTTCGGAGGAGCCCTAGTTTCAGGGAAAACTCTCCGTCTTGGCGGCTTCACCATGGGTGCCCGCTCAGCCGTTAAGCCGAAAGTGACCCCCAAGTCGCCGAAAATCCTGTCCGTATTAGCCCCGAATACTCCGACAAGATGGATCCGGCAGATCTATCATCGTTGAACGAGCTGCTAGATCGCATCGCCGCCCTCGGAGTCTCAACTGACTATGATCGTACTGGGCTTAAATCCAACCAGAGAGAAATCAAAACTCCACCGATCACCCATCAGGTAGCGGTTGTGGTGGAACAAGCTGACAATAACTCTTCTCCTACATTGAGAAGAAACTATGTTCGGATTTCCAAACCCAGAAAATCGGATACCCGTCCTCGGGAGGACACTCACTGCCCTCCGAACACAAAATCAGATATTAAGCCTGAGAATTCACCGGACACTCCGGAACCTGGGCTGGCAACCTCAAAAATTCTTGGAACTCCGGATTCCATAGTGGGTCAGGGTGCGAATTTAATCCCGCCCACCCACCACAAGCAATATTCTCCAAGAAATTCCGGCCCTCCGAACATATGCGACCTAACGTATGTGTGGCAGCAGCCTTGGGAGACAGTCCATCTCTTTTGGGCCAAATTCCTTCTTGTTAAAAACAAGATAAAAGACTGCTGCAACGACGACACAATTTTAGTATTTCGCAACAACTGCAGGGACGAGGGAATCCTTAATGCCCTCAATCGCCGTCGTGTACTGCACTTTGCATATTTGGCACACATAGTACAGAAGTACTGCATAATGGAAAGCGCCTGGAAAAGTTAGACAACCCGCTGGGAACCGCAAGCCTTTAAGCCATCTCCCAGGTGGGCAAAAAGGATGCACCCTCGCGGGGCACGTGATCATCATCTCGTGGACAAGAAACCCAAGCCCTTTACGGGACAAAGAACTTTCTTTGAGGAATGGCTCGATAGGCCATGTCAAATACACATGACGCCGAATACCAAACCAACACGCAGCCTACGGGAATGTTGGATACTGCGGCAGGTGGCCAAGAGTGGCGAGGGTATCCTCACCAACAGTACCCCAGAGAAGTACCCTTCGGAGAACACCTATTTCAAGGTATTCATGGTCTTTGAGACCTTCTCATCAAATAATCGGTGCAAAAGGGCGTTCCGCGACCTCGCCGAAGTCTGCCAAATAGCAGCAATAAAACCCTTGGAACGATACGGTGATCACTTTCAATACCAAGGACGAACCAAGGTCCCGCTTAGTCCGGGCACTAGCCGCTTTGGTCCTAAACCCAATCATGGACGGCTTTCGGCTCACTAAATTGCTAATGGACGGTGGTAGCGGGCTGAACCTCATCTATGAGGACACGCTCAAAAAAATGCAAATCGACAGGAGTCACATTGAGCAAAGCAATACATCCTTTAGGGGAATCATCCCCAGTAGGGGAGCAAGATGCTCCGAGAAAATTAAACTAGACGTGGTATTCGGCACACCAGAAAACTATAGGTCCGAAGAGATAATCTTCCAGGTGGTTCCTTTCAACAGCGGATATCATGTCCTATTAGGACAAGATGCATTCACACGCTTTCAAGCTATGCCTCATTACGGGTATACGAAGCTCAAAATGCCCGGTCCCAATGGTGTTATCACGGCGCGGCGTGGTCAATCTGGTCAAGGAACAACTTCCATCGGAAGAGTACTATACGTGGAGAGGCTGACAGCAGGGTCCACCACCGCAGCAAGGAAGTTCCTCCTTATTACGCGGAAAATAATGATTCCTCCACCCGACAGTAGGGACCCACCGGACGGGCCACTGTATTTCGTGAAAAAAATGTTTCCCCCCTGACTGTTGGGACCCACCTGGTCGAAGCGTACGTTGTGTTGTCATTCTGGTTGCGAACGTGTACGTACATACGATCGGTCTATCTACAGGCTGTAGCGATGAACTGTGGCTATGTATGGAAGGGCACATGTCGTAGTATCGGCGCGCACGTGTCGTAGTAGAGGAGCGCTCGTAGCATGTCACGCAGTCCAGTTAATCACATGTACATGTACGTACAGCCAGGGTGCAAGAAAGTAAATATGGCCATGTACGTACATACAAGGCTTGGTCTCGAATGCCAACTCACGCATACGTACGGCCAGGGATCATGTACATGGCTGGGTAGGAACGGAGAAACTGCATCGTTGTGTTCATCGGGAGCCAACTGGCTTGGACTGAACAACCGATGGAAACGAGGCCTAGCGTACCGCAGAATTGAGGAAACGACCTTGTGTTTGACTGGCCATGGTCGAAACGGGATCCTGTTCATCGGGAGGGGTCTGGCGTGCCGCAAAATGGAGGAAACAAACTTCTCTTGGACCTCCTACGGTCAAAACGGGGTCCTGTTGATCGGGAGGGGTGTGGCGTATCGCAAAACGGATGAAACAAACTTGTGTTGGAGGGCTACAGTCGAAACAGGGGTCCTGTTCATCGGGAGGGGTGTGGCTTACCGCAAAACGGGATTCCACGGGATAATGTTCATCTCGACAATTGGCTGCCTCCACGGGCTATTGCTCATCCACCATCGACCTCCTCCAGCCTCCACCTGTGACTGTTCATCCACATCGTCTCCCCTCCTGCCTTCACCAGCCACTGTTCATCCATGGGCTCCTGTTCATCCAGCCTCCACCGCTCCTTGACCGACTACTATTCAACCGCCCCTCCATGGGCTACTATTCATCTAGCCCTCCACCGTCTACTGTTCAACCAGCCCTCCACGGGGTCGTCCTGTTCATCCAGCCCTCCACCGAGTCCTGTTCATCCAGCGGCAACGGCCTCTACTACTACAGGGCCCTGTTCATCCAACCCCTCATCGGGAACTGTTCATGCAACATCCACCCCCCC
>NC_041386.1:391975959-391988903 GCF_002162155.2 Triticum dicoccoides | reverse complement strand
GGGGTTCGATCAACTTCAGTTAGCAGTAGTAGTGTCGGTGTCCTAGGAACGTTGGTACCCAGATTTGCCTGCCTGCGGCCCACGGCGTGGCTCCTTTAGCAGCCCGGTACGGCCCGGTTTGGCAGTAACAACACAAGATCCTCGCGAGGGGCCAAGCCTCATGAGGCGGACAACACCGAGAGCTCCCTAGGGGGCGGCCTCACTAGGCTGGCTCCTGAGGAGCAGAGATATCAAGGCAAGGCGCACCTCAAGAGTTTCACATGATGTGAGCCATGACAACCAACACCAGGCGGGTGCCAGCGGGTCAGCGTACCAGTTTCCCCTTTGGTGTCAAGGGGGCAAGCGCAGGCGTGGAATCTCGAGGAATCAGGAAAAGGTTTCCATAATGGTGCAGCAAGACCAAGACCGCAAGGATGACAGTACGGAGGACATCGCAGAGCCCACTACAGCGTCACCACCAGAGCCTTTGCGGGCGAAGACTACTTTTGTCAGGATAACTTGTACTAGTTGTCTCCCTTTGAATTTGGCCGTTGTGGGATCCCTTCCCGCCTACATTTGGGAAGAGGACCAAGGCCACTATAAATAGGACTTAGCCACCACCAAAAAAGGGGATCATATCTATTGCACCCTCACCACCTCTCTAGCTCATCGAGCTCAAGAACACCTTGCCTCCTGGGGCTGTTCAACCACTATACTGCTTCATCCTCAGCCCCTCGACGCAATCCACCACAAAGCTGGAGTAGGGTATTACACCGCTAGGTGGCCCAAACCAGGATAAACATATGTGTCTTTTGTCCCTTGGGTTCGTCGAGCTAGGCTGTGGAATCGTTGGGCCGCAAGGAGTTCTTCGTATGCACCCCAGTGTTCGAACCTCTCAAGGGTCTGCGGAGCCCGGAATCCGAAATTTGGCACGCCAGTTAGGTGTGTGTCGGAGCTTCTCTTCCGTCAATCGACTCGTCGCCGCTCCACCATCTCCATGGCAGATGCTCGCCGAGCCCGCGATGAGCGTCGAGCCGCTCTTGCCATGCACGTCGTCCAGACGGCGCCCGTTGGCGGGCCTCCCTGTGATTCTCCATCACCTGCCGCCCATGCCGTCACCGGCCCAGCGGGGCATGAGTAGCAAGCATCGTCGCAGCATCCCTCCATGCGGCGGCACGGACGGACCGCCACCCCATCGACTCCGGCCAACTCGTCATCCCACTCTTGTCACGGCCTGGTGAACGTGCAGGCTACGTTGCTCATGGCACGTGAGCTCCTGCACTACCGCCCGGTCAACGACCTCTGTGAAGACTGGCTCGACTACCTCGCCGAGCTAGTCAGCGTGGCTGGGGGCTCGCCTGCATCGTCCATCTCATTGCCTTGTCCGCTTCCTACTACTGGCGACATAGCCCATGGAGTGCCTCCACCACCTCCTCGTCAGGACATCACACTCGGTCCAACACGCGCGGCCCCGTGGCATGATCCACCACGTCGGGTGCCAGCGCACAAAGAAGAAAGCTGTCGGGAGGTCCAACAGCCACAAGATGGTGCCCCGGCGCTCCCTCCATGACCACGTCAAGACCGCGCACCGCCTGCAGCGGTGGTGCACACGCACCAAGATCAGGCTCCACCTCCACGACGGGCTTCGGTGACCACCATGGGCTGCTATGCCTTCACCCCTGATGCTGCATAGCATTGTCTGGCCATCCAAGTTCAAGCCTGACCTGCCTCAACATTACGAAGGTACCCCTGACCCTGTAGAGTTCCTGCGACTCTACGAGCTGAGCATCGAGGTGGCCAGCGGCGACGAAAAGGTCATGGAAAACAGGTTCCCAGAGCCCTCAGGGATGGCGCACACACGTGGCTCCTGATTCTGCCCGCGGGGTCGATCTCCTCCTAAGGCGAGATGCGCGAGCTTTCGTCGCCAACTTCTAGGCAATCGCGACCGCCCGCGTGCCGTGAGTGACCTGCGGCGCATCAAGCAGTAGCCAGGGGAGACCCTGCAGAAGTACATCTAGCGCTTCAACAATGTTCACCTCAAGATCCACCAATGTTTCTAACGAAGCCATCATCTCTGTGTTCTCCGATGGCGTCTGCGATGTCAAGATGAAGGAGGAGATCGCCATCCATGAGGACATGTGCATGGCTTTGGAGATGCTCAACATGGCTACCAAGTGCGCGAGAGCTGAGGATGGGCGCCTCTCCCTCCTCGAGCTCCCAATTGCCGACCTAGAAGACAAGAAGGCCCAAGTCAAGGACATGAACTGCAAGGGGGCTGCTGTGCTCGCGGCCGAAACAGAGATGAATTAATCGCGGCTGTGACGACCCAGAGTCGTCATAGAGCAGCCGTCCATTTTGCGTATTCCCCAACATACACAACCACAACACGAATTACTATCAAGAGCGCAGGGCCATCCGCGACGGACACCTCGGTCGATGCCCCGAGCGCAATGATCGAGGCTACGGCCATGGAGGAGGCAGAAGCGGAGGACGTTGGGAAGACCACAGCCCCTGCAAGGAGTGGCGCGACCAGCCTTGTGAGGATCGATGGCGAGGCTAGCCTTGCTAGGGCGCCTGGAGAGACCAGCCCCGTGAGGACCGTCCTCAGGGCAATATTGGCCTCCCTCCGCTGACACCACCACCGAAGCACGACTTAGAGGCATAACCGCATAGTAGGCATGTCGCAAGAGGGGTAATCTTTACACATCCCATGTACTAAATAAGAAAGGGATAAAGAGTTGGCTTACAATCGCCACTTCACACAATACATAAATATAGCATTACATCATCCAGAATACAATCAAGGTCCTACTACAGAACCAAAATAAAGAAAGACAACCCCTAATGCTGGATCCCCGATCGTCCCGACTGGGCTCCACTACTGTAAAACCCACGATGCAGATATATCTCCCACGTGTCAGAGCATGACTTAGAGGCATAACCGCAGAGTAGGAATGTCGCAAGAGGGGTAATCTTTACTCGTCCCATGTACTGAATAAGAAAGGGATAAAGAGTTGGCTTACAATCGCCACTTCACACAATACATAAATATAGCATTACATCATCCATATACAATCAAGGTCCGACTATAGAACTAAAATAAAAGAAGACCACCCCTAATGCTAGATCCCCGGTCGTCCTAACTAGGCTCCACTACTGATCAACTGGAAACGAAACAGCACAATGAACACGATCTTCATCGAGCTCCCACTTGAGCTGGATTGTGTCACCTGCACTGGCATCATCGGCACCTGCAACTGTTTTGGAAGTATCTGTGAGTCACGGGGACTCAACAATCTCACACTCTCGCGATCAAGACTATTTAAGCTTATGGGTTGGAAAAGGTAGTGAGGTGGAGCTGCAGCAAGCACTAGCATATACGGTGGCGAACTTACGCAAATGAGAGCAAGAAGAGAAGCAATGCACGGACGTGAACTAGAAGTGATCAAGAAGTGATCCTGAAACTACTTACGTTCAAGCATAACACAAGACCGTATTCTCTTCCCGGACTCCGCTGAAAAGGGACCATCACGGCTACACACGCGGTTGATTCATTTTAGTTAAGTTAAGTGTCAAGTTTTCTACAATCGGACATTAACAAATTCCCATCTGCCCATAACCGCGGGCACGGCTTTCGAAAGTTCAAAACCCTGCGGGGGTGTCCCAACTTAGCCCGTCACAAGCTCTCGCGGTCAACGAAGGATATTCCTTCTCCCAGGACGACCCGATCAGACTCGGAATCCTGGTTACAAGACATTTCGACAATGGTAAAACAAGACCAGCAAAGCCCCCCGAATGTGCCGACAAATCCCGATAGGAGCTGCACATATCTCATTCTCAGGGCACACCGGATTGTCCAAACTTCCGGTAGGCCAACCCATAGTTGCCCCTGGTGGCCACCGGCGGCTGACAGGTTGGACCAACACTCAAAGGAGCACTGGCCCGGGGGTTTAAAATAAAGATGACCCTTGAGGCTGCACAACCCAAGGGAAAAAGGCTTAGGTGGCAAATGGTAAAACCAAGATTGGGCCTTGCTGGAGGAGTTTTATTCAAAGCGAACTGTCAAGGGGTTACCATTATAAGCCAACCGCGTAAGGAACACAAAATCAAGGAACATAAACTGGTATGACGGAAACTAGGGAGGGAAGAGTGGAACAAAACACCAGGCAAAAGGTCGAGCCTTCCACCCTTTACCAAGTATATTGGTGCATTAAAGTAAACAAGATATAATAATGATATCCCAACAATATCCATGTTCCAACATGGAACAAACTCCATCTTCACCTGCAGCTAGCAATACTATAAGAGGGGCTCAGCAAAGAGGTACATAGCCAAACAACGGTTTGCTAGGACAAGGTGGGTTAGAGTCTTGACATGGCAATATGGGAGGCATGAATAGCAAGTGGTAGGTATCGCGGCATAGCAATAGAGCGAACAACTAGCAAGCAAAGATAGAAGTGATTTCGAGGGTATGGTCATCTTGCTTGAGATCCCGCAAGGAAGAAAAACGAGTCCATGAAGATGACAAGCGGACGTAGTCGAACGAATCCTCAAAAACGCGACGTTACAGGAACTAACCCGAAGAAGCAACACCGGAAAGAAGCAAACAACATGGTAAACAACCATCACATAATCATGGCATGATGCACAACCAAGTATGATGCATGTCTAGTTTAAATATGCATGGCATGGCAAAGTGCACAAACAAAACTACAAGTTAAATGGAGCCCAATATGCATCGGGATGCATATTGACAGAAGACCACATCAATTATTTAGTTCTCTCTCGGTTATGTACTCACCAATATTAAATGTTGTTAAGCATGGCAAGAGGTGAAACATAAAGTAAACTACACATTTAGGCAATTTTAAGTGAGGCCGGAAGCAACAAATAACCATTCCGGTAAATCCCCACATGCATTTATCAATTTGGTGCAACAAAAATTTTAAACATTTAAATGTTATTATCATGATGCAAATGACATGTGCAAGTTTTATGCAATATTTATGAAAATGTTGATAAGAGCATTTTATGAAGCATTTGTCACTGTGGTAGAAAGAAAGGGGTGCCACGGCGATGAAACAAAAATGATGCCATGGCAACATTCCGGTTCTGGTAACTCGATTAAGATGCCGGTGAAAAGATGGGGCATGGGCGAGTAAAGCAAGATGGTGGGGTGCTCCCGACTACCGGGTTCCCACGGGTTAGTGGCATGAAAACGAGTGGTAATTCGGACACGGTGCAGACAAAGGGTGCATCTCATACAACACTGGCATTCATTCTCGGGCGGTCGTTCTCGGCGGTTATACCTTCGAAGTGTGCAAAGTAGAGGAAGTAGACGTTCTCAGGACAGTCCTAGTGGAAGTAGTCGTTCACGGTTCGTTGTGGGAAGTAGTCCATCTCGTGGCGACGGTAGTGGAAGTAGTGATACTATCGGTCCTCAGCGATGGTAGTGGTACTAGCGACCTTGGCGACGGTAGTTGTTCACGTTCTTAGTCGCACAAGTTTCCGTAGATGTTTGGGGTCACGACGAGGAACTTGACGTCCACGAGGTCTTGGAGGGTCAACGGTAGTGATACACAAGTCGTCGTGGGAGTAGTGGTCCACGCCACGGTAGTCGAACTTGACGAACCCTAACTCTTCGAGGGTCGTCGTGGTTCTTGATGATATCCAGGACGATCTTGTGATTTGCCGGTCTCGATGAACTGTATGGGTCCCTCATCTCGGGTTTTTGCGATGGTAGTGGAACTTGGCGCATCCAATGCCTTTGGGCGTAGAGGTACTTGCAAAAACCAAGATGGTGTTGATGATCCGGCGAGACGACATGGTTCGGGGCGGTCTCGATCTTGATGGTCCTTGAGTCCAACAATACTAGGTGATCTAGGCCTCCAAGACTGTAAGGAAAAAAAAAGAAAAAAAGGTGTGCACGGGATGCAATAGAAGGTGATGGTGATGCAGGAGAGCAGTGCAGGCGAGGAGGAGTCCCAGCAGCGGAGCTCCTTGAGCAGAGAAGAAGCCGTTGGCACGGAAGGCCGGGACAGGAGGTTGCCACTGGGTGTCGGGGCCTTACGGTTCCAGGCGAGGTTGCCGGCAGCAGAGCAGCAGCGACCCGAGGTCAACCACAAGAGGTGGGAGCGATGAGCTCGCTCCGGTGATGGCGGGTTACAAGCCGTGGGCGTGGCCGGACACTGGGGATGGCCGGAGACGGAGGCGTTGCGAACTGCAGTGGTGGGCACAGTCTTGGAGCACCCCAGCCGGAGGACGAGGCAGGGGCACGAGGGGCGGCGGAGGCCATGGATGAAGCAGCAGGGCGGCGTCGGACGTTGAACGATGAGGGCAAGGGGGATCCAGTGGAGCTCGAGCTCCTTGCGAGAAGGACAAACAGGGAGGAGGAGATCCGGGCGCGGGCACGGGGTTCTTGAAGGTCGAGGTTGACGGGTAGGCGCGGAGGTCAGAGGGCGCGGCGATGAGGCTCGACGGCGCTCCAGGGAAAGAGATCGAGGGAGAGAAGGAGGAGTAATGCGGTAGTAGGTGGCGGGCACGGGAACAAAGGGATGGGCTAGGGTTACCGCGGGGGCACGGCTGGGCTTTAGATGGGCCTTAGAGGCCTCAGCGCAAATGGGCCGGCCTGGCAGGACTAGGCCCAAGAGGCTGGGCTTCTCTCTCTTATTCCCTTTTTATTTATTGCGTAAATAGAAATAAAGTGAAAAGTACAGAGGGTTTGGGGTTGAAGTAGGGATGGAGGTACATATTTCTGGAAACCATGAAATTTTCCCGATTTAAACAAATTAGTTTAGAAATTTTTACAGACTATAAATTTAAACATGTTCGAATTTAATTCAAACTTGCATGAATTTATAACCTAACCAAACTGAAACCAAATGGGCTTAAATTTTATAGGATGACCCTACATAATAAATATGATTAATGGGAAAAGATGAACATTTATTTGAGCAATTCTATTTGCAACTCAAATAAATAGAGAAAAGGGAAAGAAGGAAGTGGCATAGGGATTTGAAACTTGGGTGAAACCAAGTTGGAAGTGATCATGGGGTTGATGGAAGGATCAAGATAAGAAAAAGAAGTTGCAATGCACATGAGCAACTAAATTAAATAAACACAACAATGGTATGGAGAAGATGCATTATGCAAAATAAAATAAAACAAACATCACAAGCGAGCAAGCACGCATGAACATAACACAAAATAAAAATAAAAAGGAGGTCTCAGTCTTGGGGCGTCACAACACTCCACCACTACGAGAAGATCTCGTCCCGAGATCTAGGATGGCACCGAAGAGAAAATGGAAGAGGAAGAGGTAAAACAAAGTTGCTTCTTTGACAAACAAGTGAAACCAATGAACCTTGAGAGGTTAAAAATTGGAAAGAAGAATACAACTGAGATGAACGAAGTTGAAAACACTCCGTTAGAAAAGAGGAACAAGGAACATTACTAGAACTTTGTAGGTTGAAAGACCTAAGAAAAAAGGGTTGCAATGGACAAGAAGTACATTCAAGCACTCCGGTAGAAACGAGATGTACAAGGAACTATAAGGATCAATTACGATAACACTCCGGTTAGAAATGGAAGGCAAAGAATATGAACTTGGCAAAACAAGATGATGTGTTGAAGAAGGCAACATCACAAAGCCATCGAAAGAAAGAAAGAGTAGAATCAAATGAACAGAGGGAAACAAGATCTTGTGAGAGCATGCTTACGACAAATGCTAGAACGGAGTTGTTGGATTATCAACAACGAAAAGGATAAGCATGATGTGGGCTTATAGAAGACAAATCAAAATTATGAGATGAAATTCTGCCACTAACGGAAATGATAGATTGGATTGATATGAACAAGGAGATGAGAAGCTTATTTCACTGGGAGGATAAATGAAGAGCTTGGTTCATTTATGAGCACCATAAATAGCAACAATCCTTAGGGACGGCTTTTTGGTGAAAATGACACAAGATAACTCCATCGCCCGGGTCGCCGCTCCGCCCTGCTCCACCGTGCTGGCACCGCCTCGTCGCCGTTCATCGACCCTGGCCGGATCCCGCATCCCCGGCGTCCACGTCAACTCCGGCCACCACCATCTCCATCTCCGGCTACAACTCTGGCGAGATCCGCCGCCGCTTCGGTTCGCGTGCCGGACATACCCTAGATCTGGATCGGGTTGACCTTTTGCCCTTATTTTAGTAATTTTAGCATATTTTCATCATGCCATAACTCTGCATCTGTGTCGCCGTTTTGGGCGTGTAGCATATCAAATTGTTCGTCTCGACGAGTACTTCATTTCATTCCATTGCACCATGTTCATTTGAGTTCATCTTGATGCTCTAAATGCTGTTGCAAGAGTGCTATGCAATGTTAGTTTCATATTCTTATCAGTAATTGGACATTTGTCATTTTTGCTATGATTAATGTGTGCCTCCTCTGAACTTGAGCCCTACATGAGTTTTGAAGTATGCCATGCCATCTTTACAGGGGTATATGCCATGTATTTTTGTGATCTTTGTGGTGACTAGCACAAACATGCAAAGTAGCCCTCATAATGTTGCTGATTTCAGGGACATAGAAATCTTCTGTCTTTGTCCTGTTAATATTTTTATGCCATGTATTCTTGTTGATACAGAGTGATCCATGCCTCTTTTGAGCATGATCAGTAAGGATGTTTTGTATATATTGTTTGAAATTATGGAGCACCCTAGTTTGACTCAATCGAGCTCTAATTTTGCTATGAAATGTTCCTGGCAGAATGTTTACTTGTTAAGCATTTTGCCGAGGTTGTTATATTTGCTCCATGCATGCTATGATGTTGTTCTTGCCATGTTTAGCTTGTATGACATGTCTACTTGCTGGGTGTATGCTTAGTTTGTCATGCCATTCCTTGTGGTGAGTGCATCGAGCTCGCAAACATGCCTACTTAATATCTGTTTTGCCATGTTCCAGTTTTCTACAAAGTCTGAATCTGTTAACGATAGTTGCTATGTTCACATGGTTGCCATTGTATTTTCTGATCCCTTTTTGGCTTATGGTCAGTAAGGGACTTTTGTTGTATGCTTTGAGTAGCTTCATCCCATGCCTTGCTTTGCCATGATATCTTCCTGTAGCATGTAGTTTTAATGCTCTAAACTTTACTTCCTGATGTTAAATTCCTGACATGTTATTTTCACTAAGTCTGTAACCTGATATCTTTTGCACTTGTGCCATGCTTGTTTGAACCTGCTATTGAGTGAATTAGCCGTAGCTCAGTGTTCATCTGTTGTCAAGCATCTTGAGTGGATCCCTGCCATGTGATTTGTTGTCATGTTAGAGTGAGTAGCTTAATTTTCTTGATGCATTTAGATGGCCTCGTGCTGTTAATCGCAGCTTTGTGCCATTATTATTTTGCTTGCCATTTGCAAACCGTGCATCCGATTCTGATGATCTTTATATCGATTTCGACCGAAATCAACTCATCTTTCCAGTGGCACTCTTGGTTTTCCAAGTTGAGGCCAGGTTCAATCTTTCTTTTCCGAAACATGCATATGCACCGCATATCTCATCCCGCATATCATGCCTTGTGTTGCATCATGTTGTTTGTGCATTGCACGTGGTTGATTGTGGTTCCCTTTGTTTGTATCCTTGCTTTGGGTAGAGCCGGGAGACGAGTACATGATCAAGGAACCGGTTGAGTACGCTTACGAGGATCAAGCTAACGTCAACTGGGAGAACTTTGCACGCAAGATGACCATACCCTCGAAATCACTTCTATCTTTGCTTGCTAGATGCTCGCTCTTTTGCTATGCCTATGCTATGATACCTACCACTTGCACATCGTACCATGTTTTGCATCATGTTGCTTGAGCATTGCACGTGGTTGATTGTGTTCCTTTTTTCTTGTTGTTCTTGCTTGGGTAGAGCCGGGAGACGAGTACGTGATCGAGGAGCCCGTTGAGTATGCTTACGAGGATCAAGTCAACTCAGAGAACTTTGCATATTAAGATGACCATACCCTCGAAATCACTTCTATCTTTGCTTGCTAGATGCTCGCTCTTTTGCTATGCCTATGCTACGATACCTACCACTTTCTTATCATGCCTCCCATATTGCCATGTCAAACCTCTAACCCACCTTGTCCTAGCAAACCATTGATTGGCTATGTTACCGCTTTGCTCAGCCCCTCTTATAGCATTGCTAGTTGCAGGTGAAGATTGGAGTTTGTTCCTTGTTGGAACGTGTTTATTGTTGGGATATCATTATTATATCTTGTCTACTTTAATGCATATATATACTTGGTAAACGGTGGAAGGCTCGGCCTTATACCTGGTGTTTTGTTCCACTCTTGCCGCCCTAGTTTCTGTCGTACAAGTGTTATGTTCCTTGATTTTGTGTTCCTTGCACGGTTGGGTTATAATGGGAACCCCTTGACAGTTCTCCTTGAATAAAACTCCTCCAGCAATGCCCAACCTTGGTTTTACCATTTGCCACCTCGCCTCTTTTCCCTTGGGTTTCGCGGACTCAAGGGTCATCTTTATTTTAAACCCCCGGGCCAGTGCTCCTCTGAGTGTTGGTCCAACCTAGAGCACCATGTTGGGTCGTCCTTTGGCAACTTGGGTTACGTTGGCTCCCGTACGCTTAGCTTATCCGGTGTGCCCTGAGAATGAGATATGTGCATCTCCTATCAGGATTTGTCGGCACATTCGGGCGACTTTGCTGGTTTAGTTTTACCATTGTCGAGATGTCTTGTAACCGGGATTCCGAGTCTGATTGGATTGTCTTGGGAGAAGGAATACCCTTCATTGACCATGAGAGCTTGTGATGGGCTAAGTTGGGACACCCCTTCAGGGATTTGATCTTTCGAAAGCCGTGCCCGCGGTTATGGGCAGATGGGAATTTATTAATGTCCGATTGTAGAAAGCCTTAAACTTAACTTAATTAAAATGAATCAACAGAGTGTGTGGCCGTGATGGTCTCTTTTCGGCGGAGTCCAGAAAGAGAACACGGTCTCGTGTTATGCTTGAACGTAGGTTGTTCTAGGATCACTTCTTGATCATAGTTTATCGACCGTGCCTTTGCCCCTCTCTTCTCGCTCTCTTTTACGTATGTTAGCCACCTTATATGCTAGTGCTTGCTGCAGCTCCACCTCATACCTTTTACCCATCCTATAAGCTTAAATAGTCTTGATCGCGAGGGTGTGAGATTGCTGAGTCCCCGTGACTCACAGATTACTTCCAAAACCAGATGCAGGGACCGATGATACCGCTCCAGGGGATTCGACTGAGCTCAAGTGGGAGTTCGATGAGGACTCAGGACGATACTATGTTTCCTTTCCAGACGATTAGTAGTGGAGCCAGTTGGGGGGATCGGGGATTTTGTTGCAGTTTGGGGTTGTCTTTATTTTGGTTCCGTAGTAGGACCTTGATTGTATCTGGATGAATGTAATGTTATTTATGCTATTGTGTGACGTGGCGAGGGTAAGCAAACTATGTATCTCTTTCCTTTATTCAGTACATGGGTTGTGTGAAGATTACCCCACTTGCGACCTTGCTTACAATGCGGTTATGCCTCTAAGTCGTGCTTCGACACGTGGGATATATAGCCGCATCGTGGGCGTTACAGTGAGCGAGTAAAGCAAGATAGTGGGGTGCTCCCGACTACCAGGTTCCAACGGGTTAGTGGCATGGAAACGAGTGGCAATTCAGATAAGGTGCAGACAAAGGGTGCATCTCATACAACATAGGCATTCGTTCTCGGGCGGTTGTTCTCGGTGGTTATACCTTCGAAGCATGCAAATGGGACGGTTCTTGTTCGGTGTAAAGTAGAGGAAGTAGACATTCTCAGGACAGTCGTAGTGGAAGTAGTCGTTCACGGTTCGTTGTGGGAAGTAGTCCTTCTCGTGCCGACGGTAGTGGAAGTAGTGATACTATCGGTCCTCGGCGATGGTAGTGGTACTAGCGACCTTGGCGACGGTAGTTGTTCACGTTCTTAGTCGCACAAGTTTCCGTAGATGTTTGGGGTCACGACGAGGAACTTGACGTCCACGAGGTCTTCGAGGGACGACGGTAGTGATACACAAGTTGTCGTGGGAGTAGTGGTCCATGCCACGGTAGTCGAACTTGAAGAACCCTAACTCTTCGAGGGTCGTCGTGGTTCTTGACGATATCCAGGACGATCTTGTGATTTGCCGGTCTCAACGAACCGTAGGGGTACTGTAACACCCCGGATGTAACGTTCCCAATTTGTACTCCAACTCTTGCCGTTTCTGGCGTTAAGTTAATTTATTTCCTTGGGTTCGGGTTTCGTCTTCGTGTGTTGTTGTCGTTGTCATGCATCTCATATCCTGTCATCATGTGCGTTGCATTTGCATACGTGTTCATCTCATGCATTCGAGCATTTTCCCCGTTGTCCGTTTTGCATTCCGGCGCTTCGTTCTCCTCCGGTGGCCATTTGTAGCTTTCTTTCATGTGTGAGGATCAAACATTTCCGGATTGGACCGAGACTTGCCAAGCGGCCTTGGTTTACTACCGGTAGACCGCCTGTCAAGTTTCGTACCATTTGGACTTCATTTGGTACTCCAACGGTTTACCGAGGGACCGAAAAGGCCTTGTGTGTGTTGCAGCCCAACACCCCTCCAATTTGGCCCAAAACCCACCTAACTCTACTCCATGTCCTAGAGCGTTCGATCACGATCGTGTGGCCGAAAACCGCACCTCATTTGGACTCTCCTAGCTCCCTCTATGCCTATATATACACCCCCCATTCCAAATTCGCGGATCCTCTCCCCTCTAACCCTAAAAATCCTAGATCCGCCGCTTCGGACGTGTCCGGGCGGAGCCGGACAACGTCCGCCGCCACCGCCGCCCAACCAGGACGCGCCACGTGGCGCCCGGCGCCCGCCGCCGCCGCGGCCCGCAGGGGCCCGAGGCCGGCCCTCCCGCGCCGCCTCGCGGGCCGCGCCCCGCACCGCCTTCCGCCTCCCCAGC
>NC_041386.1:391916075-391975893 GCF_002162155.2 Triticum dicoccoides | reverse complement strand
GCCACTCGCCGCCCCGCCGCCAAGACTCGTCACCGGCAGCCCCGCGCCCCGCGGCCGCCGCCCCGCCTCCGTGAAGCTCCGGGCGCCTCGCCTCCTCGTCGCCGGCGGCCTCTCTGGCGAGAGCTCCGGCCTCCGCGGCTCTTTTTCTTCCGGCGGTCCTCGAACAGCTACAGTGCAGCGCCGTGCCTCAGTTTCCGTGCAAACCCTAGATCCAGATCCGGAGGTTAAATTTTTCCTAACTGTCCAGAATTTTTAGTCCAAGTTAGTCTCTTCGCGGCTCCGTAACTTTGCATCCGTAGCTCCGATTCATGTATATAGCATATCAAAATGTTCACTTCAGAGAGTACATCATTTTATTCCATTGCATAATTTTCATTTGAGCTCATCTTGATGCCCGAAATGCTATTAGAAGAGGGCTACTTGAGTTAATTGTCAGATCTGTTACTCCGTTTAGCACTTTTGTCATTTTTGCCATGATTAATGTGTGCATGCTATGCCCGTGAGTTCTTCATGTGTTTTGTTAAGGGTTTTGTCATCTTTCCAGAGGTGCAACCCATGTACTTTTAAGATGTGTGTGATGACTTGTGCAAGCTTGCAAAGTGGTGCACTTGCTAATTCTGTTTTCAGGGACTTAGTAATTTCACTAAGTCCTGGGATTGTTATCTCATGATGCCATATGTTCGTGTTGTTTCTTAGTGATCCGTGCCTCTTTTGACGATGATCAGTAAGGGAGTTTTGTTAATCTTGTAGTGCTCTATCCATCCATGTCTTTGTTTGCAATTATGGAGCACCCTAGCTTGAGTCAATCGAGCTCTACTTTTGCTTCGTTGCGAATCTGGGCAGATCGTCAACTTGTTTGCGATTTTGCCGATGTTATTGTAGTTGATCCGTGCATGCTATGCTATTGTTCTTGCCATGTCTAGCTTGTATTTTGTGCCTTATTTACGGATGTATACTTGTCTTGCCATGACTTGCACCGTGGTGAGTGCATCGAGCTCGTAAACATGCCTTCATGAGTTATGTTTCAGCAAGTCCCAGTTTTCGCTAAGTCTGAAAACTGATTATGTTTTTGCTATGTTCACATGCTTGCAATTGTATTTTCTGCTCCCTTTTGGCTCAAGGTCACTAAGGGACTTTTGTTAAGCTTGTTGAGTAGCTCCATGCCATGTTTACGAGCATGTTGTTTTATTTGTCATGTTCAGGTCCTGTAGCATGTTGTTTTGTTGCTCCAAAGAGGGCTATATGATCTGAAATTCTAGACAAGTGTTAATTTCACTAAGTCTGAGATCTGTTTGTCATTTGCGTTTTTGCCATGCTTGTTCGAACCTGTTAATGGATGATTTGGCCGTAGCTCAGTGCTAGACTTTTGTTAAGCATCTTGTGTGCATCCCTGCCATATATTTTGTTGTCTTCTTTGGGTGCTGTAGCATGTTCATTTCGTTGCATTTAGATGCCTACTTGTTGTAAATCGCAGACCGGTGTCATTTTTGAAACGCTTGCCATTTCCAAACCGTAACTCCGATTCCGGCGTTCTTTATATCGTTTTCAAGCAATTTCATCTCATCTTTCCAGTGGCACACTTGGAATTCCAAGTTGAGGCCAGGTTCATGCATTTCCTGTCGTACCTTGCATTTTGCATCCCGCATCGCATCCCGCATAGCATATCATCATTTCATCATATTGCTTGGTCTTGCACGTGGTTGATTGTATGCTTGTTGCTTGTTTGTCTTGTTTGGGTAGAGCCGGGATACGAGTTCGCTACCGAGGAGCCCGTTGAGTTTGCTTTCGAGGATCCAGTCAACTCTGACAACTGTGTAGGCAAGATGATCATACCCTCGAAATCACTACTATCTTTGCTATGCTAGTTTGCTCGCTCTTTTGCTATGCCATTGCTACGATGCCTACCACTTGCTTGAAAGCCTCCCAAATTGCCATGTCAAACCTCTAACCCACCATTGTCCTAGAAAATTGTTGATTGGCTATGTTACCGCTTTGCTCAGCCCCTCTTATAGCGTTGCTAGTTGCAGGTGAAGATTGGAGGCCGTTCCTTGTTGGAACATCTTTTATTTACTTGTTGGGATATCATTATATTGCCATGTTATATTAATGCATCTATATACTTGGTAAAGGGTGGAAGGCTCGGCCTCTCGCCTAGTGTTTTGTTCCACTCTTGCCGCCCTAGTTTCCGTCATATCGGTGTTATGCTCCCGGATTTTGCGTTCCTTACGTGGTTGGGTTATAATGGGAACCCCTTGATAGTTCGCCTTGATTAAAGCTTTTCCAGCAATGCCCAACATTGGTCTTACCATTTGCCACCTACCCTTTTCTTTCCCTTGGGTTCTGCAGACTCAAGGGTCATCTTATTTTAACCCCCCCCCCCGGTCCAGTGCTCCTCTGAGTGTTGGTCCAAACTAGAGCCCCTTGCAGCGCCACCTCGGGGAAACTCGAGGGCTGGTTTTAGCTGTACGGATTGCTTATCTGAGTGTGCCCTGAGAAAGAGATATGCGCAGCTCCTATCGGGATTTGTCGGCACATTCGGGCGGTGTTGCTGGTCTTGTTTTAACCTGTCGAAGTGTCTTGAATTACCGAGATACCGAGTCTGATCGGAACGTCTTGGGAGGAGGTATATTCCTTCGTTGACCGTGAGAGCTTGTCATGGGCTAAGTTGGGACTCCCCTGCAGGGATTGAACTTTCAAAAGCCGTGCCCGCGGTTATGGGCAGATGGGAATTTGTTAATGTCCGATTGTAGATAACTTGAACCTTAATTAATTAAAATGAATCAACCGAGTGTGTTACCGTGATGGCCTCTTCTCGGCGGAGTCCGGGAAGTGGACACGGTGTTGGAGTAATGTTTGCGCAGGTTGTTCTCTAGCTTCTCACTCGTGCTTTGCCTCCTCTTCTTGCTCTCTTTTGCGAATAAGTTAGCCACTATACTCGCTAGTCGCTTGCTGCAGCTCCACTTATATTTTACCTTGCCATACCTATAAGCTTAAATAGTCTTGATCGCGAGGGTGCGAGATTGCTGAGTCCCTGTGGCTCACAAATTACTATTACACCAGATGTAGGGCCTGATGATTCCGCTCCAGGAGACGCGTATGAGCTCAAGTGGGAGTTCGACGAAGACTCTCAACGATACTATGTTTCATTTCCTGACGATCAGTAGTGGTGCCCAGTTGGGGGTGAACGGGACCATGTCGCATGTTGGGTTCACTTTCATTTTGGCGCCGTAGTCGGGCCATGAGTGTTTGGATGATGTAATGTTATTTATGTACTTGATTGACGTGGCGAGTGTAAGCTAACTATGTTATCTCCCCTTTATTATTCATATTACATGGGATGTTGTGAAGATTGCCTAACTTGCGACATATGCCTTCAATGCGATTATGTCTCTAAGTCGTGCCTCGACACGTGGGATCTATAGTCGCATCGAGGGTGTTACAGGTAATTCATCTCGGGTTTTTGCGATGGTAGAACTTGGCGCATCCAATGCCTTCAGGCGTAGAGGTACTTGCGAAAACCGAGATGGTCTTGATGATCCGGCGAGACGACGTGGTTCGGGGCGGTCTCGGTCTTGATGGTCCTTGAGTCCAATAATACTAGGTGATCTAGGCCTCCAAGACTGTAAGAAAAAAAAAGAAAAAACGTGTGCACGAGATGCAACAGAAGGTGATGGTGATGTAGGGGAGCAGCTCAGGCGAGGAGGAGTCCCAGCAGCGGAGCTCCTCGAGCAGAGAAGAAACCATTGGCGGGGAAGGCCGGGACAGGAGGTTGCTACTGGGTGTCGGGGCTTGACGGTTCCAGGCGAGGTCGCCCGCAGCAGAGCAGCAGCGACCCAAGGTCAACCGCAGGAGGTGGGGGCGACGAGCTCACTCCGGCGATGGCGGGGTACAAGGCATGGGTGTGGCCGGACGCTGGGATGGCCGGAGACGGAGGCGTTGTGAACTGCAGCGGCTGGCGCAGTCTTGGAGCACCCCAGCTGGAGGACGAGGCAGGGGCACGAGGGGCGGCGGAGGCCATGGACGAAGCAGCAGGGCGGCCTCGAACATTGAACGACGAGGGCGAGGGGGATCCAGCGGAGCTCGGGCTCCCAACGAGAAGGACAAACGGGGAGGAGGAGATCCGGGCGCGGGCACGGGGTTCTTGAAGGTCGAGGTCGTCGGGTAGGTGAGGAGGTCAGAGGGCGCGGCGACGAGGCTCGGCGGCGCTAAAGGGAAAGAGATCGAGGGAGAGAAGGAGGAGCTATGCGGGAGTAGGCGGCGGGCACGGGAACAAAGGAATGGGCTAGGGTTACTGCGGGGGCGCGGCTGGGCTACAGATGGGCCTTAGAGGCCTCAACGCAAATGGGCCGGCCTGGCAGGACTAGGCCCAAGAGGCTGGGCTTCTCTCTCTTATTCCCTTTTTATTTATTGCGTAAACAGAAATAAAGAGAAAAGTACAGAGGGTTTTGGGTTGAAGTAGGGATGCAGGTACATATTTCTGGAAACCATGAAATATGCTCGATTAAACAATTTAGTTTAGAAATTTTTACAGACTATAAATTTAGACATGTTCGAATTTAATTCAAACTTGCATGAATTTATAACCTAACCAAACTGAAACCAAATGGGCTTAAATTTTATAGGATGACCCTACATAATAAATATGATTTATGGGCAAAAGATGAACATTTATTTGAGGAATTCTATTTGCAACTCAAATAAATATAGAAAAGGGAAACAAGGAAGTGGCATAGGGATTTGAAACTTGGGTGAAACCAAGTTGGAAGTGATCATGGGGTTGATGGAAGGATCAAGATAAGAAAAAGAAGTTGCAATGCACATGAGCAACTAAATTAAACAAACACAACAATGGTATGGAGAAGATGCATTATGCAAAATAAAATAAAACAAACATCACAAGCGAGCAAGCACGCATGAACATAACACAAATAAAAATAAAAAAGGAGGTCTCGGTCTTGGAGCGTCACAACTACTACTCAAAAGGAAACAAACAAAACAACGACCAAGATCTTCATCGAGCTCCCACTTGAGATGGGTTGCGTCACCTGCACTGGCATCATCGGCACCTGCATCTGGTTTTGGAAGTAATCTGTGAGTCACGGGGACTCAACAATCTCACACCCTCGCGATCAAGACTATTTGAGCTTATGGGTAGGGAAAGGTAGTGAGGTGGAGCTGCAGCAAGCACAAAGCATATAAGGTGGCTAACTTACGCAAATAAGAGTGAGAAGAGAAGCAATGCACGTTCGTGAACTAGAAGTGATCAAGAAGTGATCCTGAAACTACTTATGTTCAAGCTTAACACAAGAACCATGTTCACTTCCCGGACCCCGCCGAGAAGAGACCATCACAGCTACACACGTAGTTGACTCATTTTAATTAAGTTAAGTGTCAGGTTCTCTACAACCGGACATTAACAAATTCCCATCTGCCAATAACCGCGGGCACGTCTTTCGAAAGTAGAAAACCCTGCAGGGGTGTCCCAACTTAGCCCATCACAAGCTCTCATGGTCAACGAAGGATATTCCTTCTCCCAGGAAGACCCGATCAGACTCGGCATCCCGGTTACAAGACATTTCGACAATGGTAAAACAAGACTAGCAAGACCGCCCGATGCGCCGACATCCCGATAGGAGCTGCACATATCTCATTCTCAGGGCAACACCGGATGAGACATCCTACGAGTAAAACCAAACCTCAAGTTTCCCCTGGGTGGCCTCACAGTCTACTCGGTTCGGACCAACACTTAGACAAGCACTGGCCTGGGGGGGGGGGCTTAAAATAAAGATGACCCTCGGGCTGGGCAACCCGAAGGAAGGTAGGCGGTGGTGAGGCAAATGGTAAAACCAATGTTGGGCCTTGCTGGAGGAGTTTTATTCAAAGCGAACTGTCAAGGGGTCCCCATAACACCCAACCGTGTAAGGAATGCAAAATCAAGGAACATAACACCGGTATGACAGAAACTAGGGCGGCAAGAGTGGAACAAAACACCAGGCATAAGAGACGAGCCTTCCACCCTTTACCAAGTATATAGATGCTTTAATTAAAATAAGAGATATTGTGATATCCCAATATATCCATGTTCCAACATGGAACAAACTTCATCTTCACCTGCAACTAGCAACGCTATAAGAGGGGCTGAGCAAAGCGGTAACATAGCCAAACAACGGTTTGTTAGGAAAGGTGGGTTAGAGGCTTGACATGGCAATATGGGAGGCATGATATAGCAAGTGGTAGGTATCGCAGCATAGCAATAGAGAGAGCAACTAGCAAGCAAAGATAGAAGTGATTTCGAGGGTATCGTCATCTTGTCTGAGATCCCGCAAGGAAGAAGAACGAGTCCATTAAGAAGACAAATGGACGAAGTCGAACGAATCCTCACAAACGCGAAGTTATCAGAACTAACCCGAGGAAGCAACACCGGAAAGAAGCAAACGACATAGTAAACAACCATCACATGAAAATGGCATGATCCACAACCAAGTATGATGCATGTCCGGTTTAAAGAGGCATGGCATGGCATGGCAAGGCAAAGTGCACAAGCAAAACTACAAGTTAAGTGGAGCTCAATATGCAACTCCGTTGCATATTGACGAAACACCACGTTCAAGTTATTTAGTTTGATCTTGTTTATGTACCCAACAATATTAAATGTTGACTAACATGGCAAGAGGTGAAGCATATGAAAACTACCTATCTAGGCAAGTTGAAATGAGGCCAGAAACAATGAACAACAATTCTGGTAAATCCCCATATGCAAATTATGGCTTTGGTACTGTTCTGCCCGAAAAATAATTTTGGAGTTGTTAAACATGCAAAGTAAGTACACCATGATAAACTAGGCATTTTTCTACCCCATTTACATATAAAGTTTATTAAAATCCGAGTTACGGTTATTTAGTTATGAAATAAAGCATTTTAGCATGGCATTTGAGAAAATTTAAACAAACAACAGTTTAAACATTTTAAACATGGTTGAAAGTTGGATATTATGAAACTAGACACAATTTTAAGCATTTTCATATATAAAGTTTTTACATAAGATGCACTATTTGTGAGTTACGATATGCATGAAGTTTAGGGACCAAACCGTAAAACGGTAATTCTCTGAATAAAAGCTAAAAACGCAGCAGCAGGGGAAAAATAGAAATGGGCCGAATCTGGGCAGCCCAACAGTGCATGGCCCAACAGTAGGAAAAAAAGAAGGCGCTCAGGGGGGTGGCCTCACCCAGTGGGCTTCGGCCCAGGTTGGTTACGGGTTGGGTAGAAGGGGGCGCTAGAGCGGCCGGTCGAGGCGTTGTGCGAGTCAATGAGGCAGGGACGCGCTCAAGGCGAAGCAGAGGCAGGGCGTTGACCTCAGGGCGGCTATGCGCGAACGAAACAGGAAGCAGGGCGAGGCGACCTGGCCGTGGTCTTCGCCGGCAGCGGCGGAGAGGCGCAAAGGCTCGATGCGAGACGGCGGCGCAAGGACTATAGGCCTCTGGCGGAAGAGGCACAGGGGCTTGTGGCTCGTCGCTCCGGCGCGAAGACGGACTGGGCACGGGCGCTCCTCCTGGTGGTCCTTGACGGTGGCGACAGGGCGCTAGTGCTCCGGCAGCTTGGTCGCCGGGGGAGCAACAGACGAGGGCAGGAATGCAGGGGCCTCGTCGGATCTTGCGGAGACGGAGACGAAGGGAGCAGGCCGGCGGAGGAGCTGCAAGGACATGGCAGGGAATCAAATTCAGAGAAGTAGCAGCGAGGGAGGAAGGAGAGGTTTCCTGAGGGGTTCACCAATGGCATGGCTAGCCGGAGATGCGGGAGCTGCTGCTGCTCATCACTGACGGGGACGGCTAGCTCGACCCGCTCGGGATCGAGCTCCTGCGGGGCGCGCGCGAGGGAGGCTGCTCGGGGCCGCTTGTAGCTGGCTTGGGACACGATGCAAATCAGGCACCGGGCGAGACAGGGCGGAGGAGAAAAGCGCGATGGGGAACGGAGCTCATCTGCTCGGGCTCCGATCCAGAACGGGCAGGAAGGCAGAGGAGGGCTGGATCGAGGGGAGGCCTCGGGTTGGTGGGGAGAGATCGAGAGGATTTGGATCGGGCTCACACGCACTGATTGGATGAGGATGACTCCCGAGGTGGGGGTGAGTGTGGAGGCGGAAGGGAACAAATCCCTAGATTTTAGGGTTAGGCTAGAGTATGGTCCGGTGCATATATAGCAGGTGGGTTTTGGTTAGGGGCTAAACTGGACCCTTCGATCGAAAACGGGCGGTCAAGAAAAAATAGGTTAGGGAAGTCTATATAAGAAACGCAGATGTTTTATAGATGTTTGGGGATGATTCGGATCCATCGATAATGACAACCCAGGTCGGGTTCGGGTCAGTTTCGGACACGCGCAAGGGGTTTCTCAGAACTGAGCGGAGAGGAGGTCTAACAAAAGGCCACGGAGGCAAGGGCGATTTGATGGGCTCAGAAAAGGAGAGAAGAGAAGGAGAGGCCCGGCAACTGTTTCCGGAGACCAAAAACGTCCGACGATAGACCGTCTATACAACCGCTATAAATATCCGTTGGGGCATCAAACAGACTCCAAATGCGATGAAACTTGGCAGGCGGCCTATCTACACTAATATAAGAGCGCACGTCAACTTTCTTCGTAATCCGAGAACATTTTCCGGCCACTTATAAAATAATATTTCGGAGGTGCCACGGGCGCGTGCAAGTGTGTCTGGGCTCAGAACAGGCAATGGAAAGAACTGGGAAACCCATACGAATGCAAGTTTTGAAAAACATGATGATGCAATTCACATGATGACAAGGCAAGGTGCAACACACAAGCAAATGACATGGCAAGACAGTGAATAACCGGAAGACACCTGGCGCATCAGTCTCGGGGTGTCACAACACTCCACCACTACGAGAGGATCTCGTCCCGAGATCTAGGATGGCACCAGAGAGAAAATGGAAGTGAAAGAGGTAAAACAAAGTTGCTTCTTTGGCAAACGAGTGAAACCATGAACCTTGAGAGGTTGAACCAATTGAAAGAATACAATGAAGATTAACAAAGTTGAAAACACTTCGGTAGAAAAGAGGAACAAGGAACATTACTAGAACCTTGTAGGTTGAAAGACATAAGAAAAGTGTTACAATGGACAAGAGGTACATGCAAGCACTCCGATTGAAACGAAATGTACAAGGAAAGATAAGGATCAATTACAACAACACTCCGGTTAAAACAAACTAGAGAAGTAATAAGAATGATATAATTTGGGCAGCACTCCGACTATAAATGGAAGGAATCGAACAAGAATTTGACAAGAAGAGAGGATACTTGATGAAATCAACAACACACTGCCTTCGGAACTATTGAAAGAATGGCACAATGGGTAAGAAAGATTTTAGATAGCACGCCGGTTGAGAAGAGATGCAAGACTTGGAAGAATGGGAAGAACTTGAAAAGAGGGCACGACACTCCGGTTAAAAGGACCAGAAAGGAAAAGAATATGATGATGATATGGCAAAATGATGGTTCGAAGAGAGCAATGTGACAAGGCCTCCGATGAAAGAATAGAATATAGATCAATGAAAGAAAATGAACAGAGAAGAAAATGACAACTTCTCCCATAATTGAATTAGAAATAGCATCCTTACAAAGATGGATTGAACTGAGTTGTTGGAAGAATCAACAACGAAAAGAATAAACTTGATGTGGGCTTATGGAAAAACATCTCAAAACTTGAGGTGAAATTCTGCCACTAACTTAAACAATTGATTTGATTGAGAGCACCAAAGAGATGAAAATTTTCTTCCACCAAGATGATAAAAAGATAACTTGGAACATTGATAAGCACCACAGTAGCAACATTCCCAATGGATGGCTTTAGGTGAAATCTATACCAATCTAACTCGAATGAAGAGATTGATGGATTGAGAAAAGCTCATGCTCGAAGAAATAGATGGGTTTAACTACCTCATTCTTGACAAGTGTTGCATCATGAGACACGAAAGAAATTGTCAAGAATGACATAACACCACCTCAAAAGATAAGGTAGAAAGAATTGCACTTCGGAATGCAAGAAGAAAGAATACTTGAAGTATAGCTTGGCGGATCATAGCTTCGAGAGAACTCTTGATGAACAGTTGAAGAATGAAAGGAATCCTTGACGAACCACCATGTAGAGCCTCTGTGAAGAACTCCAGTAATAAAAGAATGATCAAAAGAAAGGAAAGTTGAAAAGGACTCCGGGTGAAGCCTAGCAATGATTAAATGGACCTTCGTGATGATATAATTGAGAGAGCTTGGAACTCCGGGAAAGAAAAGATGAAATAATTGAAACCGATAACTTGATGAGCCTCCGAAATAAGGAATTGAATTTACTTGATGAAACAAGAATAATAATTCCATTATGCTTATCCTTCGTCAATTAAATTGATGACACACAATGGATTTTTGCATACTAACTTATTCTCGTAGAAAGGATTAAGATAGATATAGCGCCAACTTGAAGAGGCCTTCAACGAACCACCGGTAGGATTTGGAAACAACGAATGAATTGATATGAAAATGAAGGAAGAAGAAACTTGAACAAACCACCGTAAGAATTGAAAAACGAACGAAGTAAAGGGATGAATCACTGGTAAGAATTAGCAAATGAACAAAGATACATGAGAGAGTTTAGATATGAGAGAACGAAGAGATCATGAACTGATTAGAGGATATTTGATTGATGCACCGGTAATATTTGGGGAAACGAGAGCTGAAAGCTGGCATGAATAAACCCGCAATGATGGTCTTCAGAGAATCAAACTAAAAAGAGTCCTAGATTGCTCCGGATGGGTGAAAAGAATTCTCACGATCGAAAAACAATTATGGAAGGATGGCATCAGGCTAGAACCACGAGTCTTGAGAGAACGGGTAAGATTGCAGCGAAACTCTTCTTCGGTCTTCAAAAGCAGAGAATGACGATGGGAAACACCAACATGAATTGTTGATGCACTTCGGAATGAAAATTAGAAAGGATGAACTAATGACGAAAAGAATTTGAAAGATCTTGGTGAAATACATTTAACTGATGATAACTCATTCTTACGACAAACTTTGAAATGAATTTGAGAATAACTCCGGGAAAATTAGCTGAGTCAGGTAAGATTCTGGGAAAAGACCTGTGGGTTAGGGCCCACTCAAAGAAAACACCATTGAACAATTTAAAAGAGGGATTGCACGGGTTGAATTAAATGGTTTGAATAAGGTAAGAGCTCGAAATATCTTGAAAGGATTACGAATAGAAACTTGAATCTTCTGGGAAATCTTTAGCACTCCAGATAGCAAGTAGTGGATGATTAAGAAGTGCACCAGCATGAGAAAACATTTAAAATGATGAAAGGGATATGATCAACAAAGCTTTAATTGAATCCACCAGAGAAGATAAAAGAAACGAAGAATGATGAACTTAAAGCTCCGTTAGTATCTTCCTGAGAATCACCGGATAAGAATATTGACGGAAAAGAATGGAGAGACTTCACATCAATAAGATGGATACTTGATTGAGAAATATGAGTCCTTGAAGAAAAAGGGTGGGATGGCGGGAAAAACAAAGAGAACTTTGGCAGATGGAAAGGATACCATTGAGAAAACTTAGAGTTGATCTTGCGGATGTTGAAAATGATCAAATCCACTTGAAGAAAAACACGTCGGATGAAAAAGGATTGACATGACAATCTTGATTATCATGAAGGATTAGCATTCACATAGAAATATGGGAACACCGCTTAGGGAAGGTATGGAAACCACACTTGACATTGAAGCAATTCGAAAACCAAAAACCAAAACAAAACAAAGGATTGGCTTGCAGAATAAGCCGGAAACAAACATATGATAGATCCCATATCGTATCATGTGTCTGTTGGATGGATATTCTACGTGATACTTGAATTCCCACTTATAAACTCCTGAAACTTACTGGTTATGCAATCTGGTGTTGGGGATACAGGGGAAGCATAATATCTCACCCAAACTAACAAATCCTACATCCAACCATATCCATCCTTCAACACATAACCAAGAAACCTTCGGAAATCATTTACCTCAACCTTCGAAAAGCATCTGTTATACGACTTATGGCAATACTCCCGAACTCCCGCCCTAGTACTAGGTGGCGTCGAGGTTATCTCACCAACAACTGCGTAAAAGAGATGTTCTGTGTTGGCGAACTCAGGTATTCCAGAACTGCAAACGATAAAATTGTGATGACAACACCTCGGAGCTCAACTCCCCGGGACACTGCCACAACCCCTAAATGTCAGGAGGCACCAAGAACAAAGTTCTCGTCACAAAACCATCATAACGATTCCAAGATACCCGCGTGATACTAATTTTTTTCATGAAATTTGAGAAGAGATGAGTTAAAACTCTACGTCAGGAGGTCTCACCAGAGCGACGAAGGGACTGAGGAGTAAAAAGAATCCTTCTCTCCGATATATATAATCCTATAAGACTCAAAACATTTTTCTAGACTCAACAACGTCTTCGATCAAGCAGGGGGCTGCTAAGTCGGGGAATGCTCTGATTACCAACTTGTAACACCCACGATGCGGCTATATCTCCCACGTGTCAAAGCACGACTTAGAGGCATAACCGCATAGTAGGCATGTCGCAAGAGGGGTAATCTTTATACATCCCATGTACTGAATAAGAAAGGGATAAAGAGTTGGCTTACAATCGCCACTTCACACAATACATAAATATAACATTACATCATCCAGAATACAATCAAGGTCCGACTACGGAACCAAAATAAAGAAAGACAACCCCAAATGCTAGATCCCCGATCGTCCAGACTAGGATCCACTACTGATCAAAAGGAAACAAACAAAACAATGAACAAGATCTTCATCGAGCTCCCACTTGAGCTGGGTTGCGTCACCTGCATTGGCATCATCGGCACCTGCATCTGGCACTACTAGGGAAAACCTTATACACAGAATCTTAGCAGCAGCGCGACATAAAAAGGGGCACTGCTGCTAATTAGTAGCAGCGCGGTTACGGAAAGCGCGTTACTGGTGCAAATTTAGTAGTAGCGTGTGATGTTTAAACCACGCTGCTACAAAAATCCACCGACAGTACACAACGACCTAAGTTTACCAGTAGCGCGACGTCAGGAAGCGCGCTGCTGCAAATGCCATAGTAGTAGCGCTCTTTTTAGTCACGTCACTGCTGGTAATTTTGAAATTGTCCACACGGTTGGCCTGTTTAGCAGTAGCGTGTGATAGGAAAGCGCGCTGCTGCTACGCTCTTAGCAGCAGCGCAGTTTTGCTCCCACGCTACTGCTAAGACGTAGCACCCACCACCTTTTTCCACCTCCCCCTCCCCATCTCCTCTCCTCCCTTTCCCCTACCTCCCACATCCTCCCTCTCTCACTCTTCTTCTTCCTCAATACTTCTCCCCCCATTACTCGCTCTTCTACCTATCTTTCTCTCTCTTCATTACTCCTAGCTATAACTACACCACCTCCATTAATGCATCTCCTTTCTCTTTTTCCTTCCCCCTCCACAAGTTGAAGTTGTCTCCTCCCAAATTAGGTAGCTAGGTATATGTAGCATTTAGTTAAGTGACCTATTTGCCCCTAACTAGATCTATCTTTGTCAAGAAGAGATTTCTGCACTTTTGATCTCCGTACAACATCATCTCCACCGTGTGCTCGATCTCGAGATAGAGGTGATTAAAATTTCATGCTTTTGCAAAATGGAAATATGTTTATGTGTGTGTGATATGTTTATGGAAATTTTGTGTGTGGCATGAGTTGACGCCAAATTGTGCTTTTGAGTTGCCTATGTTTTGCCGAAATGTCGATTATTTCTGTTTCGGCGAATTCCGGGCAAACTCTAGATCTATATATGTCCTATTTTTAAGGAAGGTCATACCGAATTTTTGTATGACTTTGATGAATGCACGCATTTTTATAATCAATTTGTTTATTATTACCGTGCAGAGTTGACGATGGTCAGTGGAACAATGGTGGACAGGTGGTTGCGGTCGGCGGTACAGGACATGAAGGAAAATAACCTGACAGAGGTTTTATGTCCGTGTCGAAAATGCAAAGGAATAGTTTGGCTCGACCCCCATGACGATGGTCGTGTCGAAGCACACCTGCTCATGACTGGTTTCACGGATGGCTATACTCAGTGGATAATTGAAGATGAGGATGACGATGTTGAGGATGCCGACGGGGCAGGCAATGATGACACGGGGCAAGACAAAGAGATGATCGATAATGGCGGCGGGGAAGAGGCCGGACATGGCGGCGGAGAAGGGGCCGAACATGGCGGCGGAGAAGGGGCCGGACATGGCGGCGGAGAGAACGACATGGACTCCACGCAACAGAGTTTGTCGGTACTAAGTTCAATCGTGCGGGACCCTCATGTTCAAGCATTGCTTCGCAAGGAGACGAGTACTGCGAGAGCTGCTTCTAGAGAGGAGGCTAAGATGGAGCAACTGGTGGTAGACTCGAACACTCCATTGTATGATGGTTGCAATCCTAAGGTGACCCGCTTGAGTTTCACGCTCCAACTCTTGAAGACGAAGGCTAAAAACAAATGGACTGACACTAGCCTCGATGAGCATCTCAAGTACCTAAAGGATGTTCTTCCCGCGGGTAATCTATGTCCTAGTAGTGTTGATGAGGCCAAGAAGATCGTGTGCCCTCTTGATCTGCCACACGTTAGATACCATGCATGCATCAACGATTGCATAATATATCTGAAGGAGCACGTGGAAAAAACAAGCTGTCCGGTGTGCAATGCTTCTCGATACAAGAAGGCTGGGAAGAAATGTCCCCAGAAAGTGGTATGGTACTCACCGATCACTCCCCGTCTCCAGAGGTATTTTGTAGATCCCAAGGAAGCAAAGCTAATGCGCTGGCACGCGGAGAGGAAGAAGCCCGATGATGGAGATGATCCGAAGCTGAGACACGTCAAGGATGGAAGCCAGTGGAGAGCATTGAACAGCTTCTATCGGTATTTTGGATGTGATGCAAGGAACATCGTGCTCGGCGCGTGTACCGATGGCATGAATCTGTTTGGCAATCAGAACACCAACCATAGCACATGGCCCGTGTTCGTATGGATGTACAACCTCCCCCCTGGTTGTGCATGAAATCAAAGTACATTCACATGAGCATGCTTATTCAAGGGCCGAAACAACCAGGAAATAATATTAATTTGTATCTGGGGCTACTTCAAGAGGAGTTAGACATGTTATGGAAAACACCGACCAAGACATGGGATGCCAGCAAAGGCGAGTATTTCAACATGAGAGCCGCGCTGATCACGACAGTGCAAGACTATCTCAGTTACGGATATGTGGCAGGCCAGGTGTGCCATGGATATTGCGGATCCACGTGGTGCATGGATGATACAACGTCTCAGCAGCTAATGTTAAGGAAAGATGGCGGGTCTGGAAAATCGTGTACATGGGGCATCGAAGATGGCTCGAACAGGATGACCCGTGGAGAAACCGTGGAGATCTATTCAATGGTCACGCTGAGCATCGAGGACCTCCACGTAAGCGGAGCGGTGCCGAAATCGATGAGCTGTTGAAAAACTGGAAGGAGTGCCCCGCGTTGGGAAAGACGATGGGAAAGGTGCCGGAGCCGCTGCTGAAGGTATGGAAGACGAGGTATGTGTTCTGGGACTTGGAGTACTGGCACAAATGCGATACACCTCATTGCCTTGATCAAATGCATATCTGTAAGAATGTCCTTGAGAGCTTGCTCGCAACACTGATGAACATGCCGGATAAGACCAAGGATGGGCCGAAGGCAAGAAAAGACTTGCAAGATTTGAAAATCAGGGAAGATCTGCACATGCCACCCCGTAAAATGTCAGACGAGACAGAGACAGAGACAGAGGCATGGGAGAAGAAGGGCAAGGAAATAAAGAAAGAGGATTATTTCCCCCCCTTCTTGCTTCACCTTAAGTTAGGCTGAGATCCATCAATTCTTTAAGTGCCTTACCGGAGTCAAAGTTAGTTCCGGTTACTGTGGCAAGATAAGCAGATATCTAGACACGGACAAGAAAAGGTTCAGCGGGATGAAGTCCCATGACTGTCATGTGATGATGACGCATATATTACCTGTTGCCCTTAGAGGGATAATGGACAAGCACGTCCGTGACACGCTTATTGGTCTCTGCAACTTTTTTGGCGTCATCTCTCGAAAGTCGATCAGTCTGAAGCAGCTCCAAGGCTACAGGAAGAGATCGTTGTGATACTGAATGAGCTTGAGATGTACTTCCCGCCCGCGTTCTTTGACGTCATGGTGCATCTGTGTGTCCATATTGTGGATGACATAATAGACCTGGGGCCGTCATTCCTGCACAACATGATGCCGTTTGAGAGGATGAATGGGATCATCAAAGGATTCGTTCATAACATGTCCCGTCCGGATGGAAACATTATCCAGGGCTATTTGACACAAGATTGCATCTCTTTCTGCGATAATTTTCTATATGGCGCAGACCAGCTGCTTGGTGTTAGTGTTGGTTTGCCCATTAACAAGTACGATGGGAGGATCGAAGGAGAAGGTCACTGCATCGGTCGCAGGGAATTGCACGTGGCATACTTAGATCGACGCAACGACTTTGACAAAGCAAACTTGGTAGTGCTACAACATCTAGACGAGGTAGATCCTTTCGTGGCACTGCACAAAGAAATTATCGCAAACATGTATCGTGACCGGGGGGTATGCAAGACAGACGCCGAAGTTACTCGAGAGTACAACTCCACTTTCCTGCATTGGTTCAAAGAGCATATTATTGCTAATTCCCCGGAGGAGGGCTCTAAGGATGGATTGCTCATATACTCCTTAGCACATGGCCCCTCGCCCAACCTCGTAACCTATCAGGCATATGATATCAACGGATACACGTTCTACACGGAGGAAAAAGATATGGACAGTGATGATCAGAACTCAGGGGTAACGATGGAATGCATGACCGGCAGCGACAACGGCGCAACTGAACAATTTTATGGAAGGGTCGAGGAGATCTGGGAGCTTGACTACTCTGGACTGCACAACACGATGATGTTCCGTGTCAGATGGGCTAAGAATGTCGAAAGAGAAAACCAGATTTTCACTACCATGACTATACCCGACGCCAAGAGCGCTACCGTGAACGCTATCGCAAAAAACGAGCCATGGGTACACGCTAAGCACGTGACACAATGCTTCTTCATAACCGACCCATGCAATCCCAGTTGTGTTGTCGCGAGGAGAGGCAAAAGGAACATCATTGGAGTGGATGGAGTTGCCAACGAGGAAGACTATGATCAGTACGGCAACCCAATGAGGGAAGATGACGATGATGATGAAGTATACGTCAAAAGAAGAATCAATACTACATTACCTAAGAAAAATCGTACTCCATGGAAAAGGAAAAGTCACAATGAGGGGCTCAATTATTCTTCGACAAACAAGAAGGGAAAGAAGCTGACTCAAAAACGAAAACGTCAGTGCCGAGGAATCGGTCAAATGATGTAATATATATATATATATATATATATATATATATATATATATATATATATATATGTTCCTATTTTGTATACACACTTAGCCATTATTATGCATGGGTCCAATGATGTAATATATATGTTCCTATTTTGCATACATATTTAACCGTCAAATGATGCAATATATATCGCCTTCCCTTCGTTCACTGCTCTCAGAAAAAAAAGTGAGAAAAATAAAGGAAAAGAAAAAGGGAAACTGGTTATAGCAGTAGCGCTTTACTGAAAAAGAGCTACAACTAGTCAAGGTAGCAGTAGAGGTTTCTGTATAAAACCGCTATAGCTGCCTTTAACAGTAGTAGCGCGTTTTGTCTAAACGCGCTACTGCTACATCCACTTAACCGAAAATTCTCACTCTCCCTGCTTCATCCCACCTCTTTTCCCCCAAATCCCTACTCTCTTCCCCCCGTCGCACCGCCGCGCCCGACCCGGACCCGGTGCTCGCCCCCGACCCCGGCGCGCTCGCCCCCGACCCGTCGGCCCTCGCCTCCCTCCTCTGCTTCCTCCCCTCCCAACCTCGGCCGTCATCGGGCCTGCCTCCTCGCCCCTGCACCCTCTGTAAACCACCCCCCTCTCTCTCTCTGCTAGCTAGGGTTCTTTGGTTAATTTACTTAGGTTTTAGTTATGTTAATTAGGTTATCTATTTAGTTATGAATTTAGATAGGTTTCAAAATTAGCTGAATTTATATGCAAATTTTAACTGGACATGTGATATGTGGATATGTCATGTTTTGGACTTGTCATGTTTTGGTAAATGATCCGAGTGGCCTATGTTACGCCAGAATGTTGAATCATTTCCGTTCTGGTGAATTTCAGGCGCTCGATATGTCCATTTTTTAGCAATGGTCATGCCAAAATTTCCCGTGAATAAAGGCATGATTTGTGCTACATAGTTGGCATATCGAGTGCTGGCACATAGATTTCTTTTTTATGTCATTTCTCATTTATTCATACTTTTAGAAATAAATGAGGACACTTAATCATAGGAAACATGTCGAACAACGAAGAAACTGGGCCTTCTGACCAAGATGCATACGAGATGGATTATCAGGGTGAACAAGACTACCTCGACTTGTTGACTGCTAAGCAAGGTTTGCAGGTCCGCCTCGATGATGGTACTGACGCCGACATCGACACCGACGGCGCCGGCACCGAGACCGGTGGGGAAGGTACCGGCGGGGAAGATACCGGCGGGAAAGGTACCGGCGCCGATGCCGCTACCGAAAACAGGAAGCATAGGAAGCAGAGGATACGAAAACCTAACAAACTAGGGATTGGACGCCTTGTGATCACAAAGATGGCACCTGGCAAGTTTGAGCCGTTATAGCCGGAAAAACCTCGCAAGTGCTATGGGAACCAAGTAGGATGCATCCTACGGGAATGCGCGAGCATCAACGATGATGACATAAGGAGTAAAGAACATTTGACGCAGTTGCTCCTAACAAAGTTGCACAAGAGATTCAAGTTCCCCGACCGGGATGATAACATAGAACAACCGTGGGATGATCCGAAGATGAAAAAGATTAACAATGACGCCATGGGCATGTTCACCAATGATTTGGCCTCCTGGAAAGGGAGGGTGAAACGAGCTATTGAGGCTGAGGAACCCCTGTCCAAGATTCTGGAGGAAAATCCGACACTTACGGAAGAGGAGTTCGAAAAGTTCAAGGACACTTGCGCTACCGAGGATGCCAAGGCTAAGGCTGCGATATTCAAGAGCCTTCAGCAAAGCAACACGGGGAAGCATCGCCTCAGAAGCCATGACTACCTTGGTAAAAGGCCCATATGGGATAAGGAGGATGCGGAATGTGAAGCCGCGGGTCTCCCAGACCCCTTCGCGAAGTTCACCAACCCCTTGGAGCGTGACTTCATCAGGGCCCGCTACAAGTGGGATAAGGAGAAAAAGGTTTTTTACACGGACCAAATCATGAGGAAATTGATTAGACTACTTGAGAAGCAACACCAGCTTGCAGCCGAAAGCCCTACTTCTCTGATGAGGCCCAAGTGGGACACCCCTCTCAACCGGGCCTTGAACTAACTTAAGGGACTCCCTTTGGGCCAGCGGCCGCAATATGGTCGTGTGCACGGCGCTGGAGATGGCGCCACGTGGAAGGTGTTTCTGTTTGTGATAGGACGAGAGATCAATTACAGTGTTCGGTTCAAACTAGGCCAAGAAGCAGAGAAAGAAGTTTAGTCAGGCAGACATCGACGGGAAGGTGAAGCTTGCGGTCGAGAAAAAAGCAGTTGAGGATGCGAAAAAAGCAGCCAAAGACAAATATGAGTTGCTACAGCAGGCAGCCAATGCAGTTGTAACTGCCTGCAGAAATGATTTCGCTACTAACTTGGTTCCAGTTATCATCAACTGGACGAAGGAAAATCCAGACAAGACGGTACATGATTTCCCGTTGCCCAGTTTCGTCGGGAGCAACTCCATGAACAACAACACCATCGCACCATCACTTGCCCACGCAACCGGGCCTCCTCTCGCAGCTGCTCCCGCTCATAGCAGCCCATCCTCAGTCTCTGGCGTGCTCAGTGGGCCTTCGTCTTTGGCTGAGCTCGACGCCATCACGGTAATTACATGTCGCACCAACATATATATATATATAATATTCCATTTTTGTTGCCTTTCGGATGTTTTACGCCATAGACATATGTGTTTGCAGGCAAAAGAAACCCCGTGCACCATACTCTAATTGATCAAAGGCCAGAAGGTGGACGTGGGAAAGGGGATGATAATGGACCCCTTGCAACCCATGTTCCACAACCAGCCGATCCCTGCTGGGCACTTCAGGGTTAGCTTGTCCAGTGTTAAATCGGGGCACGAGGATTTGCCTCCTCCAGTACAGCATGTGGGAGCGGATGACGAGACCCCGCCACGGATTGGAAGCTGCAAGGGTTGGGTGCTGCTATGGCCAAAGAATCTTATTCGTCTGGAGCCGGCTGAGAGCACACCAATAACCACACATCAACAAGCATGTGCGGAGACCACCACCCCGCCTATGCAATTACCAGCTCCTGTAGTGCCGGGTGAGAGCGGCGGACAACATGATGAAGGGGGTGCAATAGTACTGGCTGATGTAATTTTTCCTATAGAACAGAGAATGGATGATGAGAAGGAGGTCGACCCTGTGGATTTCCTCAATACAAATGCGTATGACTGTGACATAGAATTGATGAGTCAACCATATGACGAATCGGCCTATCAGCTTGCTAATGAGGATATGGATGATATGCCCGGGCAGGAAGGTCGTAGCAGGGATTGCAAAAAGTCTCTCTTCATGAAATCCTCACAGGACACGCCTGAAGATGCCGCCTCAACACAGGCTCAACTAGCCGGGCACGAGGGTCATACAATACTTAGCCCGGGAACACTGGGGCAGGGGTTAAGGAAGGGTCTACAAGGTGTGCCCAAGAAAAAGGAGAGAAAAAGATCAGGAAAGATAGCTGCCTCCAAACAAGCCAGAGCACATAGCAGCCAGACGATGCATTCTGAAGAGCATGTACCCGTGAAAGGTCCGGCCATGTTCCATCTCACGGGCGAGCCGATGCTACCGCTGAAACCGCTGGAGGCACTATCAGGGGATCTCAAGAGACTGCACGACCATGTGCTATCGACTGAGAAAAGCCTACTAGCCTCAAAGGATCCAGGATATCCTACATACGCGGCTCGTGTGCCTGAGGGGAAATGCTACATCGAGACACGGCCCGCGGAGGTGTTCTTCCTGCGGTTTGACCAAATCTTTGAGATGTTTCTGACAAGGCTGATCGATTTTACAATCGTCCGCCTTTTTGCCCTACATATGAGCTCTGTCATGAAGAGTGAAGAAGTCTCGCAAATCTGTGTGGCGGATCCGTACTACATGCACGAGTCTTTCTTGAGTCTCGGCGAGTTTGAGCGTGAAACTGCTAGGGAGTACCTCCAAAACTTCATGGTACAGAATAAGGACCGGGAAATTGTCCTCGTGCCTTATCATCCAAAGTAAGTCAGTTCCGGACAACCCTTTCGTACATTTCAATCATTCCTTCTCTCTCATATAGGGAATAATTTGAGGTGTCTTTTCCCCGCAGCAACGGGCGCGCCGTCCTTATCGTTCTTTACCCGCAAGTCTCCCACGACATGTATTTTGACCCTTCCAGAGACTACGAGAAAAAAAACTACACCCACACAATGAATATTCTAGATGATGCTCTCCAAGGCTTCAGCATTAGAGGTGGCCACATGCAGATCAGGAAACAAAGGAACAAGAAGATGGGTTTCGCGCATAAAACTAACTTCTCCTGCATCCATGACCAAAACCAAGCAAGAAGGATGGATTCTACATCGTCCATCTCATGATTCAGTTCAACACGAATCACCAAAAGCTTCGCATGAAAAGCAGAAATGATGATCATATCCACAAGTGGCTAGAATCTCATGGAGAAGCGGATTATAAACTTAGAGATGACTTCTTTCGCATCCAAAGCGACGTTGCGACGATCATCATGAAAGAAGTCATCGATGAGAAGGGGATGTTCCACCACGGCCCTATATTGCGAGCTGACGTCCGAACTCGCATAGGCATGCAACGTCTAGACCTCAAGCCGTTCAAGAATCTAGGGTCCATCCTCGATGATATGGAAGGATGGAACTTCTAGTGATTTATTAATCCGACGATGATGATATGTGTCGTTTGAACTTGTATACGTTTTGTAGCGATGAAACTTTGTGATGTCCACGGTCCCTACCGAACTTGCGTAACGCTACTTTGTTAGTTTGTGTATGATGACCTGCATACCTCTAGTTAATTAATTTGCATACTGTATGTTGCATCTAGTTGCTAACCCTTTCTTTTCGGTGTTGCTCTAGTATATTTTGTTGCATATATATGATTGTACATCCTCTTCATGAACAAGCATCTCTAACAGGTACCTAGTTTCTTGATGGCGAGATGGAAGTGCTATGTCATGTACAAAGGGAAGGTTCCGGGGGTGTACAACGAGTGGCATGAGTGTCAGGCGCAAGCGAATGGGTTCTCGGGCGCCATCCATAAAGGCTTCAAAAGTAGACAAGAAGGAGAAGCTAGTTACTTGAGGTTCACGCTAGCGCGAGAGAGGACTCGTAACCGCCACCTCATGTACTGCATAGTTCCTCTCTCACTCATAGTGATAGCTCTTCTCGCGTATACCTTTGTTTAGATGGATGATGTTGTAGTTGCAAGTATTCGAGACTTGCATGTATCTCTATTTTCGAGATGATGACAAGATACCACTTTCTGTTGGATGATGATTATGATGAGACTATTTGTATGTATATGCTATGATTACATTTGTGGTCTCGCAGGCATTTGTATGTGTATCATGATGACATTTGTATGTGCTAAAGATTCTTCTATAAAGCCTGTGCAAATACAAAACAAATATGCCCCAAAAAACAAAAAACCACTAAAATTAGCAGTAGCGAGTGGAGAAAAGTTAGCAGCAGCGCGGTAGTAGCAGTAGCGCGCACAGGAGAAGCGCGCTATAGCTATTAGCAGTAGCGAGTTTCCATTAAGCGCGCTGCTGCTACACTTGTGTAGCAGTAGCGCTGGTGAGCACGCGCTACTGCTACGTGTTAGCTGTAGCACCTTATTAGTAGCGCCGGTCCCCACGCTACTGATACACCTAAAACCCGCGCTGTTGCTAGCCTTTTGCCTAGTAGTTTGGTTTTGGAAGTAATCTATGAGTCACGGGGACTTAGCAATCTCACACCCTCGCGATCAAGACTATTTAAGCTTATGGGTAGGGAAAGGTAGTGAGGTGGAGTTGCAGCAAGCACTAAGCATATAAGGTGGCTAACTTATGCAAATAAGAGCGAGAAGAGAAGCAATGCACGGTCGTGAACTAGAAGTGATCCTGAAACTACTTACGTTCAAGCATAACACAAGAACTGTGTTCACTTCTCGAACCCCGCCGAGAAGAGACCATCACGGCTACACACCTGGTCGATTCATTTTAATTAAGTTAAGTGTCAGGTTCTCTACAACCGGATATTAACAAATTCCCATCTTCCCATAACCGGGGGCATGGCTTCAGAAAGTTCAAAACCCTGCAGGGGTGTCCCAACTTAGCCCGTCACAAGCTCTCATGGTCAACAAAGGATATTCCTTCTCCCAGGAAGACCCGATCAGACTTGGAATCCCGGTTACAAGACATTTCGACAATGGTAAAACAAGACCAGCAAGACCGCCCGATGCGCCGACATCCCGATAGGAGCTGCACATATCTCGTTCTCAGGCCAACACTGGATGAGACATCCTACGAGTAAAACCAAACCTCAAGTTTCCCCGAGGTGGCCCCGCAGTGTACTCAGTTCGGACCAACACTTAGACAAGCACTGCCCTGGGGGGGCTTAAAATAAAGATGAACCTCGGGCTGGCTGACCCGAGGGAAGGGTAGGTGGTGGTGAGGCAAATGGTAAAACCAAGGTTGGGCCTTGCTGGAGGAGTTTTATTCAAAGCGAACTGTCAAGGGGTCCCCATAACAACCAACCGTGTAAGGAACGGAAAATCAAGGAACATAACACCGGTATGACAAAAACTAGGGCGGTAAGTGTGGAACAAAACACTAGGCATAAGGCCGAGCCTTCCACCCTTTACCAAGTATACATATGCAAAATTAAAATGACATATATTGTGATATCCCAACATATCCATGTTCCAACATGGAACAAACTTCATCTTCACCTGCAACTAGCAACGCTATAAGAGGGGCTGAGCAAAGCGGTAACATAGCCAAAGAACGGTTTGCTAGGAAAGGTGGGTTAGAGGCTTGACATGGCAATATGGGAGGCATGATATAGCAAGTGGTAGGTATCACGGCATAGAAATAGAGCAAGCAACTAGCAAGCGAAGATAGAAGTGATTTCGAGGGTATGGTCATCTTGCCTGAGATCCCGCAAGGAAGAAGAACGAGTCCATGAAGAAGACAAACGGACGAAGTCGAACGAATCCTCACAAACACGACGTTATCGGAACTAACCCGAAGAAGCAACACCGGAAAGAAGCAAACGACATAGTAAACAACCATCACATGAACATGGCATGATGCACAACCAAGTATGATGCATGTCCGGTTTAAAGAGGCATGGCATGGCAAGGAAAAGTGCACAAGCAAAACTACAAGTTAAGTGGAGCTCAATATGCAACTCTGTTGCATATTGACGAAACACCACGTTCAAGTTATTTGGTTCGATCTTGTTTATGTAACCAACAATATTAAATGTTGATTAACATGGAAAGAGGTGAAGCATATGAAAACTACCTATCTAGGCAAGTTTAAATGAGGCCGAAAACAACGAACAACAATTCTGGTAAATCCCCATATGCAAATTATGGATTTGGTAATGTTTTGCCCTAAACATAATTTTAGAGTTGTTAAACATGCAAAGTAAGTACACCATAATAAGCTAGGCATTTTTCCACCCCATTTACATATAAGGTTTATTAAAATCCGAGTTACGGTTATTTAGTTATGAAATAAAGCATTTGAGCAAATTTAAACAAACAACAGTTTAAACATTTTAAACACGGTTGAAAGTTGGATATTATGAAACTAGACACAATTTTGAGCATTTATCATATATAAAGTTTTTACATAAGATGCACTGCTTGTGAGTTACAATATGCATGAAATTTAGGGACCAAACCGTAAAACAGTAATTCTCTAGATAAAAGCTAAAACCGCATCAACAGGGAAAAAAATAGAAATGGGCCGAATCTGAGCAGAACAGGAAGAAGGGCGAGGCGGAGGAGCTGCAAGGACATGGCAGGGAATCAAATTCAGAGAAGTAGCAGCAAGGGAGGAAGGAGAGGGTTCCTGAGGGGTTCACCAATGGCATGGCTCGTCGGAGCTGCGGGAGCTGCTGCTGCTCATCATCGACGGGGACGGCTATCTCGACCCGCTCGGGATCGAGCTCCTGCGGGGCGCGCGCGAGGGAGGCTGCTCGAGGCCGCTTGCAGCTGGCTTGGGACGCGATGCAAATCGGGCACCGGGCGAGATAGGGAGGAGGAGAAAAGCGCGATGGGGAACGGAGCTCATCTGCTCGGGCTCCGATCCAGAATGGACAGGAAGGTAGAGGAGGGTTGGATCGAGGGGAGGCCTCGGGTTGGTGGGGAGAGATCGAGTGGATTTGGTCGGGCACACATGCATTGATTGGATGTGGATGGATCTTAAGGTGGGGAGTGAGTGCGGCGGCGGTAGGGAACAAATCCCTAGATTTTAGGGTTAGGCTAGACTTTGGTCTGGTAACTCCACCTATGTTGTCTCAACATAGCCGGTCCCAAGCCCGGGTAAAGGAGGAGGGTTGTGATAGGCTTGGCGAGCCAACGTAAAAACTCAGCCACTCTTATGGAGATGAAACCCAAAAGATTTTCGTTGGGGCGTAACCCTCTCAGCGACGCGCCACATCGGAACCCGGGTGTGGTGGAAAATGGGCAAGGGCCGGGCCGTCACCCCCCAAGTGGCGCGCCGTATCTTGATCCGGATACGGTGGCAAGTGAGCGAGGATCGGGTCGTCGCGTCCTTAGTGGCGCGCTACATCGGCGCCCAGATGTAGTGGAAAATGAGCAAGGGTCTTCGCATTTGACTCGACGAGTGCGAAGGGTAAGGAAGCTAGCCGAGCCTAGGAGGATTCGCTTAGGTAGCTGGAACGTAGGGTCTCTGACAAGGAAGCTTCGGGAGCTAGTTGATGCAGCAGTGAGGAGAGGTGTTGATATCCTTTGCGTCCAAGAAACCAAATGGAGAGGACAGAAGGCGAAGGAGGTGGAGGATACCGGCTTCAAGCTGTGGTACACGGGGACGGCTGCAAACAGAAATGGCGTAGGCATCTTGATCAACAAGAGCCTCAAGTATGGAGTGGTAGATGTCAGGAGACGTGGGGACCGGATTATCCTGGTCAAGCTGGTAGCTGAGGACTTGGTTCTCAATGTTATCAGCGCATATGCCCCGCAAGTAGGCCGCAATGAGAACACCAAGAGGGAGTTCTGGGAAGGCTTGGAAGACATGGTTAGGAGTGTACCGATTGGTGAGAAGCTCTTCATAGGAGGAGACCTCAATGGCCACGTGGGTACATCTAACACAGGTTTTGAAGGGGCGCATGGGGGCTTTGGCTATGGCATCAGGAATCAAGAAGGAGAAGATGTCTTAAGCTTTGCTCTAGCCTACAACATGATTGTAGCTAACACCCTCTTTAGAAAGAGAGAATCACATCTGGTGACTTTTAGTAGTGGCCAACACTCTAGCCAGATTGATTTCATCCTCTCGAGAAGAGAAGATAGGCGTGCGTGCCTAGACTGTAAGGTGATACCTGGGGAGAGTGTTGTACCCCAGCATAAGCTGGTGGTTGCTGACTTCCGCTTTCGGATTCGTGTCTAGCGGGATAAGCGTGCCAAGGTCGCTAGAACGAAGTGGTGGAAGCTCAAGGGGGAGGTAGCTCAGGTGTTCAAGGAGAGGGTATTTAAGGAGGGCCCTTGGGAGGAAGGAGGGGATGCGGACAATGTGTGGATGAAGATGGCGACTTGCATTCGTAAGGTGGCCTCGGAGGAGTTTGGAGTGTCCAGGGGAAGGAGAAGCGAAGATAAGGATACCTGGTGGTGGAATGATGATGTCCAGAAGGCGCTTAAAGAGAAGAAAGATTGCTTCAGACGCCTATACCTGGATAGGAGTGCAAACAACATAGAGAAGTACAAGATGGCGAAGAAGGCCGCAAAGCGAGCTGTTGGTGAAGCAAGGGGTCGGGCATATGAGGACCTCTACCAACGGTTAGGCACGAAGGAAGGTGAAAGGGACATCTATAAGATGGCTAAGATCCGGGAGAGGAAGACGAGGGATATTGGCCAAGTCAAATGCATCAAGGACGGAGCAGTCCAACTCTTGGTGAAGGACGAAGAGATTAAGCATAGATGGCGGGAGTACTTCGACAAGCTGTTCAATGGGGAGAATGAGAGTTCTACCATTGAACTGAATGACTCCTTTGATGAGACCAGCATGCGTTTTGTGCGGCGCATCCAGGAGTCTGAGGTGAAGGAGGCTTTAAAAAGGATGAAAGGAGGCAAGGCGATGGGCCCTGATTGTATCCCCATTGAGGTGTGGAAAGGTCTCGGGGACATAGCGATAGTATGGCTAACCAAGCTTTTCAACCTCATTTTTCGGGCAAACAAGATGCCAGAAGAATGGAGACGGAGTATATTAGTACCAATCTTCAAGAACAAGGGGGATGTTCAGAGTTGTACTAATTACCGTGGAATTAAGCTGATGAGCCATACAATGAAGCTATGCGAGAGAGTCATTGAGCACCGCTTAAGAAGAATGACAAGCGTGACCAAAAATCAGTTTGGTTTCATGCCTGGGAGGTCAACCATGGAAGCCATTTTCTTGGTACGACAACTTATGGAGAGATATAGGGAGCATAAGAAGGACTTGCATATGGTGTTCATTGACTTGGAGAAGGCCTATGATAAGATACCGCGGAATGTCATGTGGTGGGCCTTGGAGAAACACAAAGTCCCAGCAAAGTACATTACCCTCATCAAGGACATGTACAATAATGTTGTGACAAGTGTTCGAACAAGTGATGTCGACACCGATGACTTCCCGATTAAGATAGGACTGCATCAGGGGTCAGCTTTGAGCCCTTATCTTTTTGCATTGGTGATGGATGAGGTCACAAGGGGTATACAAGGAGATATCCCATGGTGTATGCTCTTTGCGGATGATGTGGTGCTAGTTGACGATAGTCGGACGGGGGTAAATAGGAAGTTGGAGTTATGGAGACAAACCTTGGAATCGAAAGGGTTTAGGCTTAGTAGAACTAAAACCGAGTACATGATGTGCAGTTTCAGTACTACTAGCTGTGAGGAGGAGGAGGTTAGCCTTGATGGCCAGGTGGTACCTCGGAAGGACACCTTTCGGTATTTGGGGTCAATGTTGCAGGAGGATGGGGGTATTGATGAAGATGTGAACCATCGAATCAAAGCCGGATGGATGAAGTGGCGCCAAGCTTCTGGCATTCTCTGTGACAAGAGAGTGCCACAAAAGCTAAAAGGCAAGTTCTATAGGACGGCGGTTCGACCCGCAATGTTGTATGGCGTGGAGTGTTGGCCGACTAAAAGGCGACATGTTCAATAGTTAGGTGTGGCGGAGATGCGCATGTTGAGATGGATGTGTGGCCACACGAGGAAGGATCGAGTCCGGAATGATGATATACGAGATAGAGTTGGGGTAGCACCAATTGAGGAGAAGCTTGTCCAACATCGTTTGAGATGGTTTGGGCATATTCAGCGCAGGCCTCCAGAAGCTCCAGTGCATAGCGGACGGCTAAAGCGTGCGGAGAATGTCAAGAGAGGGCGGGGTCGACCGATTTTGACATGGGAGGAGTCCGTTAAGAGAGACCTGAAGGATTGGAGTATCGACAAAGAGCTAGCTATGGACAGGGGTGCGTGGAAGCTTGCTATCCATGTGCCAGAGCCATGAGTTGGTTGCGAGATCTTATGGGTTTCACCTCTAGCCTACCCCAACTTGTTTGGGACTAAAGGCTTTGTTGTTGTTGTTGTTGTTGTTGTTGCTAGAGTTTGGTCTGGTGCATATATAGCAGGTGGGTTTTTGTTAGGGGCTAAACTAGACCCTTCGATCAAAAACAGGCGGTCGAGAAAAAATAGGTTAGGAAAGTCTATATAAGAAACGCAAATGTTTTATAGTTGTTTGGGGATGATTCGGATCCATCGGTAACGGGAACCCGGGTCGGGTTCGGGTCAGTTTTGGACACGCGCGAGGGGTTTCTCAGAACTGAGCGGAGAGGAGGTCTGGCAAAAGGCCATGGAGGCAAGGGCGGTTTGATGGGCTCAGAAAAGGAGAGAAGATAAAGAGAGGCCCGACAACTATTTCCGGAGACCGAAAACGTCCGATAATAGACCGGCTATACTGGCGCTATAAATATCCGGTGGGGTATCAAACAGACTGCCAATGCGATGAAACTTGGCAGGCGGCCTACCTACACTAATATAAGACCGCACGTCAACTTTCATCCCAATCCGAGAACATTTTCCGGCCACTTATAAAACAATATTTCGGAGGTGGCACGGGCGCGTGCAAGTGTGTCTGGGCTTAGAACGGGCAATGGAAAGAACTGGGAAACCCGGACGAATGCAAGTTTTGAAAAACATGATGATGCAATGCAGATGATGACAAGGAAAGATGCAACACACAAGCAAATTACATGGCAAGACAGCGAATAACTGGAAGACACCTAGCGCATCGGTCTCGGGGCGCCACACAAGCTCACCATCACTTTTAGCTCGTCCAACCAGCTCAAGTGTGCGGTGAGGGAGTCCTTGGTTACGGGGTCCTCAGGCGTCCGGGCTATGTGACATGGGCCGGACTGATGGGCCGTGCAAATACAAGACAGAAGAATTTCCCCCGTGTCCGGATGGGACTCTCCTTGGTATAGGAGGCAAGATCGGCGTGCGAATATGAAGATTCCTTTCTCTGTAAACTGACTTTGTACAACCCTAGCCCCCTCCAGTATCTATATAAATCGGAGGGTTTAGACCATAGAGGCAATCATAATCATACAGCCTAGACATCTAAGGTTTAGCCATTACGATCTCGTGGTAGATCAACTCTTGTAACCCCTATACTCATCAAAGTCAATCAAGCAGGACATAGGGTATTACCTCCATCAAGAGGGCCCAAACCTGGGTAAACACTTTGTCCCTGTCTCTTGTTACCTTCGATCCTTAGACGCACAATTCGGGACCCCCTACCCGAGATCTGCCAGTTTTGACACCGACATTGGCGCTTCCATTGAGACTTCCACTATGCCGTTGTCGAAAGGCTAAATGGCTCACCTTGTCATCAAGGACAGTATCACTTTTGGAGGAGCCCTAGTTTCAGGGCAGACTCTTCGGCTTGGCGGCTTCACCATGGGTGCCCGCTCGGCCGTTAAGCCGAAAGTGACCCCCCAAGTCACGAAAATCCTCTCCGTATTAGCCCCGAACACTCCGACAAGATGGATCCGGCAGATCTATCGTCATTGAACGAGCTGCTAGATCACATCACTGCCCTGGGAGTCTCAACTGACTATGATCGTATCGGGCTTAAACCCAACCAGAGAGAAATTAAAACAACACAGATCACCCATCAGGTAGCGGTTGTGGAGGAACAAGCTGACAATAACTCTTCTCCTACGTTGAGAAGAAACTACGTTCCGATTTCTGAATCCAGAAAATCGGATACCCTTCCTGGGAGGACACTCCCTGCTCTCTGGACATAAAATCAGACATTAAGCCTGAGAATTCACCGCACACTCCAGAACCTGGCTGGTAACCTCAAAATTCCACAATGGGTCAAGGTGCGAATTTAAGCCCGCCCACGCACAACAAGCAACATTCTCAAAGCAATTCCGGTCCTCCGGACATATGCGACCTATCGTATGTGTGGCAGCAGCCCCACGACACAGTCCATCTCTTTTGGGCCAGATTCCTTCTTGTTAAAAACAAGATAAAAGACTGATGCAACTGAGGTAGTCCTGGACTATGGGCTCCTCGGGCGTCCGGCCTGTTATCATTGGGCCGGACTGATGGGCTATGCAGACATGAAGGCCGAAGATTGTACCTGTGTCCGGATTGGATTCTCCTTGGTGTGGAAGGCAAGCTTGGCGATCGACTATGAAGATTCCTTCTTATGTAACTGACTCTATGTAAACCCTAGACTCCCCCCCAGTATCTATATAAACCGGGGGGGTTAGTCCGTAAAGGATATAGACATTACCATAGTCATACATGTTAGACCTTTAGGGTTTGGCCATTACTATCTCGTGGTAGATCAACTCTTGTAAAACTCATATTCATCAAGATCAATCAAGCAGGACATAGGGTATTACCTCCATAGAGAGGGCCTGAACCTGGGTAAACGTTGTGTCCCCCGTCTCCTATTACCATTGATAATAGACGCACAGTTTGGGACCCCCTACCCGAGATCCAACGGTTTTGACACCAACATTGGTGCTTTCATTGAGAGTTCCACTGTGCCGTCGACGAAAGGTTCGATGGCCCCTTCAATCGTCTATAACGACGATGTCCAAGGACAAACCTTCCTCCCTGGACAAATTTTCGTGTTCAGCGGGTTCGTACTACGGCCAACTCGCGTGGCCATCTGGAGCAGATCGATATCTACGCCCGTGGCCACCAGGTCAGATTTGGAAGCTTGAACTACGTCATGGATATCCGTGGAGACTTGATCTTCAATGTATTTGAGACCGCAGCGATCGGTCCTCCTCGCCCCGATAAACATGACTTAAATCTGTCATCGGATCACATCCAGGAGATGGTCCCTGTTGCTGCAATGGCCTTAGAACCGGAGCAGATCATGCCATCCAAGGCCACAGAGTCCGCGGCGTTGGAGCCACACACGGACTCGGCACCCCGAAATATTTGCATCAATGGAACTCTGGATTCATCTCCGGCTATAAGTCCCGGACCGGATACGCCTGCGGACACCGAGTTGGATCGATTATCAGTTTTCGAATTTAGCGCTGCAGACATCTTCCAGCACTCACCTTTGGGTGATGTGCCAGGCTCTTTAAAGAACTTGTCCTTGGAGAAGGACTCACAGCCAAACCATGTTCGGTTCGAGCCAGAGGCTAATGATGGGAAATTTTGCTTCCCACCCGCCACCCACTTCATAGCCACTGTCGATGACCTAACCGACGTGCTTGATTACGGTTCCGAAGACATCGACGGTATGGATGACAATGCCAACATGGAGGAAGGTCAAGACGTGTCGGTCACTGGACGTTGGACGGCCACCTCTTTGTACAATGTGTACATGGTCGACACACCTAAAAAAGCTAGCGACGATGAAAAAGGAGATCCAATTGCGAATAAACCTTCTAAGACACAGTCCAAGCGCCGGTGCCCTAAACGCCTCTCTAAGCCTCGTCGCTCAAATGATGGCAACACTGGCACCAGAGAAAATAGTACTCCGGAATACGCTGGAAACAATGAAGACCCTGTCGGGGCTGCATCCGAACAGGAGAACAAGACAACAAGCAAGATAAACCTAATAAACAGGCCATGCCCAATGACCTAGACGATCATAGTTATCATCCAGTCTCCGAGGATGATGAGGGCCTTGGCAATGAGGACATCATCATGCCTGAGGCACCCCTCAAGAAAGAGCGCTTCAAGCGCCAGCTAATAGCCACTGCAAGAAGCCTGAAGAAGAAGAAGCAGCAGCTTCAAGTTGATCAAGACCTGCTCATTAATAGGTGGACAAATATCCTAGCAGCCGAAGAATATGGCCTCAAGCGCCTAGCTAATAGCTACCCAAAGCGTAGACTGCTACCTCAGCTCGATGAGGAGGCACCAGATCCCATATCTCCCTCACGCAATGCGGACTGACCACCATGCGGTCAGGATAGTGCGGCGGACCGACCACCCCGCGGTCGGGATAAAACGACTTCTCAGGCCAAACAACAGCCCACCCCACCACCTTGCAAAAACAGGAACAGAACAGCTCGGGACCATAGATACGACCTTCGGCAGGAGCTGGATAGTAGAGCAGAAAAAACCAGATAAATTTACGGATCGCGAGGACGCTTCCCGACTCGGGATGATGGCTACCTATTCGGGCGTGACAAACCTAGTCACATCTGGGCCGATGACTGCAGACGGACTCCATCAGAGATGCGTCGTGATGCGGCTAGATATAGAGGCTCCGCACACCCTCTCTGCTTCACAGATGTGGTGCTGGATCACGAATTCACCGAGGGGTTCAAGCCCGTCAATATTGAATCATACGACGGAACAACCGATCCTGCAGTATGGATTGAGGACTTTATTCTCCACATCCACATGGACCATGGAGACGACCTCCACACCATCAAATACCTCCCACTGAAACTCAAAGGGCCAGCTAGACACTAGCTGAATAGCCTGCCCGAGAATTCCATCGGTAGTTGGGAGGACTTGGAAGAGGCCTTCCTTGACAACTTCCAAGGTACATATGTCCGGCCACAAGATGCCGATAACTTAAGCCACATAGTTCAACAACCTGGAGAATCAGCCAGAAAATTATGGACTAGGTTCCTAACCAAAAAGAACCAGATCATTGACTGTCCGCATGCCGAAGCCGGAGCGGCCTTTAAACACAACATCCATGACGAATGGCTAGCACGCCACCTTGGCCAAGAAAATCCGAAGTCCATGGCAGCCCTTACGGCACTCATGACCCGCTTTTGCGCGGGTGAGGACAGCTGGCTGGCTCGTAGAAAAAACACAGCTAGTGAGGCAGGCCCCTCCGAGGCCAAGAACCTCTCAGGCAAGCTCCGGTGCAACAGACACAGACATAGAAGCAATGGCGACAACACCGATGACACCTCCATTAACGCCGGATTCAGCGGCTCCAAGTTCGGCCAGCGAAAGAAGCCCTACAGAAAGAACAGTGAGGGACCATCCGGCCTGGATTGCATACTCGATTGTCCGTGCCACATACATGGTACCCCAGATAAATAAGCCAATCACACCAACAGAGACTGTGGGGTTTTCAAACAGACTGGCAAGTTAAATACCGAAAGCAAAGAAAAGGGATCACAAAGTAAGGACGAGGACAAAGAGCCCCGGCAGCCGAATATGGGAGGGCAGAAGAAATTCCCCCCCAAGTCAAAATGGTGAACATGATATACGCTACACACATCCCCAAAAGGGAATGCAAGCGAGCACTTCAGGACATCTACACGGTAGAGCCAGTCGCCCCAAAATTGAATCCGTGGTCGTCATTCCCGATCACCTTCGATCGTCGAGATCACCCAACTAGTATCCGGCATGGCGGTTCAGCCGCACTGGTCCTTGACCCAATCATCGACGGATTTCACCTAACACGTGTCCTAATGGAAGGTGGTAGCAGCCTCAACCTACTCTATCAGGATACAGTGCAGAAGATGGGCATTAATCCCTCACTAATCAAACCCACAAAGACTACCTTTAAAGGAGTCATACCAGGCATTGAGGCCCGCTGCACGGGCTCAATCATGCTGGAGGTGGTCTTCGGTTCCCCGGACAACTTCCAAAGGGAGGAGTTGATCTTTGCTATAGTCCCCTTCCGCAATAGCTACCACGCACTACTCGGATGAACCGCGTTTGCTAGATTCAACGCGGTGCCACACTATGCTTATCTCAAGCTGAAGATGCCTGGTCCGCGCGGCGTCATAACAGTAAACAGAAACACAGAATGCTCCCTCCGGACAGAGGAGCACACCGCTGCCCTAGCAGCAGAGGTACAAAGCAGCCTTCTCAAGCATCATCATAGCCTGGCTGCCGAGCCCCTGGACATCATTAAGAGGGTCCGGACTATACCACAACAAGACAGCACGGCTTGTCAAGAGCTCGGTTAGCAATTTGGCCTTCGTCCCAATCCCGATGAGGTAGTGGCATTCATACCACGCGTCCATAACTACGCACTCAAAATTCCATGGGCATCGACGGAGGCACAAGCTATCCTGGGATCCACGGTTCGGCTAGACCGATCCCGGACACACATATAACTTTACTATGTCCTTTTCCCTTGTTTCAGGTTTCTCCTATGAGGGCCTCCCTTGACGGCTTGATTTATGACCCCGTCAAAGGACAAACACACCGGAGTGACACGAAGCACATGCGTACATGGGAAGCCCTAGAGGCTAACCGTTTTTCAGGACCCACGCGCAGTCCGCCTTCGGGTATGGCATTTCAAATAGCCGGTTGCTTATTTCATTATTTTGTACCAATGTGCTTGAACGCATTAATCCAACTATAATGGAAACAGTTCATGAGCCAAGCTCAAGAGCTCCAGATCCTATCTCTATACTCCCTCTGTTTTCCTTTACATTACTTATTTCCTAGCAACTGCGCACTCTGGTATGTTTCATATTTTCCAGGGGCTCCCCATCGCCCCACGATATGGAAACAAAAGTCTGAACAATCCTGAAAGATAATGTTTGGCACCCCGAATTTAGCATTATATGCATTGGATCCGAATCATGTCTTTGGTCAATAGTTGGGTTACCCAGCTATTGTGCTTGCTACCGTAGATTCCGCTAAATCGTCTAGGGTAGTAAAGGGAGAACTACTATGATTGTGGCCTGGCCTTGACCAGACGAGCACCTCAGTAGAGAAAGTTGAATACTGACTGTCATGATATGGCGAGAGCCGGTCAGCTGTTCGCGGGTCAGAAATAGTTGGAGATTTTTTCCGCATTATGCGAAAGATCGGCACTTCCCGATTAGATGCTGACAGCACCTTGGTTCGGACCAGGGGCTGCACCTATGCTTTATTATAAAACTCCTATGGCTAAGTGAGGGCATTTAAGTCGTACAGTTTGATTGCCTTGTTCGTTGCGCTAAACAACTCCTTCAAGGACCATACAATTGGATCTAGAATGTTTAGATTCCATCTCGAACACCTCCGTACTACCTACATGAGGGCAGAAGCCGACGACTAGACAACCCTCAGATTACATACAACACGGCCGCACAGGAGGAAACAATTCAAAGCATAACAAAATTACATTACATTACAAGGCAAAGGCAACATGAATACATTTATTCAAATACAATGTCCTGCAAACATTGTGCTGCCACAAGGCGAGACCCCTCCAGGACATCAGCAAAGTACCGTTCGTGTGTGTGGTGTTCCTTGCCCTCCGGTGGCCCTCTGGTCACCTTGACGGCGTCCATCTTCACCCATCACATCTTGCAATGGGCGAAGGCCATGCGTGCACCTTCAATACAGGCCGAATGCTTGACGACGTCCAGCCGAGGACAGGCGTTCACCATCCGCCTCAGAAGTCTGAAGTACTGCTTGGCATAGCTTCGGCTGGCCATAGCCGGATTATGAAATCCTTCATAGCTAGTTCGGCCACCCGATGCAGCTCCACAAGCTATTTCAGCTGATCGGTGAAGGACACAGGATGCTCTGGCGCTGCATACTACGACCAGAATAGCCTCTCCGTAGAAACCCCCCCTTCGGCTCGATAGAACTCTGTGGCATCTGATACACTACATGGTAAATCCGCAAAAGCTCATGGGGAACTCCGAACCCGGGTTAGTAAAAAGTACTGCTTCTCCACATATTTACTTTGCATCTTAAATGCCTTACCCGCTGTGATCTTCTTGGCCTCTTGGCTCTCCTGGAGGGTAGCCTGGGCATAATTCCGTGCGGTCTCCGTGCTCTGATGAGCCTCGGTCAGTTCGGTCCCTTAAACTGACGCATCATGCTCCAAGGCTTCGCATTTCTTGACGGCATCCTGGAGCTCATGTTGGATTTCTTTGACCAGGGCATTGGACTTCTTACAGGCGGCTTGCTGCTGGACAGCCTTCTCCTCGGCCTCGCCAAGGGCCTTCTTCAGAGCCTCGACCTCGGTCGCGGCTCCTGCACATATTACGACATAGCGGTCAATATACAACGCCTATCCTTTCTAATCACACAGCAAGCCGTCACTCACATTGCTTCTCCGGGAGCCAAACCTTAACCTCGCCGAGCTCGTTCTCTGTCTGCTCCAGCCTCTGCCTCATCTCAGAGACTTTGGCAGCATCCGAGGCCGCGGCCAATAGCGACGCCTGCTTATTCATACATATTACGTTAGTGTCAGGACCCCGACTCAATGCCACATCGATCTAGCATGTAACACCTCATATCACTTTGCGGCCTCACGCACGGTATTCCCACGGGTGTCGCCTTACCTTAGCCCGGGACCGTTTGCACCTTTTGGCACACGTATATGACAGTGTCGCTAGCATCCATATGATAAGGAGCCCGGGCTGACATGGCTAGTCGTAAACCCAAAGTGGCACAGACTTACAGGGACAGGCATCCATGACCCAGCATCGAACGTGTCGGTCATCAGCGAGTGAATCCAGGCTGTAGCACTGGGCTAGCAGGACTCCGGTGAACCAGGCTGTAGCAGGCTAACAGGACTCCGGTATTCATCGCGTGACATTTCCCCGAAGGGACAGACACAGGAACGAAGAAGGACACATGCCGGCCAGCCTAAGTGTTCCGGAGCAGTAGCAAGCTACCATGGCTCGGTGGAAACACTAGGAGACATTTCCCGGTAAGAGAGGCTACTAAAGATAAACAACTAGATAGTCAGATCCCACACATACCAAGCATTTCAATAACATACACACAATATGCTCGATATATGCAAATACAACATGGCATCACAACATGACTCTATGACTCAAGTAATTTATCAATAGGCTCCGAGGAGCGAGATATTACAAACATGGGTCTCATGACCCAACATTCAGAGCATACAAGTCAAAGCACAAGCGGAAGCTATCATGTCTGAGTACAGACATCTATAAATGAAAAAGGCTGAGAAGCCTGACTATCTACCAGATCCTGCCGAGGGCACAAGATCGTAGCTGAGGTAACAAGCTAAACATCGAAGTCCGTGCGGAACTACTAGCGAGACCGAAGTCTCTCTGCAAAAACATAAATAGGCAAACGTGAGTACAAATGTACCCAGCAAGACTTACATCAGAACTATCTACATATGCATCATTATCAACAAAGGGGATGGTGGGGTTTAACTGCAGCAAGCCAGCTTTGACTCGGTGGCTATCCTGAAGTACGACTGCAAGTAACTCTTTTGAGGTGGCGCACACGAGTCCACATATTCACCATATCAATACACCACTATGGATCCGCTCCCGTCTCCCTACGAGAACGCCATCCATAGCACTCACGCTTATCTTGCGTATTTTAGAGTATCCACTTCCACTTGTCTATGAACTGATATAAGCAACCCAGAAGTCCTTTTCCGCGGACACGGCTATTCGAATAGATGATGTTAACCCTGCAGGGGTGTACTTCTTCACACACGCTCTCACCACTTACCGCCGTTTACACGACATGTACTCGGCAACCTTCAAGCGGAAGCCCAACGTGGGTGTCGGCCACGGCCTACCTAAACACTCGAGTCTCTAATCCAGGTTTATTGCCTATTCGGGTTCCATCCATGAGGAGATCCGGCCGGAGTTTCGCTCACAGCCCCAAACGATGTGAACAGGGTTCCGTGACACCAAACGGGCGCCCGGTATACCCGGCCACGTGCCTACCGCATCACAGCCCACCCCTCCGGTCAGCGCTGCCCACGGCCTCCAGCATACTACAAACACCAGAAACTACTTGCAACTCCTGGACAGAGGACAAGGGTGATCAAGAAGCCGAGAGGGTCCATTGGTTTCGGGCCCAATGTGTGGTAGTAGCTGAATCATGGATCACAAACACAGAACTCAGTTCCTGAGGACGGCTGCAATGAGACAACCCACCATGTACTCCTACATGGCCTCTCACCGCTACCTTTACCAAATCGTGTTCACACACTTAGCTCTTAACAGTAGGACATGTTCACACACCTCTGATTCATCCCCGATGAATCAGACCTGACTCAACTCTAAGCAGTAGCAGGCATGACAAACAAGCATGAATGAGTAGGCACAACAGGGCTCAAACAACTCCTACTCATGCTAGTGGGTTTCATCTATTTACTGTGGCAATGACAGGTCATGCAAAGGATAAAGGGGTTCAGCTACCGCAGCAGGTAACAGATGAATCTTTGTTGTCCTAATGCAGTAAAAGAGAGCAGGAGCGAGAGAGTGGGATTGTATCGGAATGAACAAGGGGGTTTTGCTTGCCTGGCACTTCTGAAGATAACATTGAGTCTTCATCAGTGTCAACGATCACAACGTCGGAACATCCTCTACCGGGAGGGAACAGATACCGGCAACAAAGAAGAAATACAATCAATGCAATGCACAATATGATGCATGCTCATGACATGGCAATATGAATGTGTTTTGAGCTAATGCAACTAGCAACAGATTAAATGAAGTTGGTTTGAATACAAGATTCAAATTCAAACTCCATATGTGATTATTCAAATGCCATTTAATTGATTTGTGCTAAACAGCAGCTATAAGTTGTTCTAACATGCATGAAAATGGTATAGATGGATTCCTTGAATTTTTCTGATAATTTTTCATATATAAATTATTTAATTTGGAGTTACGGTTGAATTTCTATGATTTTTTGAAGTTTGTGGTATTTTCTGGATTTTTCAGAATAAGGATAAATCCAGAAAATTGCATTATTGCGTCAGCATGACGTCGTTGTGACGTCAGCAGGTCAACAGACCGAGTCCAGGTCAAACCTGACGTGTGGGGTCCACACGTCAGTGACTAACTAACTAACCTAATTAATTAATGTTAAATTACTACTAACTAAAATGTCAGTTGAGTTAATTAGACTTAATTAAAAAGACTAATCTAGGATTAGCTGGGCCAGGGCCCACTTGTCGGTGACCCAAGCGAGGTCAAACCCCTGGTCAGCCGAGGCTAATACGCCGGCGGCTCGTCGCCGGCTACAGCAGGCGCGGCGGAGGGCTCGGGTTAGCTCCTCCGGCCACCAAAACGACGGCGGAGAGGCTCTACGAGATGCCCAGGCTCGCGCGCATCCATTTCGGCCAGAGGCAGCAGCTGAGGTGCACTACAGCGACGGCGGCGATGGCAAGTGCGGCGGCCGGAGCTACGGGTTCGAGCGGGGCGAGGCCACAGAGGACGGGAGGGATGGCTAAGGGGCTCACCGAGCTCCTGAAGATGCTAGGAGCATGGTGCCGTGCTCGGTTTCGAGCCTTACTGGCTGCAGTGACGGCGGCGACATCGCCGGCGGCGTGGAGTTCTCGGCCAAGACGGGGCTATGGCCTAGAGGTCGAAAGAGGCCAGGGGAGAAGGGGAAGACGACTTGGGGGCTCACCGTGAGTCCGTTTGGAGGGTCAGTGGGCTCGAGGGCGGCCGGAGTGCAGCGAATCGACGGCGACGATCTCTGGTGGCTGACGAGGGGAACGGTAGTGCTTGCGGTGTCCAGGGGCTTCCGGCGTCGGGCGGCTCGGTGAGGAGGAAGAGAGGGACGAGGCGGAGCTCGTGGGTGTGTCGGAGAGGCTCGGGGATAGCTGCGGCTACGGCTATGGTGAACGGCGGCGGCGGTGGCGCTCGGTGGTGAGAGGGAGAGAGAGCAGAGGAGGGGAGAGGGTGCAGCGAGTGAGGGAGAGGAGCGAGGGGACACGGGGCATCGTCGTGGCGTCGCTAGGAGGGGCCGGGGAAGAGCCAGGCAGGCAGGGAGGGAGGAGGTGGCCGGCGCGGGGCGGCCACGCGCCTCCGTCCTTCTGGCGAGGGAGGAAGACGACGGGGAGGAGGCGGTGGTGGGCTGGGCCGCTGCTGGGCTGCACAATGTTGGGCTGCGGGTGGGCTGCCAGGTAAGCTGAGGTAAGTTCTCTCTCTCTCTGCTTTTATTTATTGTTTTCTATTTTGTTCTGTTTTGTTTTGGTTTAGTAAAAATACTAAACCATTTTATAAAATCCTGAAAATAATTATGTGGCTAGAACTAAAATATACCAAACCACATAAAATGTTCCAGAATTATTGGACATATATTAATTATATATAATATATATATCCAATGCAATAGTTATTGAATTAACTCAAAGGCCCAAAATAAATGTTTCAGTCACTCCAAAAATATTGGTTTGCACTTTACCTCATGCCAATATTTTTACGGAATAACAGGAACATTTTCTTGGACTCATTTGATGAGATTTAAATGTTGGTTACTTTTAGAGGTTTTCTGAGGCTTTTGAAAATTCCTCAATTCAAATTTCGTTTGAATTTAAACATGATGCACACATGGAAGCTAGCATAGGTCAGGCCAGAACTAGGGATGTGACAACTCACCCCCACTAAACAAAAATCTCGTCCCGAGATTCGAGCGTAGGGTAAGGTGAAGGGGGAACGCAACTAGTACAATCTTCACGATCCAGGTTGCACTTCATAGGAGCGTTGATTCGATCACCATCATTGTCTTGAAGTCTTGCTCTAAGAAATCCTGTCAACATGACATGGAGGGAAGAAGGAGACTCTAAAAGGGTCGATCTTCTCGAAGATCGAACAACTCACGGAATGAGACATAGGACCATCTCTCGGGTTGAGACACGAGATACACATCAAGAGGGGTGGAAAGAAACGGATGACGAAGGTTCACTAGGTAGACAACAATTTCACGCTTAAGAAGGTGGTAAACGATTGTCAACGTAGCGAGGAGTTGAGTTGCCATGATACCACAACGATGCACCTTAGAGAAGGTGACTCGTAGAAATATCCAAGTGGCGAAAAGAATTACCTTTGATTTAAAGATCATTGAAACTCTTTAAACCAGCCTAAGGCAATTCTCGAGCAATCATTTGGAGGGGGTCGGTAGAGTGGCATACTCGGATTTGGATGATGTGGATTACCTTGTTGAAGACAATGTAATGGATGAATTTGCTTATCACCGGAAATGGAAGAGACCCATGGTAGAATGGCACAATGGCGGTGCAAGCTGGGAACAGAATGCAAATGCTGGGAATTATTCTGGTAACTGGGGAAGAACCCAACAATAGAGAGTGAATTCACTGTTTGAATAGGTCATAGCATTGCCGAGGAAACTGAGAGCAAACCCAGTTAGTGCCGATGATAACATGTAGCGCTTGTGCGTGCTCTCAAGAACTTGAGCATTTCCACATTCATCAAGGTTTTACCAATATCCGTGTCAAGGATCCTGGCAACACAACATACTACCATGATGGCTAATGATGGATGATGCAGACGCAAAGGAAGATAACACCTTCTCAGATTACACCTTAGCGAAGCCAAGGAACAAAATCTGGATGATCGACCGAGAGACATTTAGCACTCCGCTTCTAATGTTCTCCTTGATGTGCTAGTGTAACCCATTCATAGAAATGGTCTGGTATCTAGAACATCAAGTAAAGGTCGGACTTCGGAAAGACAAAAAAAATCATAAGGCACAACTAGGGAGTAAATCCTACGAAGTCCTTATGGGAAGGTGGCCAACTTCCTCAAATAAGATACTATAATAATAGGTCTTCCGGCTGGGTGTGTTGGCCACGACATCCACTTTACCGGTTTCCAAGGGATCGATATTATAGTTCTTGGAAAATGTTCCAAACCGTCATATCTGCCTGAGATTCAGATCTGGTTGGTGTCAGGATATTCCAGACTCATCGAGTCTAGGAAGAAAAACGAAAGTTTGCAACACAAATCGACGAGATGACGTTGCGAGATTCTCGGGGAATGAACTACGATAGTAAGCTCCAAAACATGAGCTGGTTCTGCTACACACATGTGAACACGCTGTCCCAGACAAGCATGACCACATAGTAGTCTTATAATAAAACACTACCGAGTTCAGGAGGGGGAACCATCAACGAGGGTATCGAAGTCCTTACATAAGTCCAGATTAGCTCTTATGAAGAAACTCCTTCTCCTTGAACAAATCAATCAGTGGCTTGGTGTGCTCGGGACACATATGGAATGAAGGTTGCAAGTCTCCAGACCATAGCATTCTTCGCACGTGTGCATGACTGATTTGGAATGATTCCAAAGAAAGCAACATTGACTTTCTCGAGTCCACGGCGGCAACTTGCATCAAATGCACATGAACTAGAGGAAGTCACTTCTTACATCCGAACATATGCTTCATGAGCTAGCATGAACAAATGCTTTCAAAAGTTTCCAACACTAGCTTAATGTTCAACAAAATCATGGAGGAGATAAGGATGTTGTCAATGGGCTCAACAACAATTCATCTAGGTTTCCTTTTAAAAGGAATTCCATAGTTAAGTGAACACGGTGATAGCATTGGTCAGACCAAAGATGTAATGGTGTATGCTCGAGGGATCAACCACGAATAAGACAACATTACGAGCATCGTTGGTACTGATCTGATTTGACGATAGCCCACACTCAAATCAAAGGATTGATAAGACAATAGGTCCAGCAACTGATCACAAGGACCAATCGATGAAGATATCATCTTTCTTCAACACACACTACACAAGAATATCCCTTTGGAACGAACTAAGTCAGGCAAGCTTTTATCTTCCAACTCTCCAAGTTGTTGTCTAGCTTAACCAACTAGCTCAGGGATATCTAACACCGATTCTTGGAGAAGGGGTGGTTTACAGGAATAAACCAACTTGATCACGAACTCAACATAGCGGTCAGGTGACAACCTGGTAATACTTCTGAGAAGATATTCAGAAAATCACGAACCACCGGTATGTTACTAAGCTCGAGAACAATCTTGCTTTTCAGGGCAAGACGATATGATCAATAGAGCAAGGATTTGAAATAATCCTAACTCATCGATCGAGGAGTGAACCAGAAGAATGGACTAGGTAGCACGATCAATCTTAGAATGATGATTCAATAACCAACACAGTAAGAATGAAATTATTGTCCTTTAACTACCCACCAACGAGGTTGCTAGGCGTATTGATTTCACACATCACAATTCATTTGTCGGTATTCCGGTTGCATCAACACGAAGACCGAGGAATGACTAATGATGGCAAGAAGTATCACTGTACCAAGAGTTCATAGGATGGTGTGCAATTCCTATAACAATCCCGATATAAAGATGGTAATACTCCAAGGTAGAACAGAACAAAAGCTGGATTAGCAATTTGATCTGCGGAGCACAACTTCTTTGACCCAATCCTGGATATGGAAGAGGTACTGGAGTTTGTTTCTCCTAGTCATTCTGCGATAGAATGGCTTGACGGACCACAAGAGTAATAGGCATCGGTAAACGAACGCACGCATACTCTTGACTATCAATTGATAGACGAGGGTCAGAATGCAACTAAAGAGAACAACTCAAAGGAACATATAATTTTCTGAGTTGTGGATGCATAGATTAGTATGTCGAACCAAGTTCAACATATTTCTTCCGGATAACCCATGCAGAAAGGTAGAACTGGCAGAGTCACGATTTATGAATGGAGAACTCCTCAAGAATAATCCTGTTGTGATATTTCAGTTCAACGAGGAACTTCTGCCATAAGTAGTTCATGGTATTTGGAAGAAGAAGATACCACGGACTTCAAGGACTATCGCAAAGGTTACTAATATCCTAAAGGCACTAGCAATTACTATCAACATGAAGTAAGTAGGGTGGATCTCGGGTTCAAGAACCCAGGAATAGAATACCTACTAACTAAATGGCATCGCAGGATGCTTTCGATAATGACGGCCAGAATCATCACACTGGGAACACAAAACATGGCTAGACTACTAGATGATCCCCTGAGACACCTAGGGTCATAATAATATCTCCAACATATATGTCAAGGTAACAGAGTACCTCAACTCACTGATTAGTGTGGTTAATCTGGCCCAAAGGAACATTGAAACGGGAGGAAGGAATTTGCAAGTGCATCAGACTGTTTAGAGACCTGAGATGACTCGGACAGCGTAACGGCTGTAAATGCTCAAAAAAGATTTGAGACATTCACAAAAATGGTGGCATAACCACTCAAAAGCACAATATCAAGGTATCGAGATCAATAATTAACATACAGAGGTAGAAACTGAACTGAGGCTTAATCCAACAATCTTATAAGTCTACGGATTAGTAACACGTGATCCTGATGGGAAGAAGAGATAGCCTAGTTCTTAATCCCCGTAGAAGAGAAGATGATGACTCAGATCAGAAGGCCATGAGGTATAAGGAGTAAAAAGAGCCTTACGTTCCATCCCACAATCAATTCCCTTATATAACTAAAGAATTTCTAGACTCAACTTCGACCAGTTTGGCTTGGTAATCCTACAGGCAGTCAAGCTCTGATACCAATGCTGTCAGGACCCCGACTCAATGCCACATCGATCTAGCATGTAACACCTCATATCACTTTGCGGCCTCACGCACGGTATCCCCACGGGTGTCGCATTACCTTTGCCCGGGACCGTTTGCGCCTTTTGGCACACGTATATGACAGTGTCGCTAGCATCCATATGATAAGGAGCCCGGGCTGACATGGCTAGTCGTAAACCCAAAGTGGCACAGACTTACAGGGACAGGCATCCATGACCCAGCATCGAACGTGTCGGTCATCAGCGAGTGAATCCAGGCTGTAGCACTGGGCTAACAGGACTCCGGTGAACCGGGCTGTAGCAGGCTAACAGGACTCCGGTATTCATCGCGTGACATTTCCCCGAAGGGACAGACACAGGAACGAAGAAGGACACATGCCGGCCAGCCTAAGTGTTCCGGAGCAGTAGCAAGCTACCATGGCTCGGTGGAAACACTAGGAGACATTTCCCGGTAAGAGAGGCTACTAAAGATAAACAACTAGATAGTCAGATCCCACACATACCAAGCATTTCAATAACATACACACAATATGCTCGATATATGCAAATACAACATGGCATCACAACATGACTCTATGACTCAAGTAATTTATCAATAGGCTCCGAGGAGCGAGATATTACAAACATGGGTCTCATGACCCAACATTCAGAGCATACAAGTCAAAGCACAAGCGGAAGCTATCATGTCTGAGTACAGACATCTATAAATGAAAAAGGTTGAGAAGCCTGACTATCTACCAGATCCTGCCGAGGGCACAAGATCGTAGCTGAGGTAACAAGCTAAACATCGAAGTCCGCGCGGAACTACTAGCGAGACCGAAGTCTCTCTGCAAAAACATAAATAGGCAAACGTGAGTACAAATGTACCCAGCAAGACTTACATCAGAACTATCTACATATGCATCATTATCAACAAAGGGGATGGTGGGGTTTAACTGCAGCAAGCCAGCTTTGACTCGGTGGCTATCCTGAACTACGACTGCAAGTAACCCTTTTGAGGTGGCGCACACGAGTCCACATATTCACCATATCAATACACCACTATGGATCCGCTCCCGTCTCCCTACGAGAACGCCATCCATAGCACTCACACTTATCTTGCGTATTTTAGAGTATCCACTTCCACTTGTCTATGAACTGATATAAGCAACCCAGAAGTGCTTTTCCGCGGACACGGCTATTCGAATAGATGATGTTAACCCTGCAGGGGTGTACTTCTTCACACACGCTCTCACCACTTACCTCCGTTTACACGACATGTACTCGACAACCTTCAAGCGGAAGCCCAACGTGGGTGTCGGCCACGGCCTACCTAAACACTCGAGTCTCTAATCCAGGTTTATCGCCTATTCGGGTTCCATCCATGAGGAGATCCGGCCGGAGTTTCGCTCACAGCCCCAAACGATGTGAACAGGGTTCCGTGACACCGAACGGGCGCCCGGTATACCCGGCCACGTGCCTACCGCATCACAGCCCACCCCTCTGGTCAGCGCTGCCCACGGCCTCCAGCATACTACAAACACCAGAAACTACTTGCAACTCCTGGACAGAGGACAAGGGTGATCAAGAAGCCGAGAGGGTCCATTGGTTTCGGGCCCAATGCATGGTAGTAGCTGAATCATGGATCACAAACACAGAACTCAGTTCCTGAGGACGGCTGCAATGAGACAACCCACCATGTACTCCTACATGGCCTCTCACCGCTACCTTTACCAAATCGTGTTCACACACTTAGCTCTTAACAGTAGGACATGTTCACACACCTCTGATTCATCCCCGATGAATCAGACCTGACTCAACTCTAAGCAGTAGCAGGCATGACAAACAAGCATGAATGAGTAGGCACAACAGGGCTCAAACAACTCCTACTCATGCTAGTGGGTTTCATCTATTTACTGTGGCAATGACAGGTCATGCAAAGGATAAAGGGGTTTAGCTACCGCAGCAGGTAACAGATGAATCGTTGTTGTCCTAATGCAGTAAAAGAGAGCAGGAGCGAGAGAGTGGGATTGTATCGGAATGAACAAGGGGGTTTTGCTTGCCTGGAACTTCTGAAGATAACATTGAGTCTTCATCAGTGTCAACGATCACAACGTCGGAACATCCTCTACCGGGAGGGAACAGATACCGACAACAAAGAAGAAATACAATCAATGCAATGCACAATATGATGCATGCTCATGACATGGAAATATGAATGTGTTTTGAGCTAATGCAACTAGCAACAGATTAAATGAAGTTGGTTTGAATACAAGATTCAAATTCAAACTCCATATGTGATTATTCAAATGCCATTTAATTGATTTGTGCTAAACAGAAGCTATAAGTTGTTCTAACCTGCATGAAAACGGTATAGATGGATTCCTTGAATTTTTCTGATAATTTTTCATATATAAATTATTTAATTTGGAGTTACGGTTGAATTTCTATGATTTTTTGAAGTTTGTGGTATTTTCTGGATTTTTCAGAATAAGGATAAATCCAGAAAATTGCATTATTGCGTCAGCATGACGTCGTTGTGACGTCAGCAGGTCAACAGACCGAGTCCAGGTCAAACCTGACGTGTGGGGTCCACACGTCAGTGACTAACTAACTAACCTAATTAATTAATGTTAAATTACTACTAACTAAAATGTCAGTTGAGTTAATTAGACTTAATTAAAAAGACTAATCTAGGATTAGCTGGGCCAGGGCCCACTTGTCGGCGACGCAGGGGAGGTCAAACCCCTGGTCAGCCGAGGCTAATACGCCGGCGGCTCGTCGCCGGCTACAGCAGGCGCGGCGGAGGGCTCGGGTTAGCTCCTCCGGCCACCAAAACGACGGCGGAGAGGCTCTACGAGATGCCCAGGCTCGCGCGCATCCATTGCGGCCAGAGGCATCAGCTGAGGTGCACTACAGCGACGACGGCGATGGCAAGTGCGGCGGCCGGAGCTACGGGTTCGAGCGGGGCGAGGCCACAGAGGATGGGAGGGATGGCTAAGGGGCTCACCGAGCTCCTGAAGATGCTAGGAGCACGGTGCCGTGCTCGGTTTCGAGCCTTACTGGCTGCAGTGACGGCGGCGACATTGCCGGTGGCGTGGAGTTCTCGGCCAAGACGGGGCTATGGCCTAGAGGTCGAAAGAGGCCAGGGGAGAAGGGGAAGACGACTCGGGGGCTCACCGTGAGTCCGTTTGGAGGGTCAGTGGGCTCGAGGGCGGCCGGAGTGCAGCGAATCGACGGCGACGATCTCTGGTGGCTGACGAGGGGAACGGTAGTGCTTGCGGTGTCCAGGGGCTTCCGGCGTCGGGCGGCTCGGTGAGGAGGAAGAGAGGGACGAGGCGGAGCTCGTGGGTGTGTCAGAGAGGCTCGGGGATAGCTGCGGCTACGGCTATGGTGAACGGCGGCGGCGGTGGCGCTCGGTGGTGAGAGGGAGAGAGAGCAGAGGAGGGGAGAGGGTGCAGCGAGTGAGGGAGAGGAGCGAGGGGACACGGGGCATCGTCGTGGCGTCGCTAGGAGGGGCCGGGGAAGAGCCAGGCAGGCAGGGAGGGAGGAGGTGGCCGGCGCGGGGCGGCCACGCGCCTCCGTCCTTCTGGCGAGGGAGGAAGACGACGGGGAGGAGGCGGTGGTGGGCTGGGCCGCTGCTGGGCTGCAGAGTGTTGGGCTGCGGGTGGGCTGCCAGGTAAGCTGAGGTAAGTTCTCTCTCTCTCTCTGCTTTTATTTATTGTTTTCTATTTTGTTCTGTTTTGTTTTGGTTTAGTAAAAATACTAAACCATTTTATAAAATCCTGAAAATAATTATGTGGCTAGTACTAAAATATACCAAACCACATAAAATGTTCCAGAATTATTGGACATATATTAATTATATATATTATATATATCCAATGCAATAGTTATTGAATTAACTCAAAGGCCCAAAATAAATGTTTCAGTCACTCCAAAAATATTGGTTTGCACTTTACCTCATGCCAATATTTTTACGGAATAATAGGAACATTTTCTTGGACTCATTTGATGAGATTTAAATGTTGGTTACTTTTAGAGGTTTTCTGAGGCTTTTGAAAATTCCTCAATTCAAATTTCGTTTGAATTTAAACATGATGCACACATGGAAGCTAGCATAGGTCAGGCCAGAACTAGGGATGTGACAGTTAGTCTCCTACAACAGAAGATTGATCCTCTGTCCGGTTCTTCTTGCCGAACACCGGACAGTGTCTCAGGGGCTACTGGCTACATGTGGTTTTTCACTTTCTTACCTCGAAACCTGTCAATAGGCTGCTGCAGGCTTCATTCTGTCCACATTTGACGGACTGAATCTTCCCAATCACCGCACCTATAAGGACACGGTGCTCATCCATAACAGAGGCGCTTCGAAGCGCCTCCATCAGGTTATCCGGCGCCCCTGGATGGACAAGGGCCACCGATGGAAGCGGCGCATCCCCCTCCTTCAAAGGGGGCTGCTCGCCCGACTCTAGAGCCATATGGGCCTCTGGAATCATATTCGGCTGAGGGCCGAACTGGATGCGGCCGTCTTCGCCAATATCCATGGGGGTCGGTCCCCCCATATGTCTGGCAGTGGAGGTCTCGCCTTGTGGCGCCTCCCAGACAGCATCCTGGGCTCCTCCCCAGTTCGGAGTGGTGGCGACATGCTCGCCATCCCCGACGGAGCCAACGAACCTCCAGATGAGGATCGCTAGATAAGGTCGCGGGCCGGACTGCAATAGCATAATTAACTATGTCAAGATAATTAAGAGAAAGGGACGGATGTGCGCATGAGCGAACCGTGTCAGTTACGATGCGGCCTGGGGCTTAGTATGGGGCGTCTCTCCGGACATCTATCAATGTCTCATGCGGTGTTGACCGCTGGGACGCTCTTCCCCTTCTTGGGTGTTTCAACCTCCGGATGTGCTGAAGCCGCCCTCTTCTTCTTCCTCTCCTCAGGGGGAAGGTTGTTTTCCTCCTCCTCCTCTTCCTCGCCATTGTCCTTAGGGAGAAATGAATGAGCTTCGTCGTCTTCGGACGTCACGTCCGAAGTGCCCATTGCAACGGGGGACACTCTTGGCCCTCTTGGCCTTCTTCTTGGCCTTCTTCACCGACGCCTTATAAGGCGCCGGCACCAGCATCTTCGCTAGACGTGGGATGACCGGTTCTTTAGGCAGCGGAGCCGTACACTGGATCCGCTTCGACCTCTCCATCTAGTCCTAGAAATGCAATGATAACCTCAGACATCATCCTTGAAATGATTATGTTGGGGATACATCGAAAAATAGCATACCTCGTCGGCGACGTGTTTACAATCGTGACCACGGTCTGAATCCATATCCGGTGGTTTCTCGTTGCCCTTAAAGAGCAACTTCCATGCGCCTTCATGCGTAGTCTCGAAGAGCCTCACCAGGGTCTGATGCTTCTTCGGGTTGAACTCCCACAAAGGACGGCTTTGGCGCTGGCACGGAAGGATTCGGTAAACCAACATCACCTGGATCACATCAACGAGATTGACTTTCTTGGTTGACATGCTCTGAACGCACGTCTGTATCGCTATCACCTAATCAGGGGAACCCCAGTCCGGACTCTTCTCGACCCAGGAGGAGAGTCGAATGGGAGCGCCGGAGCTGAATTCGGCAACTGCGGCCCAGGTGGTGCCGCGAGGTTCTGTGATGTAGAACCACTCCTTCTGCCACTCCTTTACTGTGTCCACAAAAGTGCCTTTAGGCCAGGAGACGTTGGACAACTTGCTCACCATAGCTCCTCCACACTCCGTGTGCTGGCCGTCCACCACCTTCGGCTTCACATTAAAGACTTTGAGCCACAGCCCAAAGTGGGGTTGGATGCGGAGGAAGGCCTTGCACATGACGATAAACTCCGAGATGTTGAGGAAGGAATTCAGGGACATATCATGGAAATCTATCACGTAATAATACATTAGCCCGCGGACGAAAGGGTGGAGTGGAAACCCTAGCCCGCGGAAGAAATGGGGGAGGAACACTACCATCTCGGTGGGCTCCGGCGTGGGGACAACTTGTCCCTCGGTCAGCAAGCGATGAGCGATCTCCTTCGCCAAATATCCGACTGGCCGGAGCTCAGTAATGTCCTCCTCCTTGACAGAGGATACCATCCACTTTCCCTGAACCCCGGATCCGGACATGGTTGCTTGAGTGGAAACGAGATGAGAACTTGGGCGCTCGAGCTCGAGATTGGAAAGGCGGAGACAGAGAGAAGGCATGAGAGAGTAATAGGGATCCTTATCCCCTTATAAAGGCAGTGAATACTGAACGCCTCCTCACTCGCCTTAAGATTCGCCTATTCCCAAGGGCCGTATCAACGGCATGGTTGGGTTACCCATGCCCGTATTGATGAGAATCCCATAATAAGGGGGCACGATCTCTGCTTCGACAAGACGTGCCAATGGAAATCGTGTCTCGAAACGTGGATGGCAGACAAAAAATGGTTTGAAATTATGACTGGACAGATGTGAGGTCATTAGCAGATTAGACTCGTGTAAAAATATATTCTCTCTACGGTTATGTATGGTGTGTGTGTGACAGGTCCGGATATTATCATTGCATCCGAAGACCATCTTGAAGTTCGGATAGAAGGGAACCCGCCTTGCAATGCCGAAGACAATTTGCGCGCCGGACTCCTTGTCATTGAAGTTCAGGGGCTACTGAGGGAGTCCTGGACTAAAGGGTCCTCGGGTGTCTGACCTGTTATCTATTGGGACGGACTGATGGGCTATGAACACATGAAGGCTGAATACTGTACCTGTGTCCGGATTGGATTCTCCTTTGCGTGGAAGGAAAGCTTGGCGACCAACTATGAAGATTCCTTCTTATGTAACCGACTCTATGTAAAACCTAGATCCCCCCCAGTGTCTATATAAACCAGAGGGGTTAGTCCGGAAAGTATATATACATTATCATACTCATAAAGGTTAGACCTTTAGGGTTCGGCCATTATGATCTCATGGTAGATCAACTCTTGTAATACTCATATTCATCAAGATCAATCAAGCAGGACGTAGGGTACTACCTCCATAGAGAGGGCCTGAACCTGGATAAATGTTGCATCCCCCGTCTCCTTTTACCATCGATCATAGAAGCACAGTTCGGGACCCCATACCCGAGATCCGCCGGTTTTGACACCAACAACAACGACGACACAATTTCAGTATTTCGCAACAACTGCACGGACGAGGAAATCCTTAATGCCCTCAATCACCATCGCGTACTGCACTTTGCAGATTTGGCGCACATAGTACAGAAGTACTACGCAATGGAAAACGCCTGGAAAAGTTAGACAACCCGTTGGGAACCGCAGGCCTTTAAGCCATCTCCTGGGCAGTTAAAAAGGATGCACCCTTGCGGGGCACTTGATCATCATCCCGTGGACAAGAAACCCAAGCCCTTTACGGGACAAAGAACTGTCTTCGAGGAATGGCTCGATAGGCCCTGTCAAATACACATGACGCCGAATACCAAACCAACACACAGCCTACGGGCATGTTGGATACTCCGGCAGGTGGACAAGAGTGCCGAGGGTATCCTCACCAACAATACTCCAGAGAAGTACTCCTCTAAGGACACCGATTTCAAGGTATTCACGCTCTTCAAGACCTTCTCATCAAATAATCGGTGCAAAAGGGCGCTCCACGACCTCGCCGAAGTCTGCCAAATAGCACGAATAAACCCTTAAAACGATACGGCGATCACTTTCAATGCCGAGGATGAAACAAGGTCCCGCTTAGTCCGGGCACCACCCGCTTCGGTCCTAAACCCAACCGTGGACGGTTTTCGGCTCACCAAAGTGCTAATGGATGGTGGCAGCAGGTTGAACCTCATCTATGAGGACACGCTAAAAAATGCAAATGGACAGGAATCGCAATGAGTAGAGCAATACATCCTTTAGGGGAACCATCCCCAGCAGGAAGCAAGATGCTCGGGGAAAATTAAACTAGATGTGGTATTCGGCACACCAGAAAACTATAGGTCTGAAGATATAATCTTCCAGGTGGTTCCTTTCAACAGCGGATATCATGCCCTATTAGGACGAGATGCATTCACACGCTTTCAAGCTATAACTCATTACGGGTATATGAAGCTCAAAATGCTTGGGCCCAATGGTGTAATCACTGTTTCCAGTGATCTGGACATAGTACTCCATGCCGAAAATAAAACCACATCCCTGGCCCTTAAGGCACTGTCCGAATCACTGGCGACCAAGGAACTCACCGCTCTGCGTTCCACAGTGGGTAGCGACGATGTAATTCTTGATAAAAGGCTTAAATCCACCTCTTTCAAGCTAGCTGGCGAAATAGTCAAATTTTAAATCCACCCGATGGATCCCAAGAAAACAACTTCTATTGGGGCATAGCTGGACCTGACGGTCGACGCCGCATTGTGCGCGTTCTTGCACAAAAACTGGGACATCTTCGCCTGGCACCCGTCGGATATGATAGGAATCCCACACGCGCTGGCTGAACATAGCCTCAACATACTGAAGGGATACCACTACTAGGAAAAGGGCTATAGATGAAATGGATACTAATGGCGCACCTGGCATGTGGTGCGCCACTCCAATATAGCAGTGGCGCACCATGTGTAGGTGCGCCTTTTGTTTGGAAGACACTAATGGCGCACCGGATACATTGTGCGCCACTAGTAACAATTTTTTTTCATTTTTCCGAACATACTAATGGCGCATCAAGTAGACAGTGCGCCATTACTAAGTTTTTTCAAAAAAAAATTCATTTTTTTTCAAAACTAGTAATGGCGCACCGTGGGTGTGGTGCGCCATTACTAGTTTAACTAGTAATGGCGCACTACTCCCACAGTGCGCCGTTACTAACTTTCCCCCCTCTATCCCTTTCCCCCCGAGCGCCGCCTCCTCCCCGGCCGAGCCCAATCCCCAATCCCCCGAGCCCTCGACCTGCTGCTCCGCCACCGCCCCGACCCACTGCGCCGCCACTGCTGCCCTGCCCCCCATGGCCGTCTTCAAGGAAGGGCTCGAGGAAGCAAGAGACCGAGCAAGAAGGCGCCGCCTCCTCATCGACGCGCCGCCTCCTCCTCGACGCGCCGCCTCCTCCTTGATGCGCCACCGCCCGCCACCTCCTCGATGCTGGCGCCCTCCTATGGCAGCCTGCCGTTATCCCAGAGGTGATTCCTCACCTCTCCCCCCTTCACCTCCTTCCCCCTAGGCTACCTCCCGCAAGTACCACATCCCTCTTCCCCCGTGTTCTAGGGTTAGCAAAAGTCAGCAAATTGATTTCAGTGTGGATTGGTGGGGGTTGTGCTTCTTCATTTTGATTATTGTGACAATTCTTTCTAAAATTGTGATCTAGTTAAATGGAGTGTAGGTAGTGTTTTAGCCAAACCTCCCCCCTCTGAACTCATCTATTTAGTCATATATATGAAGCAACCAAGTCTGTGTGTGTGTTTGCTGGTTTGCCTTTTTTTGCTTAGTTAATGTGTCTTTCAGTTAGGAGCTACTGTCAAAAACTTGAGCTACTGTCAAAAAATTCAGCTATGGAATCTAGAATTATGTCATTTTTGTTTTGTAACTAGAAGACCGAAGTGTTAGGGATTCTGTCCAAACTGTAGTTTTCAATATTTTGTCCAAACTGAAAACTGTTAAAAACACCATGTGTTTTTTGGTCAAAATCTGCATGTAAAACTGAAATAATCAGTCATAAAGAATATCATCAAGACCATGTGTTTCTTGGATTTCTTGATTGTATTTTGTGCTTGCAGGAGTAAATTTCTTGGAGTAATTTTGTGCTTGCATTGTTTGAGTTCTTAATCCTTTTTACTGAAAATCAAACAGAAATGTTTTCTTAAGTCAGAAGCCTGTTACTGCACCTGTAGTGCACATTATAAAATCTCCTAGTACTTAACCCACCCAAGCTATGAGGCAAAAATTTCAGTTAACTGTTATGGACAATTGTTAATTTTCTGTAATGATGATGGAACAGTACAAAGCATTGTACTCCAGTGTATATGAAGGATACAAATTTTTTAGCAACTTCTCTGATTTTATAAACTTGTTGTTACTTGGGTGAAACTTCACTTGTTTTTAGGCTAGTGCAGGGTGTTGCTTTATTCTGTCATCATTTGTAACTATGTCACAAATAAATTGTTCCTTCTTCTGTATTTGACAAGTAATAACTTGCAAAGATGATGATCATCTTTTACAGAAAACAATTTCTGTAAACACATCAGTAACTTTGCTTGTTTGCTCGGTTTTGTCTCCGACCTGTCACATCCCTAGTTCTGGTATGACCTAGGCTAGCCTTCATGTTTGCATCATGTTTAAATTTCATTGAAATTTGAAATGGGGATTTGTGAAACCCTCATAATCATTCTGTAATGACCCAAATAAAAAAATTGCTCCAAAAAGGTCCAAGAAAATGCTCATGTTGCTCTCTGAAAATAATGGACAGAGATAAAAATCAAACCAACATTTTCAAGAGCTCGTAAGTATTTATTTTGGGCATTTGGAATTAATGCAGTAATTATTTTCTTTGGATATATATTGTTAAATATATATAATATTGTCCAAAAATTATGCCAGTAGTTGAGGAGCTCTGGAATAATACCACTAGCCCCTGCAAAAATTGGCATAAGGAAATAACATGGTTTAGTATTTTTATTAAACCAAACAAATGTCAGGAACTAGAGAAGAAAAACAAAATAGGAAAACGCTTACCTGGACCTGGCACTGTGCGGCCCAGCCAACTGGCCACGCCAGTCATCTCCTAGCTCACGCCAGGAGGACGAGCGCATAGCTAGCGCGCGTGAGCACGTGCCTCGGTCACCTCCTCCCTGTCTTCTTCATCACAGATGCATCTAGGAGACGCCACGCACTCCCCTTCACCCTCTCCCACTCTCCCCCATGCTCATCCCCTCCCCTGGACCTCTCTCTCTCACCCCCCCGAACGGCTTCGTCGCCACCCCTCGCCGTTGTCACGCTCACCGCCTCCCCCTCGACCTCTCTCCGTGTATGCAAGCTCCTCCACGTCTCCGTCTACCTCTCCGTTGAGCCACGCGCCTCGGGAGCCCCTGTAACGCCGCCACCGCCGTCGTCTTCAACCTCCAGCACCCGAGATCGTCTGCAATGCCACATCGCTGCCCGGCCTCCCCCGAGCTCGCTGACGCCTCCAAACGACGCGGGGTGAGCCCCTCTTCGTTTCGCCCCTAACCCCGTCGCCCCGCACATCCTCTAGCGCTAGCGCCACTGTGCCCGAAGCTCGCCGCCGCACAGCCATGTCGCCGCCGTGGCCACTGTCACGTAGAGCTGCAACTGAGCACATAGTCGTGCTCAGCGCAACGTGAGGAGGCCGTATACGTCTTCCGCAGCCCCTGCATGCCCCGTAGGCCGTTCCCGCTCGAAGCCGTGCTCCGGCCGCCGCGCCGAGCTCCGCTCCGGCGAGCTCCGGCCATCCCCGCCTCGCCCACTTGCCCCAGAAGACGCGGACGAGCCCTGGCTCCTCGCCCGTGGTCTCCGCCGCCTAAATGGTCGCCAGAGCGACGATCCCGAGCCCACCGCCGTGTTCTGCCTCGCCGGCGGCTTAACGCCGGCGGGATTGACCGGGTCCAACCCCCCTATTGACCCAGCTTTGACCCTTGTGGGTCAATGACATGTGCGGCCCGGCCCTGCTAATTTTTAGTTTAGTATTAGTTTAATAGCTAACTAACCCTATTAACTAACTGTGACACTGATGTGTGGACCCCACACATCAGGTTTGACCTGGTCAGCCACGTTTGACTCGCTGATGTCATGGCATTGTCATGCTGACGCAATATATCATTTTCTGGTTTAAAAATAAATCAGGAAATTCCAGAAAATGATATAAACATGAAAACTACATAGAAATTCAACCGTAGCTCAGATTGAATTAATTTATATATGAAAAATTATCAAAAAATGCAATATATCCATATGTACCATTTTCATGCATGACAAACCAACCTATACATGTTGTATATTTGAAAACACATAAATGGCATTTATAAGAGCTTATTTTGGAGATGCATTTGAATCTTGGTTCAAATGGACTTCAACCAAATGAATTCTAGTTGCATTAGTGTAAACAACATCACATCTACATGCCATGTTCATGCATCATATTCTTGCATATGATGGTGTATTGATTGTCGACACCGTTCCTTCTTGATAGGTCTTGCTCAGGAGAGTACTCCAGAGTACCTGTCTGAGGAGCAACGCCCCCCTATTGATCTACCAGGCAAGCAAACCCCCTTGTTCATTCCGACACAATCCTACCCTCTCGCTCCTGCTCTCTTTTATTGCATTAGGGAAACAACGATTCAACTACTAATTTATGTTGCGGTAGTTGAACCCATTCCTCTGCATGTCCTGTCATTGCCACAGTAAATAGTTAAAACCCACTAGCATGTGTAGGAGTTGATTGAGCCATCTTGTGTTCGTACCATGCCATGCCTGCTATTGCTTAGAGTTGTGTCAGGTCTGATTCATCGGGAATGAATTGGAGTGTTACGATATGTTTTGGTGCTGAGAGTTAAGCGTGTGAACACGATTTGGTAAAGGTAGCAGTGAGAGGCCATGTAGGAGTACATGGTGGGTTGTCTCATTGGGACCGTCCTTAAGAACTGAGTTCTGTGTAAGTTGTCCAATGAACAATTACTACCACACATTGGGCTCCGGGCGCTCCAAGCTCTCTCGACTTATTAGCCAACTTGATCTCTGTCCAGGAGTTGCAAATAGTTTCTGGTGTTTGTAGGTAGTGTTAGTAATCTACCAGGTGGCACCCGCCCAAGTGGGCTTTGGACAGACTAGGCACAGTGGCACGGTGTACCATGTGGCACCCGGATGGTGGGCTTGGGAACCCTGCTCACATCGTTTGGGGCCGTGAGCGACACCCCGGCCGGATCTCCTTGCGGATGGAACCCAAATAGGCGATAAACCTGGATGAGAGTCTTGTGTGGTTAGTCAGGTCGTGGCCGGCACCCTTGCCAGGCTTCTGCTTGAAGGTTGCCGAGGTACATGACGTGTACATGGTGATAAGTGGTGGGAGCATGTGCGAAGAAGTACACCCCTGCAAGGTTATCATGATATATTCAAATAGCCGTGTCCTCGGTTATGGACTTCTTGGATGCTTACGTGGTACATAGACAACTTAAAGTGGATACTCTAAAATGCTCAAGACAAGTGCCAGTGCTATGGATGGCTTTGTCATAGAAAGACAGGGATGAATCCATAGTAGTGTATTGATGTGGTGATTACTGGACTCGTGTGCGCTGCCTCACCTCAAAGAAGTTTCTTGTAGTCGTGGAACAGGATAGCCACTGAGTCAAAGCTGGCTTGCTGCAACTAAACCCCACATTACCTTCTTGATACAAATGCATGTATGATAGGATCTGATGTAAGTCTTGCTGAGTACCTTTGTACTCACGTTTGCCTTATTTACGTTTTGCAGGTGAGACATCTGTCTCACTAGTAGTACCGCTTGGACTTCGACGAGTAGCTTGTTACCTCAGCTATGATCTTGTACCCTTGGGAGGGACATGTAGATAGTCAGGCTTCTCAGCCTTTTCCTTTTGTAGTTGTCTGTACTCAGACATGTAATGCTTCCGTTGCTTATATGCTCTGAATGATGGGTCATGTGACCCCCTTTTGTATTTAATGCTATGTGGCTCTTCTGGGCCTTTATCTATATGAGTTTGCGTTATGTTGTGATGCCATGTTGTACATCACATACTTGCATGTTATGCGTATGTGTAACATGTATTTCTATGTGTGGGATCCAACACCCTTGTAACGCCCCAAGACCGACGTGCTAGGTGTCCTCCAGTTATTCGCTGTTTTTGCCTTGTCATTGCTTGTGTGTCGTGCATTGCATATCATGTCATCATGTGCTTTTCATTTCCATACATGTTCGTCTCATGCATCCGAGCTTTTTCCCCGTTATCCGTTTTGCAATTCGGCGCTCCTATGTCACGCGGTGTCCCTTTCTACCTCTTTTCGTGTGCGTTGTTAAACGTTTTCGGATTGGACCGAGACTTTTTATGCGGCCTTGGTTTACTACCGGTAGACCGCCTGTCAAGTTCCGTGCCATTTGGACTTCGTTTGATACTCCAACGGTTAATCGAGGGACCGAAAAGTCCTCGTGCATGTTGCAGCCCAACGCTCCTCCAAAGTGGCCCAAAACCCACCTAAACCCCCTCCATCCTCTCGGTCGTTCGATCACGATCGCGTGGCCGCAAACCGCACCTCATAAGGACATTCCTAGCTCCCTCTATGCCTATATAAAGACCCCTCCATTTCATTCCCGGGTCTTCTTCCCCTAACCCTAAAAATTTCCCTCGCACCGCGCCGGACATGTCCGAACCCGGCTGGACGAACCCGCCGCCACCGTCCGCACCAATGGCCTCCCGCCACCTGTCCCGCCGCTGCCTTCTCCGCCGCCGGCCCGGAAGGCCCGAACGGGGCCCCCAAGGCCCATCGCGCGCCCCACCTCCTGGGAGCCCCGCCGCCTGAGATCCTCCTCCGCCTGGATCCCGC
>NC_041386.1:391878446-391915667 GCF_002162155.2 Triticum dicoccoides | reverse complement strand
CTGGATCCCGCGCGCCGGCCGGCTCATCCCTGCCGCGGAGCCGCCGCCCCGCTGCCGTCTAAGGTCGCCGCCGGCGCCGCCACTCCAGCGCCTCCCGCCGGCAACCCGCCACCGCACGCCGCTCGTCGCCCCATCGCCGGAACCGCCCTCCGCCGCCATCTTCCACGTCTCCAGCGATCCCCTCCATTGAACCTCTAGTTCCGCACCGCTATAGTAACAGACCTGATTCAGATCAAGTCTCGGATTAGGGTTGACATTTTGCCCTCATCACAGTAATTTTTGCATATTTCATCGCATCATACCTCTGCATCCGTAGATCCGATTCATGCGTGTATCATATCAAAATGTTCGTCTCATCGAGTACATCATTTCATCTCATTGCATCATTTTCATTTGAGCTCATCTTGATGCCTGAAATGCTGTTGGAAGAGGGCTATGTGCTCAATTTGTCAGATCTGTTTCAGCAAATGGACTTTTGTCATTTTTGCCATGACTAATGTGTGCATGCTATGATCCTGAGCTCTACATGTGTTTTGTTGAATGCCATGCCATCTTTATAGGGGTGTATGCCATGTATTTTTGTGATCTTTTGTAACACTCCGGATGTGATTTACCCTATTTGTAATCCAACTCTTGCTGTTTCCGACTTTAAGTTATTCTATTTTCTTGGGTTCGGGTTTTTGTCTCCGTGTGTTGTTTCCGTTGTCCTGCATCTCATATCATGTCATCATGTGCATTGCATTTGCATACGTGTGCGTCTCATGCATCCGAGCATTTTCCCCGTTGTCCGTTTTGCATTCCGGCGCTCCGTTCTCCTCCGGTGGTCATTTCTAGCTTTCTTTCGTGTGTGGAGATTAAACATTTCCGGATTGGACCGAGACTTGCCAAGCGGCCTTGGTTTACTACCGGTAGACCGCCTGTCAAGTTTCGTATCATTTGGACTTCGTTTGATACTCCAACGGTTAACCGAGGGACCGAAAAGGCCTAGTGTGTGTTGTAGCCAAACACCCCTCCAATTTAGCCCAAAATCCAACAAAACCTTCTCCATCATCTAGATCGTTCGATCACGGTCGCATGGCCGAAAACCGCACCTCACTTGGACTCTCCTAGCTCCCTCTATGCCTATTTAAAGACCTCCCCCGAAAATCTCCTTCTCCTTCCCCCGGATAAAAAACCTAGATCCAAATCATCATCGCGCGCCGCCGGACAGAGCGCCACCGACGGACACGTCCGAATCTCCACCCCGCCGCCACGTGTCGCCACGCCGTTGGTCCGCGCCCCGCGCCCACATCGCCACCGCACGCCTCCACTGCGGCCCGCGGGGAGCCCGCATCCGGCCCATCTGGCCAGCGTCGCCGCCCGCACCGCGCACCCGCGCGCCCGCCGCCTCCGTCACCGTCTCCGGCGGCCGGACGCCACCGCGCCACCACCGGATGCCACCCCTCCGGCCACCGCGGTCATCCTCGCCGGCCGCCGCCTCCCCTTATCGTCAGCCGCCGCCGCCGTCGAGCCTCGACGTCCGCGCCCGCGGCCACCGCCCTCTCCGACCACCTCGCCGGCCGGCCTCGTCTCCGGCGTCCCCCGCGGCAAGATCCTCTCCGACGAGCTCCAAGTCCGGCCAACATCGAAATCCGTGCCAGATCTGAGATCTAAATCTCGAGGGTTGACTTTTATCCCCGAAACCCTAATAATTTGCATATTTCATCATGCTATAACTCCGCATCCGTAGCTCCATTTTGGGCATGTAGCATATCAAAATGTTCCTCTCAGAGAGTACATCATTTCTTTCCATTGCATCATTTTCATTTGAGTTCATCTTGATGCCCAAAATGCTGTTAGAAGAGGGCTACTTGAGATAATTGTCAGATCTGCTACTCCATTTAGATATTTGTCATTTTTGCCATGATTATTGTGTGCATGATATGCCCATGAGTTCTACATATGTTTTGTTAAGGGTTTTCCCATCTTTCCAGAGGTGCAACCCATGTATTTTTGTGATGTGTGTGGTGACTAGCACAAGCTTGCCAAGTGAGGCACTTGGTAATGCTGATTTCAGGGACTTAGCATTTCTACCAAGTCCTTGAGCTGTTTATCTCATATGGCCATATGTTCATGTTGTTTCCTAGTGATCCGTGCCTCTTTTGAGGATGATCAGTAAGGATGTTTTGTTAATCTTGTAGTGCTCTATCCATCCATGTCTTTTATTGTAATTATGGAGCACCCTAGCTTGAGTCAATCGAGCTCTACTTTTGCTACTTCGTGAATCTGGGCAGATTGTCTACTTGTTAGCGATTTTGCCGAGGATGTTGTAGTTGATCCGTGCATGCTATGGTATTGTTCTTGCCATGTATAGCTTGAATTTTGTGTATTCTTGATGGATGTATGCTTAGCTTTTTAGGACTTGCTCCGTAGTGGGTGCATCGAGCTCGTAAACATGCCTACTTGATATCTGTTTTCAGCATGCTCCAGTTTTCACTAAGTCTGAAAACTGATTATGTTTTTGCCATGTTCACATGCTTGCAATTGTATTTTCTGGTCCCTTTTGGCTCAAGGTCACTAAGGGACTTTTGTTAAGCTCTTTGGGTAGCTGCATGTCATGCTTTACTTTGCCATGTTCAGGTCATGTAGCATGTAGTTTTGTTGCTCCGAAGAGTGCTATCTGATCTGAAATTCCAGACAAGTGATAATTTCACCAAGTCTGAGATGTGTTTACCATATGCATTTTTGCCATGCTTGTTTGAACCTGTTAATGGATGAATTGGCCGTAGCTCAGTGCTAGACTTTTGTTAAGCATCTTGAATGCATCCCTGCCGTGTATTTTTATGCCATGTTTGGGTGCTGTAGCTTGTTCATCTCTTTGCATTTAGATGGCTACTTGCTGTAAATCGCAGACCATGGTCATATTTGAATCGCTTGCCATTTCCAAACCGTAACTCCGATTCTGGCGTTCTTTATATCGTTTTCAAGCGATTTCATCTCATCTTTCCAGCGGCACACTTGGTTTTCCAAGTTGAGGCCAGGTTCATCCATTCCTTGTCAAATCTTGCATATGCATCTCGCATCGCATCCCGCATAGCATACCACCCTTGCATCATATTGGTTGATCCTTGCACGTGGTTGATTGTGTCCTTGCTGCTTGTTTGTCTTGTTTGGGTAGAGCCGGGAGACGAGTTCGCTAACGAGGATCCCGTTGAGTTTGCTTTCGAGGATCCAGTCAAGTCTGACAACTTTGCAGGCAAGATGATCATACCCTCGAAATCACTACTATCTTTGCTATGCTAGATTGCTCGCTCTTTTGCTATGCCAATGCTACGGTGCCTACCACTTTCTTTCAAGCCTCCCAAATTGCCATGTCAAACCTCTAACCCACCATGCCCTATGCAAACCATTGATTGGCTATGTTACCGCTTTGCTCAGCCCCTCTTATAGCGTTGCTAGTTGTAGGTGAAGATTGGAGGCCGTTCCTTGTTGGAACATTATTTACTTGTTGGGATATCATTGTATTATCTTGTTATCTTAATGCATCTATATACTTGGTAAAGGGTGGAAGGCTCGGCCTCTCGCCTAGTGTTTTGTTCCACTCTTGCCGCCCTAGTTTCTGTCATATCGGTGTTATGTTCCCGGATTTTGCGTTCCTTACGCGGTTGGGTTATAATGGGAACCCCTTGACAGTCCGCCTTGAATAAAAATCCTCCAGCAATGCCCAACCTTAGTTTTACCATTTGCCACCTAGCCTTTTCCCTTGGGTTTCGTGGACTCAAGGGTCATCTTATTTTGAACCCCCGGGCCAGTGCTCCCCTGAGCGTTGGTCCAACCTAGAGCACCGTGCGGGGCCGTCCCTTGGCAACTTGGGTTACGTTGGCTCCCGTACGCTTAGCTTACCCGGTGTGCGCTGAGAACGAGATATGTGCAGCTCCTATCAGGATTTGTCGGCACAGCGGGTGGTGTTGCTGGACTTGTTTTACCATTGTCGGAGTTGTCTTGAAGAACCGGGATACCGAGTCTGATCGGAACGTCTCAGGAGGAGGTTTCTTCCTTCGTTGACCGTGAGAGCTTGTCATGGGCTAAGTTGGGACTCCCCTACAGGGATTTGAACTTTTGAAAGCCGTGCCCGCGGTTATGGGTAGATGGGAATTTGTTAATGTCCGGTTGTAGATAACTTGAACCTTAATTTAATTAAAATGAATCAACCGTGTGAGTTACCGTGATGGCCTCTTCTCGGCGGAGTCCGGGAAGTGGACACGGTGTTGGAGTAATGCTTGCGCAGGTTGCCCTCTAGTTTCTCGCTCGCGCTTTGCCTCCTCTTCTCGCTCTCTTTTGCGAGTAGGATAGCCACCCTATTTGCTAGTCGCTTGCTGCAGCTCCACATATCTACCTTGCCTTACCTTTGAGCTTAAATAGTCTTGATCGCGAGGGTGCGAGATTGCTGAGTCCCTGTGGCTCACAGATTACTATTACACCAGATGCAGAGCCTGATGTTTCCGCTCCAGGTGACACGCTCGAGCTCAAGTGGGAGTTCGACGAGGACTCTCAACGATACTATGTTTCTTTTCTTGATGATCAGTAGTGGAGCCCAGTTGGGGGTGATCGGGACCGTGTCGCATGTTGGGTTATCTTTTATTTTGGCGCCGTAGTCGGGCCATGAGTGTTTGGATGATGTAATGTTATTTATGTACCTTGATTGACGTGGCGAGTGTAAGCCAACTATATTTCTCCCCTTTATTTATTTATATTACATGGGATGTTGTGAAGATTGCCTAACTTGCGGCATATGCCTTCAATGCGATTATGCCTCTAAGTCGTGCCTCGACACGTGGGAGATATAGTCGCATCGAGGGTGTTACATCTTTGTGGTGACTATTACAAGCATGCAAAGTAGCGTAATTGTTGATGCTGATTTCAGGGACTTTGTTATTGATCCGTAATTATGTTTTGTTAACATTGTGATGCTCTATCCATCCATGTATTTTTTTTGCATTTATGGAGCACCCTAGCTTGAGTCAATCGAGCTCTACTTTTGCTATAAAATGATCCTGGCAGATTGTTGACATGTTTAGCGATTTTGCCGAGGATGTTGCTATTGATCCGTGCATGCTATGTTGTTGTTCTTGCCATGTCTAGCTTCTATGCCATGTCTTCTTGATGGGTGTATGTTTAGATTGTCATTCCATGCTCTGTAGTGAGTGCATCGAGCTCGTAAACATGCCTACTCGTTAACTATTTTGCATGCTCCAATTTTTCACCAAGTCTGAATCTGTTTATGTTTTTGCCATGTTCACATGCTTGCAATTGTATTTTCCGGTCCTTATTGACTCAAGGTCACTAAGGGACTTTTGTTAAGTTCTTTGAGTAGCTTCATGCCATGCCTTGCTTTGCCATGTTAAGTTCATGTAGCATGTAGTTTTCATGCTCTAAAGATTGCTTGCTGATGATAAATTCCAGACTTGTGTTAATTTCACTAAGTCTGAAACTCGTTATCATCGGCACTTTTGCCATGCTTGTTTGAACCTGTTAATTGATGAATTAGCCGTAGCTCAGTGTTAATCTTTTGTCAATCTTCATGAGTGGATCGCTACCATGTATTTTGTTGTCATGTTTGAGTGCTGTAGCATATTTATCTTGATGCATGTAGTTGGCTACTTGTTGATTATCGTAGACTGGTGCCATATTTGTTTTGCTTGCCATTTCCAAACCGTGCATCCGATTCCGGCGATCTTTATATCGATTTCGACCGAAATCAACTCCTCTTTCCAGTGGCACTCTTGGATTTACAAGTTGTGGCGAGGTTCAATTTTTCCTTTCCAAATGATGCATATGCATCACATACTGCATCCCGCATATCATACCATGTTCATGTGTTGGTTGTTTACTATGTTCTGTGCTTCTTTCCGGTGTTGCTTCTTCGGGTTGGTTGTGATAGCGTCGTGTTGTGAGGATTCGTTCGTCTACGTCCGTTTTTCTTCTTCATGGACTCGTTCTTCTTCCTTGCGGGATCTCAGGCAAGATGACCATACCCTCGAAATCACTTCTATCTTTGCTTGCTAGTTGCTCGCTCTTTTGCTATGTCTATGTTGTGAAACCTACCACTTGCTTATCATGCCTCCCATATTGTTATGTCAAGCCTCTAACCCACCTTGTCCAAGCAAACCGTTGTTTGGCTATATTACCGCTTTGCTTAGCCCCTCTTATTGCGTTGTTAGCTGCAGGTGAAGATTGGAGTTTGTTCCTTGTTGGAACATGGATACTTTTGTTGGGATATCACAATATCTCTTATTTAATTAACGCATCTATATACTTGGGAAAGGGTGGAAGGCTCGGCCTTATGCCTGGTGTTTTGTTCCACTCTTGCCGCCCTAGTTTCCGTCATATTGGTGTTATGTTCCCGGATTTTGCGTTCCTTACACAGTTGGGTTATAATGGGAACCCCTTGACAGTTCACCTTGAATAAAACTCTTCCAGCAATGCCCAACATTGGTTTTACCATTCGCCACCTAGCCTTTTCTTTCCCTTGGGTTCTGCAGACTCAAGGGTCATCTTTATTTAAACCCCGCTAGGCCAGTGCTCCTCTGAGTGTTGGTCCGACCGAGTAGACTGCGGGGCCACCTCGGGGCAACTTGAAGGTTGGTTTTACTCGTAGGATGTCTCATCTGAGTGTGCCCTGAGAACGAGATATGTGCAGCTCCTATCGGGATTTGTCAGCACATTCGGGTGGTATTGCTGGACTTGTTTTACCATTGTCGAGGATGTCTTGTAACCGGGATCCCGAGTCTGATCGGATTGTCTTGGGAGAAGGAATATCCTTCGTTGACCGCAAGAGCTTCTGATGGGCTAAGTTGGGACACCCCTGCAGGGATTTGAACTTTTGAAAGTCGTGCACGCGGTTATGGGTAAATGGGAATTTTTTAATGTCCGGTTGTAGAAAACCTGAAGTTGACCTTAATTAAAATACATCAACTGCGTGTGTAACCGTGATGGTCTCTTCTCGGCGGGGTCCGGGAAGTGAACACGGTGTTGGAGTTATGCTTGATGTAGGTCGTTCTAGGATCACTTCTTGATCACAGTTTCTCGACCATGCTTTTGCCTTCTCTTCTCGCTCTCATTTGCGTATTTTAGCCACCAAATATGCTAGTCGCTTGCTGCAGCTCCACTTCATACCTTTACCTTACCCATAAGCTTAAATAGTCTTGATCGCGAGGGTGTGAGATTGCTGAGTCCCCGTGGCTCAATGATACTTCCAAAATCAGTTTGCAGGTGCCGATGTTACCGACCAGGTGACGCAACCAAGCTCAAGGAGGAGCTCAATGAAGATCCCATTCTTTATGTTGCTCCATTTCCCAGTTGGTCAGTAGTGGAGCCTAGTTGGGGTCGATCAGGGATCTGTGTATCATTTGGGGTAGTCTTCTTTTATTTTGGTTCCGTAGTCGGACCTTGAGTGTATCTGGATGATGTAATGCTTTATTCATGTATTTGTGAAGTGGTGTTTGTAAGACAACTATGTATCTTTTTCCGTTACGTATTACATGGGTTGTGTGCAGATTACCTCACTTGCGACATTGCTTTCAATGCGGTTATGCCTCTAAGTCGTGCTTCGACACGTGGGAGATATAGCCGCATCAAGGGCATTACAAGTTGGTAATCAGAGCCTTCCCCGACTTTAGGAGCCCCCTGCTTGATCGAATCGCTGGCGTTGTTGAGTCTTCAAAAATGTTTTGAGTCATTTAGGATTATATATATATATATATATATCGGAGAGTTAGGAATTCTTTTTACTCCTTAGTCCCTTCGTCGCTCTGGTGAGACATCCTGACATAGAGTTTTGACCTTTCTCTTCTCAAATTTCACTAATTTTTTTTAGGATAATGCGGGTATCTTGGAATTGTTCCGATCGTAATGTGATGAGAATATTATTCTTGGTGCCTCCTGACATTTAGGGGTTGTGGCAGTGTCCTGGGTAGTTGAGCTCCGAGGTGTTGTCGTCACAATTTTATCATTGAGATTCTGGAATACCTGAGTTTCGCCGACATCGAAAATCTCTTTTATGCAGTTGTTGGTGAGATAACCTCGATGCCACCCAGTACTAGGGCGGGAGTTCGGGAGTATTGCCATAACTCGTATAACGGATGCTTTTTGAAGGTTGAGGTAAATGATTTCCGAAGGTTTCTTGGTTATGTGTTGAAGGATGGATACAGCTGGATGTAGGATTTGTTAGTTTGAGTGAGATATTATGCTTCCTCTGTATCCCCAACACCTGATTGCATAACCGAAAAGTTTCGGGAGTTTATAAGTGGGAATTCAAGTATCTCTTAGGATATCTTTCCGATAGATGTATGATATGAAATTGGGGTTCGACGTCTAGTGGTCCGCGTATCCACAATTGGTTTTACAGTGGTCTCATTGTGTCTTAAAGAGTCCTTAGCTATGCCGACTCGGGGACGCTTCGTATGTCATGTGCACTGCCTTGTACATGATGGTGATGTACGTCGAGCCGGTGTAGGCCCCACCACGAAAACTTCGGACAAAATCTCTATCATATTTTTGTTCTGGCTTATTTTCCAAGCCAATCCTTTGTTTTTGTTTTTCAGTTGTGGTATTCGAGTTGCTTCAATGTCAAATGTTGATTCCATACCTTTCCTAAGCGGTGTTCTCATACTCCTATGTGAATGCCAATCCTTCATGATAATTGAGATTGTCATGTCAATCCTTTTCAACCAGCGTGTTTTCTCTTCAAGTGGTTCCGATCATTTCAACATCAGTAAGATCATTTATCATTTCTTCTCAACGGTGTTTGTTTCATCCGTCTCCAAGTTGCCTTTGTTTTCCCCACCCTCCCACCCTTTTTCTTCAAGGACTCAGATTTATTATTCAAGTATCCTTTTATTGATGGGAAGCCTCTCCATTCCTTTTCCATCAATGTTCTTATCCGGTGTTTCTCATGAAGATTCTAACAGAGCTTCAAGTTTGTCACTCTTCACTCATTTCCTTCTCCGGTAGATCCAATTCAAGCTTTCTGTCTTGATCATATTCTTCTCCGTATTTCAAATGCCTTCTCATGCCGGTACACCATATATTCAGTCATTTCTCGCTATTCAATTATTCCGGAGTGCTAAAGATGTCTCGGAAGGCTCGTCTTTTCCTTCAAGATCCATTCAAACCTATTTCAAGGTGGTTATCTCATTCAAGCCGTTTAACTCAACCGGTGCAATCTTCTTTTCAAGCAATCATTCCAACGGTGTATCTTTTCAGTGGGCCCTAACCCACAGATTTTCCCCCAGGATCTTACCTGACTCTTCTTATTTTCCCAGAGCTATCCACAATTTCATTTCGAAGTTTGACGTAAGAATGAATTTTCATCAGTCAGATGTGTTTCTCCAAGATCTCTCAATTTATTTTCATCATTGGCTCAACCTCTTCATTTTGATTCTTCCGGAGTGTCTAAATAATTCATGGTGGTGTTTCTCGTCGTCATTCTCGGATTTTGAAGACCGAAGAAGAATTTTCCTTCATATCTTGTCCATCCTCTCGAAGATTCTCAGTTCTAGATTGATGCCATCCTCTCATAATCGTTTTCAATTGTGAGGATTCTTTTCAACCATCTGGAGCAATTCAAGATTCTGTGCAGTTTGATTATCCGGAGTCCATCATCTAAGATTTATTCATTCTAGTTTTGAGCTCTCATACTCTAAATCATACTGGTGCTTAAATCAAGGATTCTCTAATCAGTTCGTGATCCCTTCGTTCTCATGTATCTAGATTATCTCAAGTATCTTCATTCATTTTATAATTCTTCCCGATGTTTCTTTATCTTTGCTTCGTTCGTTTTTAATTCTACCGGTGATTCATCTCTTTTCTTCGTTCATTTTCAATTCTTACGGTGGTTTGTTCAAGATTTCTCTTCCTCCTTTATCATATTTATTTATTCCTTGTTTCAATCCTACCGGTGGTTTGTTGAAGATCTTCCCAAGTTCGCGCTATATCTCTCTGTAATTCTTTTCAACGATAATAAGTAGTATGCCAAATCCATTGCTTGTCATCAATTTAATTGGTGAAGGATACACATAACGTAATTCTTATTATTGTTTAATCCAAGTGGTCTAGTTTCTTCTTTCCTGAGTTTGTTCATCATATCACATTCTCGGTTCGAGATGCCTTATCTTTTCTTTTCCGGAGTCCCAAGTTTCCACTTTATCTCGTCGCAAAGCTTCATCTAAATCATTGCAAGTCTTCACGTTGTGTTTCCAACTTCTCCTTCTTTCCGGTTGATCATTCTTTTGTTACCGGAGTTCTTCATGGAGGTTCTACATAATGGTTCATCAAGGATTTAATTCGTTATCGAAGTGTTCGCCAAGAGGAGCTCAAGCATTCTTCATCTTGCGTTCTGAAGTGCAATTCTTTCATATCTCATCTTTTGAGGTGGTGTTATGTCATTTTTGACAATTGCCTTGTGTTTCATGATTCAAAAGTTGTCCCGAATGACATATTTTAAACCCATCATTTTTGATTTTGTTCATGAGATCCTTTGCAATCCATTAATCTCTTCATTGGAGTTATCTTGGGTCATATTTCACCTAAAGCCTTCCATTGGGAATGTTGCTCTTTGTGGTGATTATCTATGATCGAAGTTTTATCCTTGTCACCTTGGTGGAAGAAGATTTCTATCTATTTCTAGCTCCCAATCAAATATTTTTTCCGTGAGTGGCATGTTGTCACCTCATAATTTTGAGATGTCTTCTATAATTCCATAACAAGCTTATCCTTTTCGTTGTTGTTAATCCAACAACTCCGTTCGACCTTTCTCCTTAAGATGCCTTTGCAAGCTCATTGGAGGTAGAAGATGTTGCGATGCCCCCGTTCCTTAATTCCATTCTTTCATTTCTCCCGGAGGCATTGTGTTGCTGCTCTCTTCAAACCTTCTTATTGTTCTTATCAGGATCTTATTCTTGTCATGCTTATCCATTTAACCGGACTGTTGTGTCCCTTTGCTCAAGCTCTTTCATTTTATCAAGTTTTTTTCATCTCTTCTCAACCGGAGTGCTGTCCGAGATCTTTCTTACCCCTTGTTCCATTCATTCAATAATTACGGAGGCAGTGTATTGTGATTTCATCAAGTATCTTCTCATCTTATCATGTTCTTATTCAATTCCTTTTCTTTTCAATCGGAGTGCTGCCCGAAGTTGTTCTTCCTTGTTCCTCTTTTCTAACGGGGTGTTTTCAACTTTGTTCATCTCCGTTGTATTCATTTCTCGAAATGGCTTAACCTTTTCAAGGTTCTTTGGTTTCACTCATTTGTCAAAGGAGAAACTTAGTTTTACCTTTTCTCTTTTCCTTCCGCTTTCCCTCCGGTGCCATTCTAGATCTCGGGACGAGATTCTCTCGTAGTGGTGGAGTGTTGTAACGCCCCGAGACCGATGTGACATGTGTCCTCCAGTTATTCGCTATTGTTGCCTTGTCATTGCTTGTGTGTCGTGCATTGCATATCATGTCATCATGTGCTTTTCATTTGCATACATGTTCGTCTCATGCATCCGAGGTTTTTCTCCGTTGTTTGTTTTGCAATCCGGCGCTCCTATGTCACCCGGTGTCCCTTTCTACCTCTTTTCGTGTGCAGGTGTTAAACATATTCAGATTGGACCGAGACTTGTCATGCGGCCTTGGTTTACTACCGGTAGACCGCCTGTCAAGTTTCATGCCATTTGGACTTCGTTTGATACTCCAACGGTTAACCGAGGGACCGAAAAGGCCTAGTGTGAGTTGCAGCCCAACACCCCTCCAAAGTGGCCCAAAACCCCCTCCATCCTCTCGGTTGTTCGATCACGATTGTGTGGCCGCAAACCGCACCTCATTTGGACATTCCTAGCTCCCTCTACGCCTATATAAAGACCCCTCCATTTCATTCCTGGGTCTTCTTCCACCTAACCCTAAAAATTTCCCTCGCGCCGCACCGGAGATGTCCGAACCCGGCCGGACGAACCCGCCGCCGCCGTCCGCGCCAATGGCCTCCCGCCACCTGTCCCGCCCCTACCTTCTCCGCCGCCGGCCCGGGCGGCCCGAACCGGGCCCCCGAGGCCCATCGCTCGCCCCGCCGCCTGGGAGCCCCGCCGCCCGAGATCCACATCCGCCCGGATCCCGCGCGCCGGCCGGCTCCTCCCTGCCCGGATCCTCCAGCGCCTCCCGCCGGCCACCCGCCACCGCACGCCGGCTCCGCCCCGCCACCGCACGCCGCTCGCCGCCCCGTTGCCGGAACCGCCCTTCGCCGCCATCTTCCACATCTCCGGCAATCCCCTCCGTTGAACCTCGAGTTCCGTGCCGCTACAGTAACAGACCCTATCCAGATCTAGTTTCGGATTAAGGTTGACTTTTTGCCCTCACCACAATAATATTTGCATATTTCATCGCATCATATCTCTGCATCCGTAGCTCCGATTCATGCGTGTATCATATCAAAATGTTCGTCTCGTCGAGTACATCATTTCATCTCATTGCATCATTTTCATTTGAGCTCATCTTGATGCCTGAAATGCTATTGGAAGAGGACTATGTGCTGAATTTGTCAGATCTGTTTCAGCAAATGGCCTTTTGTCATTTTTTCCGTGATTAATGTGTGCATGCTATGATCCTAAGCTCTACATGTGTTTTGTTGAATGCCATGCCATCTTTACAGGGGTGTATGCCATGTATTTTTGTTATCTTCGTCGTAAATAGCACAAGCATGCAAAGTAGCGTAATCGTCCTGTTTTTGTCTTTATACCATATGTTCATGTTGTTTCCTAGTGATACGTGCCTCTTTTGAGGATGATTAGTAAGAATGTTTTGTTAACATTGTGGTGCTCTATCCATCCATGTCTTTGTTTGCATTTATGGAGCAGCCTAGATTGAGTCAATCGAGCTCTACTTTTGCTATAAAATGATCCTGGCAGATTGTTGACATGTTTAGCGATTTTGCCGAGGATGTTGCTATTGATCTATGCATGCTATGTTGTTGTTGTTGCCATTTCTAGCTTCTATGCCATGTCTTCTTGATGGGTGTATATTTATATTTTCATGCCATGCTCTGTAGTGAGTGCATCGAGCTCGTAAACATGCCTACTCGTTAACTATTTTGCATGCTCCAGTTTTTCACCAAGTCTGAATCTGTTTATGTTTTTGCCATGTTCACATGCTTGCAATTGTATTTTCTGATCCCTTTTGACTCAAGGTCACTAAGGGACTTTTGTTAAGTGCTTTGCGTACCTTCATGCCATGCCTTGCTTTGCCATGTTAAGTTCCTGTAGCATGTAGTTTTCATGCTCTAAAGATTGCTTCCTGATGATAAATTCCAGACTTGTGTTAATTTCACTAAGTCTGAAACCTGTTATCATTGGCACTTTTGCCATGCTTGTTTGAAACTGTTAATGGATGAATTAGCCATAACTCAGTGTTCATCTTTTTTCAATCTTCATGCGTGGATCCCTACCATGTATTTCGTTGTCAGGTTTGAGTGTTGTAGCATATTTATCTTGATGCATTTAGTTGGCTACTTGCTGATTATCGCAGACCGGTGCCATTTTTGTTTTGCTTGCCATTTCCAAACCATGCATCCGATTCCGGCGATCTTTATATTGATTTCGACCAAAATCAACTCCTATTTCCAGTGGCACTCTTGGATTTCCAAGTTGAGGCCAGGTTCAAACATTCCTTTCCAATTCATGCATATGCATCACATACCGCATCCCGCATATCATACCATGTTCATGTGTTGGTTGTTTACTATGTTCTATGCTTCTTTCCGGTATTGCTTCTTCGGGTTGGTTGTGATAACATCGTATTGTGAGGATTTGTTCATCTACGTCCGTTTGTCTTCTTCATGGACTCGTTCTTCTTCCTTGCGGGATCTCAGGCAAGATGACCATACCCTCGAAATCACTTCTATCTTTGCTTGCTAGTTTCTCACTCTTTTGCTATGTCTATGCTGCGAAACCTACCACTTGCTTATCATGGCTCCCATATTGTTAAGCCAAGCCTCTAACCTACCTTGTCCTAGCAAACCATTGTTTGGCTATGTTACCGCTTTGCTCAGCCCCTCTTATAGCGTTGTTAGCTGCAGGTGAAGATTGGAGTTTGTTCCTTGTTGGAACATGGATACTTTTGTTGGGATATCACAATATATCTTATTTAATTAACGCATCTATATACTTGGTAAAGGGTGGAAGGCTCGGCCTTATGCCTCGTGTTTTGTTCCACTCTTGCCGCCCTAGTTTCCATCATATCGGTGTTATGTTCCCGAATTTTGTGTTCCTTACACGGTTGTGTTATAATGGGAACCCCTTGACAGTTCGCCTTGAATAAAACTCTTCCAGCAATGCCCAACATTGGTTTTACCATTTGCCACCTTGCCTTTTCTTTCCCTTGGGTTCTACAGACTCAAGGGTCATCTTTATTTAAACCCTCCTAGGCCAGTGCTCCTCTGAGTGTTGGTCCGACCGAGTAGACTGTGGGGCCACCTCGGGGCAACTTGAGGGTTGGTTTTACTCATAGGATGTCGCATCTGAGTGTGCCCTGAGAACAAGATATGTGCAGCTCCTATCGGGATTTGTCGGCACATTCGGGCGGTGTTGCTGGACTTGTTTTACCATTGTCGAGGATGTCTTGTAACCGGGATGCCGAGTCTGATCGGATTGTCTTGGGAGAAGGACTATCCTTCGTTGACCGTGAGAGCATGTGATGGGCTAAGTTGGGACACCCCTCCAGGGATTTGAACTTTCGAAAGTCGTGCCCACTGTTATGTGCAGATGGGAATTTGTTAGTGTCCGATTGTAGAAAACCTAAAGTTGACCTTAATTAAAATATATCAACTGCGTGTGTAACCGTGATGGTCTCTTCTCGGCGGGGTTCGGGAAGTGAACAAGGTGTTGGAGTTATGCTTGACGTAGGTCGTTCTAGGATCACTTCTTGATCATAGTTTCTCGACCGTGCTTTTGCCTTCTCTTCTCGCTCTCATTTGTGTATGTTAGCCACCAAATATGATAGTCGCTTGCTGCAGCTCCACTTCATACCTTTACCTTACCCATAAGCTTAAATAGTCTTGATCGCGAGGGTGTGAGATTGCTGAGTCCCCGTGGCTCACAGATCCTTCCAAAACCAGTTTGCAGGTGCCGATGTCACCGACCAGGTGACGCAACCAAGCTCAAGGAGGAGCTCGATGATGATCTCGTTCTTTGTGTTGTTCCGTTTTCCAGTTGGTCAGTAGTGGAGCCCAGTTGGGGTCAATCGGGGATCTGTGTAGCATTTGGGGTAGTCTTCTTTTATTTTGGTTCCGTAGTCGGACCTTGAGTGTATCTGGATGATGTAATTCTTTATTCATGTATTGTGTGAAGTGCCGTTTCTAAGCCAACTGTGTATCTTTTTCCCTTATGTATTACATGGGTTGTGTGAAGAATACCTCACTTGCGACATTGCTTTGAATGCGGTTATGCCTCTAAGTCGTGCTTCGACACATGGGAGATATAGCCGCATCGAGGGCGTTACAAAACTCTTTAGTTATATAAGGGAATTGATTGTGGAAGGGAACATAAGGCTCTTTTTACTCCTTATACCTCATGCCTTTTGATCTGAGTCATCCTATCCTTCCTACGGGGTTAAGGAACTAGGCTACCTCTTCTGTCTATCAGGATCACGTGTTACTACTCCGTAGTCTCTTAGGATTGGTTGATCAGAGTCATATCCCAGTTCAAGTACCTCCGGTGTAGCCTGTTTAGTAATATCTCAGAACCTTGAGTGATGATGTTGAGTATGGTGCTACCCCGTCTTTTGCAAAATGTCTCATTTTGAGCATTTTACTGCCGTTATGCTGCCGGAATTGTCCTAGGGGTTAGAGAGATACTAATTTCTTGTGCTACCTTCTGCATCCTATAGTTGATGTTGACTCCGTCCTTGGTTTCGTTCTCAGGATGTCGTCAGCTAACCGAAGTTCTGTTGCTTGTAGCCGGAACCACGAAGATGGTAGGGATGAAGATCCTCCCGACCAGTCTTCGTTGGCAAAATTCATGTTGGAGATGGAGAGGAACAAGCGTGAGTCTAACCGCTTGTTAGCACGTATCGAGGAGAACACCGCACCCCAGTGCAAAGAGTCAGCGACCATCTATGATTTCATTGGTCTGAAACCACCCACCTTCCATCATTCCATTGAGCCACTAGATGTAGATGACTGGCTCCGTAGTATCACACACAAGCTGCGTTCCGCGAGCGTAGCTGAAGGTGACAAGGTCACCTATGTTGCTTATCACCTGGAAGGTCCTGCTAGTCTCTGGTGGCAGAACTATGAGGCTATGCTTCCAGCTGGCCAGATACCCTCCTGGAGAGATTTCACTGAGGCTTTTTGCGAGCATCACATTCCTCAGGCTTTCATTGACCGCAAGAGAGAAGAGTTTTGTAGTTTCACCCAGAGCAAGATGGCTGTTGATGCTTACAGTAGAGAGTTTGAGAACCTCACCTGCTATGCTATAGAAGAGGTGTCCACAGACGCTAAGAAGCAGGCTAGGTTCCAGAAGGGTCTCAACCCCAAGTTGCGTCGTGATGTCCACTTGCATCATTGCAATACATTCCAGGCTCTTGTGAACAAGGCCATTAATGCAGAGACAACTCAACTCACTTACGAGGAGTCTTGTAAGCACACCCGTGAATTGGGTTCTTCCTCCAGTTCTAGTTCTCAGAAGCGCCGGATTTGGGTTCCGAACTCCGCTCTTCCACCCGGTTATTCACCGAGGCCCTCTTATGTGGCGCCTCACCCAGTTCAGTTACATGCTCCACCCAGGCCTACAGGTAGACCGCTTGTCAATGCGGGTCCACGCCCTACTTCAGGGACTTGCTTCACATGCGGAGAGCCAGGACACTATGCACGTGACTGCTCTCAAACCAACTATGCTCCACCCCAGCCTGAGAAGTCTGTTCGCCATGGTAAGCCATCACGCAAGATGATCAGTGTCAAGTCAGCTCCCACTGAACGTGGATGTGTGCATCACGTCTCAGCTAAAGATGCTCATGATGATCCGGATGTCGTTCTTGGTACACTCCTTGTCAATTGTCATCCAGCATCGGTTCTGTTCGACACTGGAGCATCTCACTCCTTCATTTCTGAAAGCTATGCTAACTTGCACAACATTTCATTTTGTTATATGCCCTCCCCACTAGTCATTCAAACTCCTGGTTCCAAATGGCAAACTTCTAGTGTAAGCCATGGTAATGAAATCCTTGTTGACAGACTTGTATTCCTTGCATCACTTATAGCCCTCAAGTCTGTAGATATTAACATCATCTTGGGTATGGACTGGATGAAAGCTCATTATGCCAAGATTGATTGTTACACAAGGTCTGTTCAGCTTACACACCAATCTGGCAAGATAGTCACTGTCTCCACTAGAGTTGCAAAGTGTCAACTCTATTCTCTTAATGCCAGCCCTCTTCCAGACCTTGAAGATATCCCGGTAGTCCTTGACTTTCTGGATGTCTTTCCAGAGGAACTGCCCGGTATTCCACCTGACAGAGATGTAGAGTTTGTCATAGATCTTATCCCAGGAACCGTCCCAATTTCTAGGAGACCTTACAAGATGGCACCCTTAGAACTAGCTGAGCTTAAGAAACAACTCGATGAATCCTTACAACAAGGTTTCATCCGTCCTAGTTCTTCTCCGTGGGCTTGCCCCGTCCTCTTCGTCAAGAAGAAGGATTGTATGGACTGAATGGTTGTAGATTATTGTCCTGTTAATTTGGTCACAATAAAGAACAAGTATCCGCTCCCCAGGATCAACGACCTGTATGATCAGCTCGCTGGATCCTCAGTCTTTTCAAAGATGTATTTGAGGTTAGGCTACCACAAAATCAAGATCAGAAATGGGGACATTCGTAAGATGGCTTTTGTCACTCGTTATGGCCAGTACGAGTACACCGTCATGTCCTTTGGTCTAACCAATGCTCCGGCTACATTCTCTCGCTTGATGAACTCGATCTTCATGGAGTACCTAGATAAGTTCGTCGTGGTTTACCTTGATGATATTCTTATCTACTCGAAGAACGAGGAAGAGCATGCCGAACATCTTAGACTTGTGTTAGAAAAACTCAGAGAGCACCGCCTTTATGCCAAGTTCTCCAAGTGCGAATTTTGGTTGCCAGAAGTGACCTATCTCGGCCACGTGATCTCTGGCAAGGGAATTGTCGTCAAGCCCGAGAGAGTTCACGCCGTTCTTGATTGGACTCCCCCTGAAACGGTTAAGCAAGTTAGGAGTTTCCTTGGCCTAGCCAGTTATTGTTGCCGCTTTGTTGAAAACTTCTCCAAAGTGGCCAAACCCCTCACGGAACTTCTCAAGAAAGATAAAAAGTTTGAGTGGTCCCCATAGTGTGAGTATAGTTTTCAGGAACTGAAAAGACGCCTGACTTCTGCTCCCATACTTGTGCCACCGGATTTCACTGAAGACTTTGTTATCTACTGCGACCGACAGGGACTAGGTTGCATTCTTATGCAAGATCGCCATGTGATTGCCTATGCATCTCGACAGTTGCATCCACATGAGGAGAATTATCTCACACATGATTTAGAGCTTGCAGCCATAGTCTATGCACTTAAGACCTGGCGACATTACCTTCTTGGTAAGCGTTGCGAGATTTACACCGATCACCAGAGTCTCAAGTATATCTTCACCCAACCAGATTTGAACCTTAGGCAAAGGCGTTGGTTAGAGTTGATCTCAGATTACGACTTAGGGATTACCTACACCCCAGGCAAGGGAAATGTCATGGCTGATGCACTAAGTCATAAGTCCTATTGCAACAATCTCATGTTGCAACAGGGCCAACCACTTCTCCATGAGGAGTTATGTAAGCTCAACCTTCACATTGCTCCTCATGGATTCCTTTCTACCTTGGTGGTGAAACCTACTCTTGTGGAACAGATCATCTCTGCTCAGAAGCAGGATACGAGAATTTCCCGAATCAAGAGAAACATTGACAAGAGAGTTGGTGGCAGTTTCTCCACAGATGATCGAGGTGTTGTTTCCTTTGAGAATCCCTTGGTGGTTCCCAAGAATCAACATCTGCGACAACTGATTCTTAAGGAGGCCCATGAATCTCCTCTCACGATTCATCCCGGTAGTACTAAAATGTATTAGGATCTACGCCAGAGGTTCTGGTGGACTAGGATGAAGAGAGAAATCGCTGAGTTCATTCCTAACTGTGACGTTTGTCGTCGCGTTAAGGCAGAACATCAAAGACCTGCTGGCACCCTTCAGCCTTTAGCTATTCCTGAGTGGAAATGGGATAAAGTTGGTATGGACTTCATCACCGGCTTTCCCAGGACCAAGAGAGGGAATAATGCTATCTTCGTAGTCATTGATCGTATTTCCAAAGTAGCTCACTTCCTACCTGTTCGAGAGACTATCACTGCTAGTCAGCTCGCTGACTTATATATTTCTCGAATAGTGTCACTTCATGGTGTTCCACTAGAGATCAATTCAGACCATGGTAGTCTTTTCACTTCTCATTTCTGGGAGAGTTTCCAAACTGCTATGGGTACCCATCTTTCCTTCAGTACCGCTTTCCACCCTCAATCAAGTGGTCAGGTGGAAAGGGTTAACCAAATTCTCGAAGACATGCTTAGAGATTGTGTTATCTCATTCAGTATGGATTGGGAGAAGTGTCTTCCCTTCGCCGAGTTTGCTTATAACAACAGCTACCAATCCAGCCTCAAGAAATCTCCTTTTGAGGTTCTGAATGGACGAAGATGTCGAACACCTTTGAACTGGCCAGAAACTGGTGAAAGACAATTCTTTGGACCGAATATGATACAGGAGGCAGAAGAACAAGTTCGCGTCATTCATGAGAATTAGAAACTAGCTCAATCTCGTCAAAAGAGCCAGTATGACCTCCGTCATAAGGAAGTGGCTTATGAAATTGGCGACAAGGCTTATCTTCGGGTTACTCCTTTGAAGGGTACCCATCATTTCGGTATCAAGGGCAAGTTGGCGCCTCGTTACATTGGTCCTTTTCGCATTCTCGCTAAATGAGAAGAGTTTGCCTACCAGTTGGAACTACCCCCACATCTTTTCCGAGTACATGATGTCTTCCACATCTCTCAACTCAGGCATTGCTTCTCGGATCCCATCCGCGGAGTGGACCATGAAACACTTGATCTCCAAGATAATCTCACTTATCGAGAGTACCTCGTCCGCATTCTGGATGAAGCAGAGCGTGTCACTCGACGTCATAACATCAAGTTTCTCAAGGTTCAGTGGTCTCATCATTCCGAGAAAGAAGCTACTTGGGATCATGAAGATCGTCTTCGACTTGAGTAACCCACTTTCTTTCCGCCAACTCCTGAATCTCGGGATGAGTTTTTTTCGAGTGGGGGCCAGCCTTCATGTTTGCATCATGTTTAAATTTCATTGAAATTTGAAATGGGGATTTGTGAAACCCTCAGAATCATTCTGGAATGACCCAAATAAAAAAATTGCTCCAAAAAGGTCCAAGAAAATGCTCATGTTGCTCTCTGAAAATATTGGACAGAGATAAAAATCAAAACCAACATTTTCAGGAGCTCATAAGTATTTATTTTGGGCATTTGGAATTAATGCAGTAATTATTTGCTTTGGATATATATTGTTATATATATATATAATATTGTCCAAAAATTATGCCAGTAGTTGAGCAGCTCTGGAATAATACCACTAGCCCCTGCAAAAATTGGCATAAGAAAATAAAATGGTTTAGTATTTTTATTAATCCAAACAAATGTCAGAAACTAGAGAATAAAAACAAAATAGGAAAACGCTTACCTGGACCTTGCCTGGGGCCTGGCACTGTGCGGCCCAGCAGGCCGGCCCAGCAAACTGGCCGTGCCAGTCATCTCCTACCTCGCGCCAGGAGGACGAGCGTGTGGCTAGCGCGCGCGAGCACGCGCCCCGGCCACCTCCTCCCTACCTGCTTCATCCCAGATGTGTTTAGGCGACGCCACGCACTCCCCTCGACACTCTCCCACTCTCCCCCATGCTCATCCCCTCCCCTGGACCTCTCTCTCTCACCCCCCTCCGAACGGCTTCGTCGCTGCCGCTCGCCGTTGTCACGCTCACCGCCTCCCCCTCCCCCTCTCTCCGTGTCTGCAAGCTCCGCCACATCTCCGTCTACCTCTCTGTCGAGCCACGCACCTCGGGAGCCCCTGCAATGCCGCCACCACCGTCGTCTTCAACCTCCAGCGCCCGAGATCGTCTGTAATTCCACGTCGCCGTCCGGCCTCACCCGAGCTCGCTGACGCCTCCAAACAACGCGGGGTGAACCCCTTTTCGTTTCGCCCCTAACCCCGTCGCCCCGCACGTCCTCTAGTGCTAGCGCCACCGTGCCCGAAGCTCGCCGCCGCACAGTCATGTCGCCGCCGTGGCCACTGTCACATAGAGCTGCAACTGAGCACATAGCCGTGCTCAGAGCAACGCCAGGAGGCCGTAGACGCCTTCCGCAGCCCCTATCATGCCCCGTAGGGCGTTCCCGCGTGAAGCCGTGCTCCGATCGCCGTGCTGAGCTCCGCTCTGGCGAGCTTCGGCCGTCCCTGCCTCTCCCACTTGCCCCAGGAGACGCGGACGAGCCCTGGCTCCTCGCCCGTGGTCTCCGCCGCCTAAATGGTCACCGGAGCGATGATCCCGAGCCCTCCGCTGCATTCTTCCTCGCCGGCGGGATTGACCGGGTCCAACCCCCCTGTTGACCCCAGCTTTGACCCTTGTGGGTCAATGACATGTGGGGCCCGGCCCTGCTAATTTTTAGTTTAGTATTAGTTTAATAGAACTAACTGTGACACTGACGTGTGGGCCCCACATGTCAGGTTTGACCTGGTCAGCCACGTTTTACTTGCTGACGTCATGCCACTGTCATGCTGACGGAATATATCATTTTCTGGTTTAAAAATAAATCAGGAAATTCCAGAAAATAATATAAACTTCAAAAATTCATAGAAATTCAACCGTAGCTCAGATTAAAATAATTTATATATGAAAAATTACCAGAAAAATGCAATCTATCCATCTGTACCATTTTCATGCATGAAAAACCAACCTATACATGCTGTATATATGAAAACACATAAATGGCATTTATAAGAGCTTATTTTGGAGATGCATTTGAATCTTGGTTCAAACGGACTTCAACCAAATGAATTCTAGTTGCATTAGTGTAAACAACATCACATCTACATGCCATGTTCATGCATCATATTGTTGCATATGATGGTGTATTGATTGTCGACACCGTTCCTTCTCGATAGGTCTTGCTCCGGAGAGTGCTCTAGAGTACTTGTCTGAGGAGCAGTGCCCCCCTGTTGATCTACCAGGCAAGCAAACCCCCTTGTTCATTCCAATACAATCATACCCTCTCTCTCCTGCTCTCTTTTATTTCATTAGGAAAACAACGATTCAACAGCTACTTTACGCTGCGGTAGTTGAACCCATTCCTCTGCATGACCGGTCATTGCCACAATAAATAGTTAAAACCCACTAGCATGTGTAGGAGTTGATTGAGCCATCTTGTGTTCCTACCATGCCATGCCTGGTATTGCTTAGAGTTGTGTTAGGTCTAATTCATCGGGAATGAATTGGAGTGTTACGATATGTTCTGGTGCTGAGACTTAAGCATGTGAACACGATTTGGTAAAAGTAGCGGTGAGAGGCAATGTAGGAGTACATGGTGGGTTGTCTCATTGGGACCGTCCTTAAGAACTGAGTTATGTGTAAGTTGTCCAATCACTAGTTACTACCACACATTGGGCTCCGGGCGCTCCAAGCTCTCTCGACTTATCAGCCAACTTGATCTCTGTTCAGGAGTTGCAAATAGTTTCTGGTGTTTGTAGGTAGTGTTAGTAGTCTACCAGGTGGCACCCGGCCAGGTGGGCTAGGAACAGACTAGGCACAGTGGCACGGTGTACCAAGTGGCACCTGAATGGTGGGCTTGGGAACCCTGCTCACATCGTTTGGGGCTGTGAGCGACACCCCAGCCGGATCTCCTTACGAATGGAACCCAAATAGGCGATAAACCTGGATGAGATAGTTGTGTGGTTAGTCAGGTCGTGGCCGACACCCTCGCCAGACTTCCGCTTGAAGGTTGTCGTGGTACATGACGTGTACATGGTGATAAGTGGTGAGAGCGTGTGAAGAAGTACACCCCTCCAGGATTATCATGATCTATTCGAATAGTCGTGTCCTCGGTTATGTACTTCTTGGATGCTTACATGGTACATAGACAACTTAAAGTGGATACTCTAAAATGATCAAGACAAGTGTGAGCCCTATGGATGGCCTTCTCGTAGAAATACGGGGATGAATCCATAGTAGTGTATTGATGTGGTGATTAGTGGACTCGTGTGCGCTGCCTCACCTCAAAGAAGTTTCTCGTAGTCGTGGAAGAGGATAGCCACTGAGTCAAAGCTGGCTTGCTGCAACTAAACCCCACATTACATTCTTGATACAAATGCATGTATGATAGAATCTGATGTAAGTCTTGCTGAGTACCTTTGTACTCACGTTTGCCTTATTTATGTTTTGCAGGTGAGACATCTGTCTCACAAGTAGTACCGCTTGGACTTCGACGAGTAGCTTGTTACCTCGGCTACGATCTTGTACCCTTGCGAGGGACTTGTAGATAGTCAGGCTTCTCAGCGTTTTCCTTTTGTAGTTGTCTATACTCAGACATGTAATGCTTCCATTGCTTGTATGCTCTGGATGATGGGTCATGTCACCCCTGTTTGTATTTAATGCTATGTGGCTCATCTGGGCCTTTATTTATATGAGTTTGCGTTATGTTGTGATGCCATGTTGTACGACACATACTTGCATGTTATGCGTACGTGTAACGTGTATTGCTATGTGTGGGATCCGACACCCTAGTTGTCTATCCTTGGTAGCCTCTCTTATGGGGAAATGTAGTCTGGTGCTTCCACCGAGCCATGGTAGTCTGCTACAGCCCGGTTTACGGGAGTCCTGCTAGCCCAACACTACTGCTCCGGAACACTTAGACTGGCCGGCATGTGATTCACTTCGTTCCTGTGTCTATCCCTTCGGGGAAATGTCATGCGGTGACATCTGGAGTCCTGCCTAGCCTGCTATAGCCCGGGTTTTCGGAGTCCTGTTAGCCCAGTTGCTACAGCCCGGATTCACACGCTCCTGACCGACATGCTCGATGTTGTTTGATGTATGCCTGTCCCCTTAAGTTAGTGCCACTTTGGGTTCACGACTAGTCATGTCAGCTCGGGTTCTCTGTCATATAGATGATAGCGACACTATCATATACGTGAGCCAAAAGGTGCAAACGGCCCCGGGCCATGGTAAGGCGACACCCGTGGGAATACCGTGCATGAGGCCGCAAAGTGATATGAGGTGTTACATGCTAGATCGGTGTGACTTAGAATCGGGGTCCCGACATGACCATTGTGTCATGATGAATTTGCAGGTACCTCGAGAGGCCCTTGAGTTTGCCGGAATGTCGATTAACTTCCGTTCCGGAAAATTCGGGTACTCCATATGTCCTATTTTCAGCAAAGGTCATGCCGAAATTTTCCGTGAATTTTAGCATGACTTTGCTAAAATAGGACATATTGGGTACTTGCGACTAATGCATGGGCCGGGGTATCTTAGTACTTAGTTATGTAGGATCAACTGCCCCGCCATTCTTGCTGCATTAAACCATAGGTGGCAATAGAGCCAAGTGATTAGGCCCAACTTAGAATTCTCCTTAGCATCGATAAATCCAAGATGATAAACCCAACATAGGTGGCAATAGAGCCAAGTGATTACTGCCAAGTGATTAGGCCCAACCTAGGGTGCCTCGGCATCGATAAACCCTAAATGATGAAAACTTAACTTAGCATTTAGGGTGCCTCGGCGTCGACAAACCCTAAATGATGAAACCTTGGCTTCTATAGAATCGGGGATATAGAAGTGTGATATCAACTCATAGTTATTACTAATGTCAGTTGCTCGTCATCAATAAGCCCTAATCTGGAAGAGGAACCACTCATCCTATGTAGTTTTGAATTATGAACGTAGAAAATGTCATCATCGGACGATGAAAGTCTCCCAGGGGAGTGCAACTGGTGCCACAACGATCGAGGTCTGTGCGACAGGCCTCACCTGGAGGATGATCGGTGCTTCAGCATTAAGCTCGAGGAGACCTTCGAAGTTGAAACGGTACGCAACGACGAGAATTGTTTTTTCATAATTAAGCATGACTTCAACTATTTCAACATGTAATTTTCATCTTTTACAATTCGAGTATAGCTTATCCCATGCCATGCAAGATGCTATGTCCTGGAGAGGATGGATTTTGAAGACCATGAAATTTCCAAAACAAAGAAAATTCACCTAAGGACTCATCACGATGTGGACTTTGAAGTAAATCGGTATAATTCTAAGAGCGTAACCCATTTAGGTTGCAAAAATTGGGAAGCATTTTGCAAGATGTATGGTTTTGACGAGGGTATGCTTATCACCATGGATCTTCGTAATCCTGACATCGACCAAGACAATATGGACATTTGGGTCCTTGTTGATACGCCTCCAGTTCTACTGCTACGTGAGTTTCTCTAACATAGTTATTAGCTAATTTATATTGTTTATTTCAAAATAGTTGACATCTTATTTCCATTGACAGCTTATTTTTATTGTTCAAAGAATGTGCGGGAGATGGTAGACAAAACCCACTACAACGATGGCTCCGAATTAACAACTTACAAGGAGAAAAATCATCTGGTCGGATTTTGTACTGACATTGAGAATTACAATATCTACAATCAAACCCACTACATTATGGTCAATACGTGCCACTAGTGCATGTGTTCAATTACGGTAACTACAATGGAGATACCCTGGTAAGGTTTTTACTATTACGACATCCGTGCATCTTTTGCATACTTGTAAAACTAGTACATCATTGCTAACTATGAAGTTATTACTATGTTTTTCAACAGATAATCCCAGAGAATTGTGTGCCTCATTTGATGTATCAGAAAGGTAATCTTAATGTTTTGAACATACAGCCAGGTCATCCTGTGAATCTCAACTGTCCATACGAAATTTCTAAAAGAAGTGGAGACATGAAAATAAAAGGATGGAAAAAATGTATGGACAGTCGTAAGGAGGTTCTTGGAAGCAAAAGGAAGCGAAGCGCAAGAATTGGAGACAGGATGTTCTCCATTCTCCATAATGGAGAGTCAGGGTCTATATTGTTTTATGCTATTTTACCTTAAATAGGGTATTTAGGTCCTGCCTAATACCGATGATCATGTGCTAAGAACAATTAAGTAGGGTTGGTTCGATGACTATCAAGATGATGATCATTGAATGATGATTAGTAGGACTTGTTAGGTTTAGTATTACTTCTGAAAAACTCACTACTCGCGGTCTCGAGACTTGTAATGTTCTATCTTTGTTCGGTCTTTTGAATTCGGAGACTAATATGATGAATTGTATTCAGAGACTAATCTTTTATTATATTCGATGAATCTGCTATTGCTGTGTGGTGTTGTATATATTCTGTCCAATAATATATTTTGTAACCTGTGCAAAAATCAGAAAAGTAAAAAAAAATAAAACCTAATATTCATACTAGTGGCGCATCACCCCACAGTGCGCCATTAGTATGCCAAAGCACATGGGTAAATATGGCCCCTGGGAGGCATACTAATGGCGCATGTTGGTCTATACTAATGGAACACCAGTGGTGCGCCATTAGTATATAATACTAGTGGCGTGGTACTAGTGGCGCACCAGTAGTGCGCCATTAGTAGGCAAAACCGGTGCACCACTAGTAGGCCTTTTCCTAGTAGTGTACAAGCCGGTCAGGCAAACGCTCCGGCGATTTTCTGAATCAAAGCGACATGCTATGGGGGAGGAGCTAGCCAAGCTACTCGAAGCTGGGTTTATCAGAGAGATCAAACATCCGGACTGTCTAGCAAACCTGGTCATGGAACCAAAGAAGGACAAATCCTGACGCCTGTGTGTTGATTTCAAAGACCTTAACAGGGCCTGACCTAAGGACCCCTTCCCACTACCTCACATCGACCAGATTATTGATTTAACTACGAGACACGATTCACTGTGTTTCCTCGATCATACTTCAGATACCATCAAAATAAGATGAAGGAATCCGACCAAGCCGCAACGGCATTCATCACCCCATATGGGCCTTTCTGCTTCAACACTATGCCTTTTGGGCTCAAGAATACCGGCGCCACTTACCAACGCATGATTCAAACATGCCTAGAAAAGCAAATTGGCAAGATTGTGGAGGCATATGTAGATCACGTAGTCATAAAAACAAAGCATGTTGAATCATTGGTGACACACTTACACCTCACATTCGACAACCTCCGAACATATGACATAAGGGTCAATCTGAAAAAGTGTGTTTTTAGCGTTCCTGCCAGCAAACTGCTCGGGTTTATTGTCTATAATAGAGGAATTGAAGCAAACCCAGCCAAAATCAGGGCCCTGTCACAATTGGAAACACTAACTGACCTCAAGCAGGTATAAAAACTAGCCAGGTGCGTGGCTGCCTTGAGTCGTTTTATCCCCAGACTAGGAGATAAGGCATTGCTATTGCATCGCCTGCTCCGATGCACCGACCACTTTGTGTGGACGAACACTGCAATAGCCGGACTGGAGGAAATAAAAACTTTGCTAGCAAGCAACCCCATACTGGCCGCACCAAACGTTGGCGAACCAATGTTGCTCTACATATCGGCAACTCACCAGGTAGTGAGTGTGGTGCTTGTCGTCGAACGAAAAGAGGAGGGGCATAAATTCCCAACCCAAAAACCAGTATACTACGTATCGACGGTCCTTACACCATGAAAATCCCGATACCCGCATTATCAGAAGATAGCATATGCGGTCTTTATGGCATCTCACAAGCTGCGGTACTACTTTCAAGAGTGCTCGATCATGGTAGCTTCAGAAGTACCACTCAATGATATTATAAACAATCGGGACAGCAACGGCCGAATTGCCAAATGGGATATTGAGATCTTACCATTTGAAATAATGTACAAACCACGCTGAGCAATTATATCTCAGCTGTTGGCTGACTTCATCGCCGAATGGACAGAGGTCGAACTCCCTAAAGAGTACAACACGTATTCCAACTGGGTGATGCACTTCGATGGCTCTAAAGTGCTAGCCGGACATGGGACTGGCGTCCTCCTGACATCCCCCACAGGAGATACAATCCATTACATGCTCCAAATACTGTATACGGACTCTAATAACATGGCGAATACGAGGCCTTATTCCATGGTCTACGGATGGCTATCTCTATGGGCATACAACACCTTGAGGTGTGCGTGGATTCAAACCTCGCAATATCCCAAATAAACGGAGATTTTGATGCCAAAGATCTGTAGATGACGGCTTACCGCAATGCTATACTCAAAATATCAACTCGGTTTGAGGGGCTTGAGTTTCATCACGTGGCCCGAGAGAACAATTAGGCAGCAGACATCCTTGCTCGCATGGGGGCTAAGCGTGATCCCTTCCCACCGAACACATTCGTGGAAAGGCTCTTCAAGCCATCCATGGTATGGAAGGACGAGAGCAGCAATGCCAGTCCGGATCCAATCATACCCCCAGATGCCAAACATAATCCCGATATCATCGAGGACTCGATCACCGAACCAACACCATCGGCCCATGCAATCATGGCAATAATCGCTCCATGGACCGAACCCTTCCTGGCCTACCTCAATAGGCGAGAGCTCCCCGAGGACCAGAATGAGGCTCAGTGAATCATTCGACGCTCGAAATCCTACAAGGTTCATGAAGGAGAGCTCTACAATAAAAGTACAACCGGAGTCCTTCAAAGCTGTATCTCCGAAGAAGAGGGGTGGCAGCTCTTCGCCGAAATCCTTGCCGGTCTTGGCGGTCATCATGCCGCAGCTCAGGCTCTTGTAAGTAAGGCCTTCCGAACAGAATTTTTCTGGCCTACAGCCCGAATAGATGCGCAAGACCTTGTCCAGAGCATTGTGTAGGATGCCAGCTTTTCGCCAACCAAAGCCATATGCCACCAACCGCCGTACAAATAGTCCTCATTAGATGGACCTTTGCGGTCTGTGCGCTTGACATGGTCCGACCCCTTAAAGTGGGAAGCCACAAGAAAAAATATCTTTTGGCCATGGTGGATAAATTCACTAAGTTGATAGAGGCCAAACCAGTAAAAATTACCAAAGTCGGACCAGTGATAGATTTCATATCCTGTGTCGTACACCGTTATGGTGTCCCACACAGTATCATCACCGATAACGGCTCTAACTTCACAGCCGACAAAGTAAAAACCTGGTGCGCTAATCTGGGCATCAAGCTCGATTACGCCTCCGTCTATCACCCTCAAACAAACGGTCAAGTCGAATGGGCTAATGGCCTAATAATGAGCGGCATTAAACCCAGACTAGTGTGATCCTTACAAGAGTCAGATAAACACTGGGTTGAGGAGCTTGAATCCATACTCTAGGGGTTGCGGACCACGCCCAATCGCACGACCGGATAAACACCGTTCTTTATGGTGTACGGCGCAGAGGCCGTCTTGCATGTACGAGGAGAAAGAAGCCGAGCTCGTTCGGCATGATGACTTAGATGGTCTGGAGGAGGAGCGCAATGTCGCAAAAGCTCGCTCAGCATTATACCAACAACAAGCTCGAAGATACCAAAATAGAGAAGTGTGGTCCAAGAATTACAATGTCGGTGAACTCGTTCTACGCCTAACAGAGAACAAAAAGGACAAGCTCAAGCCCAAATGGGAGGGTCCCTTCGTTATAGATGAAGTTCTCACTAGAGGATCCTATCACCTTCATAATGCATCGGACAATCGCTTGGAGCCGAACCCATGGAACGCTGCCAGACTCCGAAGATTCTACGCCTAAGTCTGAACCCATTGTTCGTTACCTTTTTATATTATTTTCTCTTTCTTATTTTCATTTTTATATGAGTTTTGGCTCGTTTTTGGATAAACCGCACACTTGAGGGGTGTACATCCTCAAATGTACATACCCCACAATACCGGGGGGCTTCTTTTCACAAGAAGCTTATTATTATTATTGTTATTTTTCGAGCATCAAGCTCACCCTATATATGTGCCGTCTACTCACATATGTCTTTTCTTCGCCATTATATGCAACTTTATGACTTAAGTTTTTGCCAAGCTGGGTTACTTGGCTCCTGTGCTTATGCCCTACGTTCCCGCTTGTTCGGCTAGGGCATAAAGGAAGCACCTCTGCGATTGTTACATCCGGGTTATCCGGACGTGTACCTCATACGGGTGAAGCCAAAAGCTAGAGTCCTTAAGGGAACGATTGGTCGGTGAGAAAAAGACAGACTACCCTCGTTGCAATACAAAACCCCAGATTATAACAAGTACTGTGATTTTTTTGCATCACAGCCCCTTTATGCACAAAAACTGCATGCTGGCCCAGGGAAAGGAACCCTTAACGAATCAATTCTATCTGGAAGGTGTTTCTTACAATCAACTATAATATAACATAACTCCCCGAATACAACTTGTATGTTCAAGCAACTATGACCGTACTGCCTGGTTTCCAAACATACTTTGGTGTTTACATGCGGTATAGTGTTCGGAAACACTCCAAACCTAAGGTTTTCGGAGGTCAAAGCAGAAAGTCTGCCATGACAATCATTTTAAAAATTCGGCTGGAGACAAGTTTTCAATAAAGTACATTGCTACTGGGACTCAAAAACTTCTTCTTCCTCTAGACCCTCTAAAAGGTTGTCTAGCTTACAATCCTGCTGAGCAAACATGGCGGCTATCTTCACTTGGTCGTACACCAGGCTGACCGGAATTTCCTGTCCATCGGATTCTCGAGTTCCGACCCGCGCCATATGATTCGGATCAACTCCGGTGCATCATATTTTTACCATGGCCCAGGCTTCCCACGCATCTTCTCGGCAGGCTAATATCTTCCATAGCCCAAAACGGCGCCGAGCTCCCTTGAACAAATTAACGAGTTCCTCCATACTTCCTGGAGGAGAATCGGCTGGCCATAAAGCCTTCGCGATGTTCCTCATTTATTTCCGAGCTTGTTCATGCACCTTCGATAGCTCTTTTAGTAGGTCACCCTGAAATCCAGACACCTCTTCTTCGGGTCGCCCAATCGGCACACCTACAGCAATAAACTTGTTAGGATTCGCATTAGCGAGCTGTGCGGAAGTAGGTTAAAAAGCAAACTGAATATTCCGCCTCTTAGCTTTCGGTTCTCCTTCAAGGCATCCTGTAGCTTATTCTTTTCATTCCTAGTCTGTGTCAGTACACACTGACCAGCGGCCTCTTGCCTTTCGGCATGTTGTTTAACCACTTGCGCGGCCTTCAGTTTCGCTTCCAGGTGACCCGCTAATCCTGCCATCGTAAATACAACGGTGTTTATTTGAAAAACATTACTGACAGATGATCATATTTTCCGGGTAGGAGGGGACATTACCTGTTGGTGCCTCCTTGACTTCTCCAGTTTGGTGGTAATAGAAGTTAACCGGGTCTGACAATTTTCCTGCTCCTAAGACAGCATGTTGTTCTTCTCTGTGAGTACCTGATTATACAAAGATCCTTAAAATCAGTTGTTTCAACTATTTTCAAGTCTCGGGGGCTACTAGTACATGATTCTTAAATCTACGCAGTACGATCTTACCAGCATGTCCCTTGAAAGCTGATAAGCGGCTCTAGCAAGCCCGTCCCGAGCAGCTCGAATGTATGCATCCGCCGAGCTGAAGGCATTGAACGCCTCTTTAGTAAAGTTGGGGTCGCGCATAGCGGCTCTCCGGCGCCGATGGTTCATGGCACTCTCCACTTCGGAGTTGGTGAAGGATACATCATCTGAATCTTCAGAGAGAGGACAATCCGGCATTGCTCCCGCATTAGCTCTAGCCCTGGAGGCAGGGTTCGGGGTCGGATTATTGGACGTATGTCTAAAGTATGTCTCCGGATATAGTCCGGCGAATGCTCTTCCTGAAATATGCTGCAGTAAGGAATGTCATGTCGTGGTTCTAACTCTGACAGTGATGTAGGGGGTGTGTATGGAGAGGCTAGATCTCAGCTATTGGGAAGTTGTAAACACACGAGGATTACGAGTTCAGGCCCTTCTCGGAGGAAGTAACAACCCTACGTCCCGGTGCCCGGAGGCGGTCGATTGGATTATGTGTGTATGAATAACAGGGTTGCGAACCCTTCATACTGAGGAGGGGGTGGCTTATATAGAGTTCGCCGGCCCTCTCCTGCCGTCAGTGATGCAGGGTTTAAGGTACATTTAAGGTTGGGCGTTACTGGTAATGCCCCTAATAAAGTGCTATAATGACCATAAAGACTACTGAATAGCCGACCATTTGCCTGCGGAGTGACTTTAGGTCTCCTGACAGTCGAGTGGTTGGCTTCATGGTCGATTGATAGCTTCTTGGTCGAGTGTCTTGAACCTGTCGAGTGGGATACCTTCAAGTCGATTGAAAGGTGACTTCTTCTAGGGATGTCCTTGGGTAGGGCTCTTTGGACAGGTCCGTGCCCCTACCCTAGGTACATAGCTTCATCATTAGCCCCCGAATGGATCGAGGTTTGAGTGGGGAAAAGAGTTGGAGATCTTTCCGACTGGTTCTTTGGGCTACATGAGTGCCTCGTTTTGGGTCAATCGTCACGGATGACGTCGTCAACCTCTTTCAGTCGCCTTGATGCATTCCAGGCCTTTCGTCGAGTGAATTTCTTTACTTGTGACATACCGAGTGTCGGCGCAAGCGGGGTCTTCTGTTTTGAATAGTTGTTTTGTAGCCCGCGGATGTCGTGGGATTCGGATTTCGGGAAGCGCGCGAGACGGGAGCGGCCACAGTAATCGGAAGCGATAAAGCGAAAGCTCCTCGATTTCCACGCCACCTTTTTCGCCACGTACTGCGCGCGCGTCTGCTGCTGGATTTGGCTAGATTGCCTGGGCCTACCAGTTAGCCACTCGGGAGCGGCCTCTTATAAGTAGCCGGCTCGGGGTTTCTAAACAGTGTGCTCTCTTCTTCCTCTCTCCCTTCGCAAGCTCCTCCGCCACCTCCGCTCTCACCCTAGCGCCGCAGACCCGTGCGAGATTTGCCGGCGGCGATGGCGAAGGACAAGACATCCGCTCTAGAGCGCGCGAAGAAGGCGGCGGCGCAGGGGAAAGGGAAGAGATCTGCTCGGGGCGGATGTTCCTCAAGGTCTGCTCTGTGCCGCGGCTGGATCCAGGGCGACTGGATGCCGTCGGTGATCTGGCAAGAAGATCTGGACGACATGGTCGAGGGGGGAGTCATTCCCCAAGAAGCTGCGCGTCTCCCAGGGAGAGAGATCGAACCTCAGCCTCGCGACGGTGAGTGTGTGCTCCTAGCCACCCATATCGACTGAGGGTTTTCTCTGCCGCCCCATTCTTTTTTCTGGAGCTTTCTAAACTTCTTCGGAGCGCAGCTCCACCACTTCACTCCCAACTCCATCGTATATCTTGCTGCTTTCATTTCCATGTGTGAGTGTTTCTTGGGTTTTCAGCCGGTCTCAATCGGTCAAGAAGGCCAAGTCGAGTGACGAAAGGACGTAGGTGATTCAGCTGTGCGGGCGCCTGGCGACCCAGACGAGGGGAAAGAGTTGTTTTCCATCTATCACTTTCCCGGAGTCGGTCCGCGGTTGGCAGGCGACCTGGTTTTATTGTCAAGACCAGGCGACCCCAGGGAAGTCGACCGGACTTCCGCCTTTCTCTCTCGACCGAGCTGAAAAACCTGCTTCTCTGAAAGTGACACGGAAGGAAAAGGCCCAAGTCAAAGTGCTGGCTGGTCGAGTGGTTGAGCTTGTCCGTGAGGGCGTGACTGGTATGGACTTGCTGGAGGTCTTCCTCCGGAGGCGCATCCAACCACTCCAGGCTCGTGACCACCCGATGTGGCTGTACTCGGGTCTCGACGACACCACTCGGGTCCACCCGGAGGAGGTTACTGACGAGATGCTGGAGGGGTGGCTGTCGAGCATTATGGGGAACAAAGACAACCCCCGAGGAGCCAGGAGGGTAATTCCACTCGACAACTCATATGATGTGGACCAGGTATGACTTTATGCTCCTGACTGGGATCTTGTTTTCTTCATTGGTCTTCTTTGAGTAGGTCGATTGACTTTCGTCTTGTCTATTGTTTTCCAGGCGACTACCGAGATGTACTCGACGCCCAACGTGGCCCAGGAGCCAACTGAGGAAGGGGAGGCGAGCGGAGGTGATAGTGGAGACGACCAAGGTGAGTGGGAGTCCGACGGTGAAGGAGAGGGAGACAACAACGTCGACTCCAGCAAAGAGGAGGAGGAGGAGGTTGAACCCCCTCGCCTAGAGAGGCGATCCAAGCTCACACACGATCCAGCACGGGAACATGGCAAGGCGACTGCTTTTGTTGGGCAGTCGTCAAAACGCCCTCGAACCTCTTCTCCTACGCCGACTGGGAAGGCTCCCAAGCACCCACGCGCGACGCTGTCCAAGCCGCCCAAGGCTCGTCCCAAGATGAAGATGGCTGTCCCTACTATTTCCGGGTAATAATAAAACTTGCTTTCCTTCGTCGACCGTGGACAGATCCTTGGTCGATTCATTGAGCCAACTGACTGATTTTCGAGATTTGCAGCGCTGCTACTTCTGAGATCTCCGCCAAGGACGACGACCAAGAGATGGAGGATTCTGTTACCTCCAACCTTGGTACGATTACTGACGTTCTGCTTTGAGTCGACTGAACATTTATTGCAACTCTGGTCGATTGAATGTTTCCCTTGTAGCCCCTCCTCATGTTATCGACCTCCCGGATGACGACGACAATGAACCGCTGAGAGTGAGGAGGAACAAGAGGGCGTCGGCTGACAAGACCCCCCAATCTGCTCCGGCGTCTGAGGCCGTAGCTCGGGATGGTGGTGACACCGCTCGGGCTTCTGTGACTTTCGCCATTCCTCTGACAAGTGTGCGGCCTTCGACGTCGACTACGGATCCGCCTTCGCTTTTTGCTGCGTACCCTGTCCCTAAGGACCAAGCGGCTGCCGCAAAAGAGGCTATACGCCAGGCGAGGGTCATGATGGAGCAGGTGAAGGTGGCTCGGGAGGCCAGCCAAGCAGCTTATGACGCGAGATCGGCTCTTCAGAGCAACGTCCAGGTCAGTCGACTCAACACTTGGTCTGTTATGATATGCTGTTTGAAGAATCTCTTTTCCGAAGATCTTTGTATCTGTACACCCACTGGGTGTGTCTGCCAATTCTTGGACGAGTAGGGGCACGCTAAGTGCACCCACTGGGTGTAGTCCCCGAGACTACAGTGGATTGCTGGCAGTCGACTGTAGTCTTTATATTGTTTTGCTGTAGCTGTATTTCTTCACTCGGTCTGGTCAGGCCATGTCAAATGGGACTGTATCCGGTCGACTGCGGGCAGTCGACTTTCTGTTTGTTTGTTTTTTTTACAGTGGGGGCACGCTGAGTGCACCCACTGGGTGTAGCCCCCGAGACTACTGTCGAATGTTCTTGATTCGGCTGTAGTCTTAGAAACGTCATCATTGTCTCTTAGTTACTCGGAAGCAACTTATTTTGGACGTCTGTCGACTGATTTTTCTTTTTACAGAAATCCTGCGAACTTGTAGCTCGCTATACTAAGTTGGAGAATCAGCAGATCCAGCTCAACCTTAACTTGAAGCTTGCTCAGGAGAATTTGAAGAAGGCGCAAGAAGAAGCAAAAGGTATGGCTGGTGAGGTTCTCCATTCTTGACGAGTGGCTTTTCTTTCTTGCCCATTCTTGATGTTGATTTCACTCGACGCACCGCAGATAAACTGGAGGAAGCTCTGAAGAAGAAGGATCAAGATCTTGCAGAGGCACAGAAGGAGGTCTTGGACAAAACGAGGCTTGCTGAAGAGAAAATGGCCTCGGTCGGAGATCTTGAGCAGGAGAACTCCAGACTGAAAGCTGCTCTCGAGGTAGCCAATCAAGAGGTCAGCCGACTGAAGAACGACAACGTGGCTCTGCACGACAAGGCAGGTGAGCTGGCGGGGAAGAGGAACAATCTGGAGGCTTATCTCGGTGGACTCGCCAAGAAGCTGTCCGTCGTGCTCGAAGGTAATTACTCTGCCCCGACTGTCTTGCAGTTACCAAGTCTGTGTAGGGTCACTGTCTTATTCTTGAATCGTGTTTGCAGAATTTTGTCAGAACTTTGAAGAGGAGACCAGTCGAGTGGAGCCAGGCTTGGACCCTGCTAACTCCCTTGTGAAGGACGAGGCTGCAATGAACGTGCTCCGTTTGGAGTCTCGTATTGCCAGCATGGTTGACTATCTTGCTCGACTGAAGGTTGCGATGTCGCGGATCGACACATCACTCTGGCCTGGGACGACACTTCAGAACGACCTCGAGTCCCTGATGGCTCAACTTAATGAAGTCCTAGGTCGAGTGGCGGAATGGAAGAAATCTTCTGCTAGATGTGGTGCTGATGTCGCTCTGTCTCTGGTCCGCGTCCATTGCAAGGAGGCACGAGAAGAAAAGTTGGCCGCCATCCAAGTTGCCAATACCAGGAAGCACAACTTTCAAGACATCATGGAGACTTTCATTGCTGCTGCCACTCGTATTGCGGACGGGATCGACTTGGACGAGTTCGTCGCCCCTTCCAGTCCTCCTCCCGAGGAATGAGAAACTTTCATGCTTCACTTTAAATTCGCCTCGGAATGCCGAGTGGATTTGTAACCGTTAAACTCCACCGAGCCGAGGGCTCAAGTACTTTGATCTGAGGTCTGGGACCTTTTAGGCTTTATCTGATCTTGATTTCTCATTGAATGTCTTCATGATTTGATTCGTCGAGTGGAACTTGATCTTCACTCGGAATAACCTTGTATTTGCAGCGCAACTCCGAAGGAGAAGGTAGCAGTCGACTTGCGCATCGTCGTCCTTGCGGATTGGGTTGTGTCCTGTACTTAGGCGAGCACTGGGCTGCAGCTAAGCCTCCGAGTGGGAGGTTTGCTCTCCACTCGGTAGGATTTTTAAACACTTAGGCGAGCGCTGGGCTGCAGCTAAGCCCCCGAGTGGGAGGTTTGCTCTCCACTCGATAGGATTTTTAAACACTTGGGTGAGCATTGGGCTGCAGCTAAGCCCCCGAGTGGGAGGTTTGCTCTCACTTGGTAGGATTTTTAAACACTTAGGCGAGCACTGGGCTGCAGCTAAGCCCCCGAGTGGGAGGATTGCTCTCCACT
>NC_041386.1:391828693-391878012 GCF_002162155.2 Triticum dicoccoides | reverse complement strand
CGAGTGCCTGACTGCAGCTAAGTCTCTAAGTGGGAGAACTTAGTCGAGTACTGGACTACAGCTAAGCCCCCGAGTGGGAGGTTTGCTCTCCACTCGGTAGGATTTTTTCAAACTTAGGTGAGTGCCTGACTGCAGCTAAGTCTCTAAGTGGGAGAACTTAGGCGAGTACTGGACTGCAGCTAAGCCCCCGAGTGGGAGTCTGGCTCGCCACTCGGTAGGATTTTTAAACACTTAGGCGAGCACTGGGCTGCAGCTAAGCCCCCGAGTGGGAGTCTGGCTCTCCACTCGGTAGGATTTTTGAACACTTAGGCAAGCACTCGGCTGCAGCTAAGCCCCCGAGTGGGAGTCTGGCTCTCCACTCGGTAGGATTTTTCAAACTTAGGCGGAACGGATTCACAGCTAAGTCACCCACTGGGGGATTTCGTATGCAAACAAAAGTGACAGCAATTATTGGAACACTCTTGTCTTTGGTAAAAATAAACTGCAGAAATTTTTTCTTATTACATCTCGTCCAAGGGAGAACTCAAGTGTAAAAGGGGCGGAGCAGTTCCGCATTCCAAGCTCGTGGCTCGTCGATCTGGCGATCAACATTGTAGAGGTGATATGCTCCATTGTGGAGGACTCTAGTGACGATGAAGGGGCCTTCCCAAGTAGGAGCAAGTTTGTGTGGTTTCTGCTGATCCACTCAGAGGACCAAATCTCCTTCTTGGAAGGCTCGGCTCTTCACATTTCTGGCATGGAATCGATGCAAGTCTTGCTGATAGATGGTCGATCTGATCATAGCCATTTCCCTCTCCTCCTCTAGGAGGTCGACTGTGTCTTGTCGGGCTTGCTCTGCTTCATCTTCGTTATAAAGCTCGACTCTGGGGGCATTGTGAAGTAGATCGCTCGGCAGGACGGCTTCGGCTCCGTAAACCAGAAAGAATGGCGTTCTTCCAGTCGACCGGTTCGGGGTGGTGCTCAGTCCCCACAAAACTGACAGAAGCTCGTCGACCCAAGCGCCTACTGCGTGCTTGAGATCACGCATCAGTCGAGGCTTCAGTCCTTTGAGAATTAGACCATTTGCTCTTTCAGCTTGTCCATTCGACTGGGGATGCGCGACCGACGCGTAGTCGACTCGTGTGCCTTGAGAGGCGCAAAAAGCTCTGAACTTGTCTGAATCGAAGTTTGACCCATTGTCAGTGATGATGCTATGTGGGACCCCGTATCTGAATATCAACTCTCTAACGAAACTGATAGCAGTGCTAGCATCAAGATTTTAGATAGGCTTGGCTTCAATCCATTTGGTAAACTTGTCGACTGCCACAAGCACATGTGTGAATCCGCTCCTGCCTGTTCTCAGTGGACCAACCATGTCCAGTCCCCAAACAGCGAAGGGCGAGACGAGTGGAATGGTCCTCAGAGCTAATGCTGGCTTGTGCGACATGTTGGAGTAGAACTGGCAGCCTTCACACTTGTCGACTATCTCTTTCGCCATTTCGTTTGCCCTGGGCCAGAAAAAACCCGCTCGGTATGCTTTGGCCACAATGGTCCGAGAGGACGCATGGTGACCACAGGTCCCCGAGTGGATTTCATCAAGGATCATCTGACCTTCTTCTAGCGTTATGCACTTCTAACCGATTCCAGTTGCGCTTTCTCTATACAACTGTCCTTTTATGACTGTGAAAGATTTAGATCGACGGACGATCTGTCGAGCCTCTTCTTCGTCCTCTGGAAGTTCTTTCCTCAAGATATACGCGATGTATGGTATCTTCTAGTCGGGAGTGATAGCCAAGACCTCCATGACTAGGTCGACCACAGCAGGAATTTCGACTTCAGTCGGATCTGTGGCACTTTTCGGTTGCAGGGCTTCTTTTGTAAAAGGATCCTCCTGGACCGACGGCGAGCGGATGTGCTCCAAAAACACATTGTTGGGTATGGCTTCTCTCTTGGAGCCTATCTTTGCCAGATCATCAGCTGCTTGATTTTTTAGTCGGGGGATGTGATGAAGCTCTAACCCCTCGAATTTCTTTTCTAACTTTCTTACTGCGTTGCAGTAGCCATTCATAGCTGGGCTTTTGACGTCCCACTCCTTCATCACCTGGTTGACCACCAAATCTGAGTCGCCATAGAACATGAGGCGCCGGACGCCGAGTTAAATGGCCATGCGCAACCCATACAAGAGTGCTTCATATTCTGCTTCATTATTGGAGGAATCGAAATGAATCTGGAGAACGTATATGAGCTTTTCTCCTTGGGGGGAGACCAATACTACCCCAGCGCCAGAACCATTCATCATCTTAGATCCATCGAAGAACATGGTCCAGTGCTCCGAGTGAACTTGAGTCGGAAGTTGCTGTTCAATCCACTCGGCGACAAAATCTGCAATTGCTTGAGACTTGATAGCCTTCTTTGCTTCAAACTTGATATCTAGGGGAAGTAGTTCAATCGCCCACTTCATCACTCGACCAGTTGCATCTCTGTTGTGCAAAATCTCTGACAGCGGAGCGTCGCTGACGACTGTAATGGAATGGTCAGAGAAGTAGTGTGCAACCTTCTTCGTGGTCATGTAAATCCCATATACAAGCTTCTGGTAATGGGGATATCTTTGCTTCGAAGGAGTCAAAACTTCAGACACGTAATATACTGGGCGCTGAACTCTGAAGGCCTTTCCTTATTCTTCCCGCTCGACCGTAAGTACTGTACTGACAACTTGTCCCGTGGCCGCAATGTAAAGCAGCAGAGGCTCTTTACTGATTGGGGCAGCAAGCACCGGCTGGGTGGAGAGCAGAGCTTTGAGCTCTACGAACGCCGCATCAGCTTCTGGAGTCCACTCGAACTTGTCAGACTTCTTCATCAGTCGGTAAAGAGGCAACGCCTTTTCACCGAGACGAGAAATGAATTGACTTAGAGTGGCCAAGCAACCTGTAAGCTTCTGGACATCGTGTACACGCACAGGGCGCTTCATCCGGAGTATGGTGCCGACTTTCTCGGGATTGGCGTCGATTCCTCGTTCGGAAACGAGGAAACCGAGTAACTTTCCACCTGGAACTCTGAATGTGCACTTTGATGGATTGAGCTTGATATCATATCTCCTGAGGTTAGCAAAGGTTTCGGCAAGGTCAGTCAGTAGGTCGGAACCTTTCCGTGACTTAACCACAATATCATCCATATATGCTTCTACGTTCCGACTGATCTGAGTGAGCATACACTTCTGAATCATCCTCATGAACGTGGCTCCAGCATTCTTGAGGCCGAAGGGCATGGTGATGTAACATAAGCACCCGAATGGGGTGATGAAAGCCGTTTTGATCTCGTCGGGTCCATACAGACGGATCTGATGGTACCCTGAATAAGCTTCTAGAAAAGACAAACGCTCACACCCCGCGGTCGAGTCGACTACCTGGTCGATGCGGGCGAGAGGGAAATGATCTTTCGGACAGGCCCAATTGATATGTTTAAAGTCAATGCACATGTGAAGTGACTTGTCCTTCTTGGGGACCATGACAACATTGGCGAGCCACTCGGAGTGGTAAATCTCTCGGATGAACTCCGCTGCTAAGAGCCGAGCCACCTCCTCGCCAATAGCTTTCCTCTTCTGGATGGCGGACCGTCGAAGATGTTCTTTCATAGGCTTGAACTTCGGGTCGACTCGTAGACGGTGCTCAGCCAGCCCCCTGGGAACTCCAGGCATGTCAGAAGGCTTCCATGCGAAGATGTCCCAGTTCTCACGGAGGAACTGGATGAGCGCTTCTTCCTATTTGGAGTCGGGCGTCGTTGAGATGTGAGTCGGGGCAGCATCGGGGTCGGTCGGGTGAATGTGGGCTGCCTTTGTTTCACCGGACGACTGAAAAGCAGATTTTGAAGCAGGCTTCTTGGCTCGTAGCAATTCACTTGGATCAGCAGTCTTCTGGTACTCTTGCAGCTCAACAACCGCCATCTGAGCGTCATCAATCTTTGAGCCTTTCTGAAAACAGTCTTCTGCCTTCTTCTGATTGCCTGTAACAGTGATCACACCTTTGGGACCAGGCATCTTCAATTTGAGATACACATAACATGGTCGAGCCATGAAGCGTGCGTAAGCTGGCCTACCCAAAATGGCATGATAAGCACTTTGGAAGTCCACAACCTCGAATGTCAACTTTTCCTTGCGGTAATTCTTTGAATCACCGAAAACCACATCAAGAGCGATCTGGCCGAGTGATTCGGCTTTCTTCCCAGGAATGACTCCGTGGAAGCTCATGTTACTGGTACTGAGTCTGGACATCGGAATGCCCATTCCTTTCAATGTTTCAACATACAATATGTTCAGGCCACTGCCACCATCCATCAGGACTTTGGTCAGGCGAGTGCCTTCGACAACTGGGTCGACCACCAAAGCTTGCCTCCCAGGGGTGGCAATGTGCGTAGGGTGATCAGACTGGTCGAATGTGATGGCAGTCTGAGACCACTTTAGATAACTAGGTGTTGCCGGAGCAACCATATTCACCTCACGGTTAATGACTTTTAGTCGAGTTTTGCTTTCGACATCAGCAAAAATCATCAGGGTGGAATTGATTTGGGGGTATCCATCGTCACTATCTTCCTTGTCCTCAACTTTGTCCGACTCTTTTTCCTTATCTTTGGACTGTTTGGCCTGAAACTGCTGGATCAGGAGCTGGCACTGTCGAGTGGTATGCTTTGGGAAAATAAAATTACCCTCTTCATCTTTCTTGGTGTGGATGTGACATGGAAGATCCAAAACATCATTTCCATCTTGATCCTTGACTTTCTTGGGCTTCCAGGGGCCTTTGGGTTTTCCCTTGAAATTTCCCTGGGTTACGGCCAGGCCCTCCCCAGGGGCGGCTGGCTCGGCTTTCCGCTTCTGTTTCCGACTGGAGTTTCCTACGGTTTCCTGGGCGACTGCCTTGTGCTTGCCACTCCGTAGTCGATCTTCGTCTTCACCATTAGCGTATTTGGTGGCAATCTCCATCATCCGATTCAGAGACATCTCTCTAGTTCGACCGAACTTCAGATTCAATTCTCTGTATTTAACGCCTTCTTTAAAGGCACAAACTGCTTGATGGTCAGGCACATTCTCAACTGTGTGATGCAACGTGATCCACCTCTAGATGTAATCCCTCAGAGTTTCATTCGGTTTCTGTACGCAAGAACACAATTCTGTAAGGCCTGCGGCTCGCTTGCATGTTCCCTCAAAGGTTGTGACAAACACTCGGGAGAGGTCCTCCCAAGTGTAGATGCTGCTGGGTGCCAACTGATTTAGCCACGCTCTGGCTGAGCCCTCTAACATGAGAGGCAAATGCTTCATGGCCACCTCATCATTACCACCGCCAATTTGTACAACCACTCGGTAATCTTCGAGCCAAGTGTCAGGCTTAGACTCACCGGTGAACTTGCTGACTCCAGTCACCAACCTGAAGTTGGGAGGAATCACTGGGGCTCTGATGGCTCGACTGAAACACTCTGGCCCCGAAACATGTACTCTGCTGCTGGCAGGCACATCTCTGTTGTGGCCTTCCCGATGAGCTCTGTTCCTGTCAACCGAACCTTGAACGAGGATAGATCTCGCATCAAAGCCTGGGTCCCTTGGGTCGACTGGAATCCTCTGCCCAACACTACGAGGGCGCCTGTCATCTCGATGTCGAGGCGCATATGACCCACTCCTCGGGGGAGGGGTTGGCACTCGACGTCGATCATCACGATCGATCGGTGATCATACTGCTCATTCCTTCTGTACTGATCATGCCGGTCACCACGTCCCTCACGCCTCGGGGGCGATCTCGGGCTGTGAGCCGACTGGACTGCATCTGTTGCAATGGATCGACTGTGGATCCTATTCCGCGACTGAGAAACAGCGGAATTCTGGTTTCCCGCCGCCCGGAGCAACGCTCTAATCTGCAACAAGCCCCTGCCAGCCTCCGACTGGGAGGGTTGAATCGATTCTGCTATACGGGCCGCGGCGGCCAAATTCTGAACTGGGGTTCGGTATACCGGCGTCGGCGGGAAGAGCTGACGTCAACTAGACTCGGGAGCCCGCTGACGCGCTTGCTCGTCGAGTGCTCGCTGGAGATTCTCCAGTCGAGTGCGCTCGGCCAAGTTAGCCAAGCGCGCATCCTCCAAGGCCCGGGCCTCGGGGGTCTCTCTGACGATAGGAGTGTGGAGTGCGTCCATGTTCCGGTGGCGAAGCTCCTCTCGCTGTAATGACGTGAGAGGTTCGGGGAGATACTCATCATGGGGATGTGACGGGTCGCCCCCACCCGCGCCTCCATCAGCGCGAGGGAAACCGGGAGGACTGTGCGTTCCATCGATCGCTAGAACCTCAGCCGTTGGGTCGCTGCTATCGCACTCGGATGCGGTCTCCGCGGAGCCAGTCGACAGGTCAAACAGGCCGCAGAGGGATTTGTCGGGCTCGATTGCCGCGACTTGTGGGGCGGCCGACTGGCGAGCCATGGCATGCCTCACCCACCTCTGAAGTCTCGACCGACCGGAGCGCTTGCGCCGGTGGGAGACAGAGCGGGGAGACGACACGGGGGCCGACCGATACTGGGTCGACGGCTGCTGCAGGAGGACGCCATGAACGCATGCGCGGAAGTGCGTCGCACCACGGACGGGGAGCGCATCGATGTCGAGTGGTGCCTCCTGAAACCAGGCGGAGTCGTCGGCGATGAACGTGAGCGCGCCGAGGCGGATCTCGCGGCCCTCCACCAAAACTCCGCACGAAACCATGATCAAAGGGATCGGAAAAATCGCAACTTCTCCAATCAGGCGCTAAGATTCCTGCCCCACGGTGGGCGCCAACTGTCGTGGTTCTAACTCTGACAGTGATGTAGGGGGTGTGTATGGAGAGGCTAGATCTCAACTATTGGGAAATCTAAACACACGAGGATTACGAGTTTAGGCCCTTCTCGGAGGAAGTAACAGCCCTACATCTCGGTGCCCGGAGGCGGTCGATTGGATTATGTGTGTATGAATAACAGGAGTGCGAACCCTTCATACTGAGGAGGGGGGTGGCTTATATACAGTTCGCCGGCCCTCTCCTGCCCTCAGTGATGCAGGGTTTAAGGTACATTTAAGGTTGGGCGTTACTGGTAACGCCCCTAATAAAGTGCTATAATGACCATAAAGACTACTTAATAGCCGACCGTTTGCCTGCGGAGTGACTTTAGGTCTCCTGACAGTCGAGTGGTTGGCTTCATGGTCGAGTGATAGCTTCTTGGTCGAGTGTCTTGAACCTGTCGAGTGGGATACGTTGAAGTCGATTGAAAGGTGACTTCTTCTAGGGATGTCCTTGGGTAGGGCTCTTTGGACAGGTCCATGCCCCTACCCTAGGTACATAGCTTCATCACGTCACAATTCGATATGATTGTCATGGGGCATATTAGAACCCATAGCTCTTCGATGAAGGTTGGGAAGTGTGACCATCCGCCTTTCTCTTCGAAACCCACCTTGTGTGGGCTCCCCCCTTTTAAGGGATGCATCTGCTGCGGAGTGGTGAGATGAGCACCGCCCCTTTAAAATACGACAACGTGCAGTGGGTGAAGCGCAATAAGAAAACTCTTTTTGAGGAGACATCTTCAGGGTACTTACATGAAAAGAAGGGAGAAGGCCGGGGTAGTCGGCTGTAATGGCCACATCTGTGCCATTGTAACTCGCTTGATAAAAAACCCTCCTTAAGCTCTACGGATATATCCGGATCCTCTTCGAATCTGGGATCCAGGCCCCGATTAGGGTCTTCCAGCTGCGGTGGGGGCTATAGATCTCCGCGACAACATTCCTACATTCATGTTAAGAAATGGTGGGGTTAAGTTCAACTGGGTACGACTCAGGAGGAAGGTTACCTAGCTCGGAGGGTTGTACATGGAAAAGTCGTCTCGGCACTTAAGGCGAGTGAATTCCTCTTTCTCCCCCTTAAAAAGGTCAGCCAGCATGGCGGCCAAGGCGTCGAAGTTGTCCGAACCCTTACGTCTGCATCGTGATGCGTCGTCTTCTCCGTTGTAATGCCACATGGGGAGTCCTTTGGATTGGAGTAGCTGAACGCCCCACATTATTGAAATTGTCATTACCTTAATAATGGACAGTCTGGATTGGGCGAGTGTTTTTATCTTGTCCATTATCTTCTGAACCTCCACACTGTCTTCCTCCTCGAGGCTTCGAGGGCACCAGCTATGGCGCTTCTTAATGGAGCATTGGAAAACACGGGTAGGCCTCGTTAGATTAGGTTGGAGAGAACATCTTTAGTATAAAAGCACTCTAAGCGCCACTCTTCGGATTCCTTCTTTGGAGTATCGGATAGGTATCCTGTCCCGGCTATGTGCCACACTTCGGCACCACCCACCTCGAATATGGATCCCTTTTGGGAGCGAGGGGCGAGGCAGAAAAGGTTCCTCCATAATTCAAAATGGGCCTCGCAGCCTAGGAACATCTCGTAGTGAGTGACGAAGCCGGCGATGTGAAAAATAGAGTCTGGCGTGAGGTTGTGCAGTTGGAGGCCATAGCACTCTAGGAGACCTCGGAGGAAATGGTGGATTGAAAATCCAATGCCTCTTAATAAAAAGGAAATGAAACACACTCGATCCCCTTCTGAAGGATTAGGGAAATTTTCTGCCAAGCCTTCACGAGTAAAAGAGGTTAATCCCACCCGAACGGGGACTAAATCTGCAGGGTTGAGGTATCCTTGCATCTAGATCTTGGTTAGCTAGGCATGGGATACAGAAAAGCTCTCCCAATCGCCTTTTGGCAGACCATGGGGGTGAGAAGAAGAACTGGGAGCGCTGGCCATTCTTGCTTGGTTTCTTGTGGCAAGCTCTATGGATTTTCCACCTCATGTGGAATTGCATCTGAGAGTCAATCTCCTTAAATAGACGCCTTCCCTACATGGCCCGGGTGTTATGTGTAAAAATGTTTGGACCCTTCGCATTCGTTTGATACGTGGAAGCCGAAGCAGCAATGGCGCAGAAACCAAATGATATAATATTTAATGTAAAGTCGAGTTGTTCAATGAACTCACCAAGACCAAAGATGTAAATCTGAACACAGTCCTTTGGTTCAGATGCTTTAAAGTCTACAGAGGAGGAACCTGCCTCGCAATGCCAAAGACAATTTGTGCGCCAGACACGTCGACATTGAAGACTAGTTCGGGGGTTACTGAGGGAGTCCTAGATTACGGGATCCTCGGGCGTTGTGACGTGGACCGGATTGATGGGCCATGAGGATACAAGATGGAATACTTCCCTCTGTGTCCAGATGGGACTCTCCTTGCCGTAGGACGCATGCTTGGCGTGCGAATATGAAGATTCCTTTCTTTGCAAACTGACTTTGCACAACCCTAGCCCCCTCCGGTGTTTATATAAACTGGAGGTTTTAGACCATAGAGGCAATCATAATCATACAGGCTACACATCTAGGGTTTAGCCATTACGATCTCGTGGTAGATCAACTCTTTTAACCCCTATACTCATCAAAGTAAATCAAGCAGGACATAGGGTATTACCTCCATTAAGAGGGCCCGAACCTGGGTAAACACCGTGTCCTTGTGTCCTGTTACCTTTGATCCTTAGACGCATAGTTTGGGACCCCCTAACCGAGATCTGCCAGTTTTGACACCGACACGCGGCAACTGCCGGCGCTCTCCCCTCGCCCGTCATCAACAATGTCCTTGTCACCAAGACCCTCATTGATGCTGGTGCAGGGCTCAATGTTCTTTCCATCGAGACGTTCGACCGCCTCCAAGTGCCATATGATCAGTTGCAGCCCACCAAGCCATTCTCAGGAGTGACCGATGGCTCCGCCATACCGAAGCATGTCACCTTCGGCCAGCGCAACAACTGTCGCACCGAGCTCATCAACTTCGACGTTGCTCACATATGTCTCCCGTATTACGCCATCCTTGGGTATCCAGCCCTGGCCAAGTTCATGGCAGTGACCCACCATGGCTACAACGTCCTCAAAATGTTAGGGAACCGTGACATCATCACGATCGCCTGCGAGGAGAAGGACGCGGTGTGCTCCCTCGAGCACGCCTATCAGGCTGCGGCAATTGAAGACCCAGACATGAAGGTGACATCTACCCTCCTGAGGCTGTTCCCAAGAAGAAGAAGTAGCTACTCCGCCAAGAGCCTCGGGAGAGCATTGTCTCCAGCAGCACGATCTCAGGATCAACGGACACGAATGGGGCGCCTCCCTCTCGTGCATTGGAAGGCATGCCCAGCGTACACCTCAGGCTGGGCTCGGGGGCTCTCTTTTGGAGGTCCTCTGACTTAGCCAACGTCACGAGGTATGCGCTCGGGGACCACATGGAGGCATGCTTCATCGCACGCTTCCCTAATGAGGGCACAAGGCACAGGGTGCCAGGTGCTCAGGAGTTCATCACCAAGATGACCGAGGAGCTTCAAGAGGCGAGAGCCATGCGTGGCGACCATTGCCAACCACCTAGCGGGGCCACTTGTACTGGCAGGACAATGACCTACGCATCTACGTCAACATCCCCGAGCTCAACAGCTACGGTGGTCTTCGCGCTTAGGAGCGCTTCTGGCCTTCGCGCACTGGTCGGTGTGAGGGCCCACCTAACAGCTACGTTCGCATGCCTTTTGGTTTGCCGAACACGGCTGCTGCCTTCCAGCGTCGCCTGCAAAGCATCGTGGCTGCTCAGGAGGCCAGTGAGCACGCGGTCCTAGCGGAGGTAGCAATGGTTCTTCGCGAGCCTTGCGAACCTCCAGAGCCTCCCGAGGTTGAAGACCAAGGCGGCTAGTGAGGAGCAACCCTCTAAGCGCGCATCTTCAGCTACTTCAACACCTCTTCAGCAACGGCATCAGGTGACATTATCCCCAAGTCGCATGGGCCTGTCCCTATGGCATGTATCCTTTTGCATCTTTAGTTTACCTTGTTGGGGGCGCCCCTCGGGCTGCAACATCCCCAGGCGGCGTGGGTCCGTCCCTGCGGCATGTATCGTTCTTGCATCTATCTGGACAAGCTTTATCACCTACCATAAGATGATTTGTGTTATCACCTACCTGCCTGACACCCTTCGCGGCTCCCCGCGTTGCTAACCGGCCACTCGCTCATCCCTCAACTGGGGCTACACATGCTTGCACGGCGGTTGTGCTCGGGTCCGTCCCTGCAACGCTAATAAACTTGTGCGATCAAGCTCTGGCTCACAGCCCGCTCCACGCACGTCACCTCACCAGATCCTTAGTGCCTTCATCTTCTTGTGGAAAGAAAAGTGGCAGGATAGCGAATGAGACTATGGGTTATGCTCTCCTTTCGAACTAACCCATAGGAATCACCAGAGCTCAACTACAGGTAGCCTCGCCGGCCTCCCCTTTTTACGCGATTCGCTTGCGCGTTATAGGGGGGATCCTGAGCATCACGTCTCAGGAGCTCTTACTGACCCTCCAGCCCTCACCCCCTGGCCTTGACACGACATCGCGACCTGGGATACCAGCGGCGGCTAAGCCTCGCTCGAGGGTTGGGACCCGAGGATGCATAGCATTCAGATGACCGAGGAAAGGGGAGACCGGCGTGGCCTTACCTAGTAGCACCGCCACTGAAGCACGAGCCGGGCGTTGTGCATGGAATCACCACAGGCTTGCCAAAAGATAAGTCATCTATGCATAATGAAGTGAACCTCTCTATCAGAAGCCCTCTGCTCTCGTAAACTCGCTTCGGCAGTACTGCTTTCCTTTTTGGCCTCCAGGGAGCTACTTGCACGCCAAAGGGGACCTCCTGAGAATCGCGCCTCGGGAGCTCTTACCGGACCTTGGGCGGCTCACCTCCTGGCCTTGACCACGACATCGCAACCTGGCATATGAGCGACAACTGGAGCCTGCCTGGGGACTGGGACCTGACGGTGTAGAGCGCTAAAGCTACCACAAGAACGAAAAGGGGGAGTGATGTCTGAGCGAGATAGGTAGCCGCAATCTCATGTTAAGAACAATAAATGGTGCAGCAAAAGCATTACAGATTTTCTACATTCCCCCACAGGGTTCGTTTCAATTCCTCATGGGGAACAAAAGAGGAACAGCCCAAAGAAGCCCTAACTATGCGCACCGCCGCTGATGCCATCATCAACAGTGGGCCATGTGAGGCCGACGCCAACGCTATCCAAACCACCGTCAGTTTCGGACGAAGGTCGCCGCGGTGCTCCGAGCACGGCGAGAGGTCGGGGGCACGTATCTTTCGTTGCTCGAGTCAGGAGACTCGCTAAGCTCAGGAGAGTCGCTGGACTCCTAGGAGTCGTCGCCACTGCTGGAGGAGCTGTCAGCAGGACCAACGGCAGGCCAGGCCCTGCGCCCGTCGCCTCACCATGCTGGGGTCTCCTCCGAGGCAGCACTCCATATGGCGGCCTTCCTAATCAAAAACCTTGAAGAATAGCCTGGAGGTGCCATCATACTCGAAATACATGGCGAGGGCCCCCTTCGTGCAGCAGGAGCAGGCGACCTCGCCCCATCCACGGGTCATCAAGATCTTGCCAGGGGAGACGACCTCAACCTCCACCTCCACCTCCGTGGCTAGACTACAGCACCCAGCGTGCTGCAGTGATAAACCACAAGTATAGGGGATCACAACAGTTTTCGAGGGTAGAGTATTCAACCCAAATTTATTGATTTGACACAAGGGGAGCCAAAGAATATTCTCAAGTATTAGCAACTGAGTTGTCAATTCAACCACACCTGTAAACTTAATATCTACAGCAAAGTGTTTAGTAGCAAAGTAATATGATAGTAGTGATAACGGTAGCAAAAGGTAACAGTAGTAAAGGCAATGTTTTTTGGTATGTTGTAGTGATGATGGCAATAGCAAAAGAAAAGTAAATAAGCGAAGAACAATATATGGAAAGCTCATAGGCAATGGATCTGTGATGGAGAATTATGCCGGATGCGGTTCATCATGTAACCGTCATAACCTAGGGTGACACAGAACTAGCTCCAATTCATTGATATAATGTAGGCATGTATTCCGAATATAGTCATACGTGCTTATGGAAAAGAACTTGCATGACATCTTTTGTCCTACCCTCCCATGGCAGCGGGGTCCTTACGGAAACTAAGGGATACTAAGGCCTCCTTTTAATAGAGAAATGTAACAAAGAATTAACACATAGTGAATACATGAACTCCTCAAACTACGGTCATCACCGGTAAGTATCCCGATTATTGTCACCTCGGGGTTAACGGATCATAATACATAATAGATGACTATAGACTGGCAAGATAGGATCAAGAACACTCATATATTGATGAAAACATAATAGGTTCAGATCTGAAATCATGGCACTCGGGCCCTAGTGACAAGCATTAAGCATAGCAAAGTCATAGCAACATCAATCTTAGAACATAGTGGACACTAGGGATCAAACCTTAACAAAACTAACTCGATTACATGATAGATCCCATCCAACCCATCACCGTCCAGCAAGCCTACGATGGAATTACTCACGCACGGCGGTGAGCATCATGAAATTGGTGATGGAGGATGGTTGATGATGACGATGGCGACGGATTCCCATCTCCGGAGCCCCGAACGGACTCTAGATCAGCACTCCCGAGAGTTTTTAGGGCTTGGTGGCGGCTCTGTATCGTAAAATGTGATGATTTCTTCTCTATGATTTTTTTACCCGAAACTCAATATATGGAGTTGGCACACCCCCCACTCTCGTGGAGAGATGGTGGGCCCCCTGGCCTTCATCTTTTGCAGGTATTTTTCTTATTTTCTGAAAAGTGGCTCCGTTAAGTTTTAGGTCATTCGGGGAACGTTTGTTTCTGCACATAAATAACACCATGGTAATTCTGCTGAAAACAGTGTTAGTTTGGGTTAGTTCCATTCTAATCATGCAAGTTAGAGTCCAAAACAAGGGCAAAAGTGTTGGGAAAAGTAGATACGACGGAGACGTATCAACTCTCCCAAACTTAAACCTTTGCTTGTCCTCAAGCAATTCAGTTGATAAACTGAAAGTGATAAAGAGAAACTTTTACAAACTCTGTTTGCTCTTGTTGTTGTAAATATGTAAAGCCAGCATTCAAGTTTTCAGCAAAGATTATAACTAACCACATTCGCAATAACGCATTGGTCTCAAGTTTACTCATATCAATAGCATAATCAACTAGCGAGCCATAATAATAAATCTCGGATGACAACACTTTCTCAAAACAATCATAATATGATATAACAAGATGGTATCTCGCTAGCCCTTGCTAAGACCGCAAAACATAAATGTAGAACACCTTCAAAGACCAAGGACTAACTAGACATTGTAATTCATGGTAAAAGAGATCCAGTCAAGTCATACTCAATGTAAACTAACAGTAATGAATGCAAATGACGGCGGTGCTCTCAAACTGGTGCTTTTTTAATAAGAGGATGATGACTCAGCATAAAAGTAAATAGATAGGCCCTTCGCAGAGGGAAGCAGGAATTTGTAGAGGTGCTAGAGCTCGATTTTTAAACGAAGGTGAATAATATTTTGAGCGGTATACTTTCATTGTCAACATAACAACCAAGAGATGGCGATATCTTCCATGCTACACACATTATAGGCGGTTCCCAAACAGAATGGTAAGTTTATACTCCCCCTTCCACCAACAAGCATCAATCCTTGGCTTGCTCGAAACAAAGAGTACCTCCAAGTAAGAAGAGTCCCAGGGGGAGTTTTGTGTGAAATTATTTTGATTTAGTTTGCATAAAGCATGGGACTAGGCATCTCGGTGACCAGCCATTTATCTCGTGAGTGAGGAGCGGAGTCCACTCCTCTTGAGAATAACCCGCCTAACATGCAAGATACAGACAGGCCTAGTTGATACATGAGCTATTCTAGCATACAAAACAGGATATTTATTTGAAGGTTTAGAGTTTGAAACATACAAATTTACTTGGAAAGGAAGGTAGATACCGTATATAGGTAGGTATAGTGGACTCATGTGGAATAACTTTGGGGTTTAAGGAGTTTGGATGCACATGCAATATTCCCGCTTAGTACAGGTGATGGCTAGCAAAAGACTGGGAAGCGACCAGCTAGAGAGAGACAACAGTCATGAACATGCATTAAAATTAATCAACATCGAATGCAAGCATGAGTAGGATATAATCCACCATGAACATAAATATTGTGAAGGCTATGTTGATTTTGTTTCAACTACATGCGTGAACATGTGCCAAGTCAAGTCACTTAAATCATTCAAAGGAGTATACCACCCTATCATACCACATCATAACTATTTTAATATAATGTTGGCACGCATGGTAAACCATTATAACTCATAGCTAATCAAGCATGGCATAAGAAACTATGATCTCTAGTTGTCATTGCAAACATGTTTATTCATAATAGGATGAATCAGGAACGATGAACTAATCATATTTACAAAAACAAAAGAGTTCAAGTTCGTACCAGCTTTTCTCATCTCAGTCAGTCCATCATATAACATCATAATTGCCTTCCACTTGCACGACCGAACGATGTGAATAATAATAATAGTGCACGTGCATTGGACGAAGCTGGAATCTGCAAGCATTCAATAAACAGGAGAAGACAAGGCAATATGAGCTCTTTTGTGAGATCAACAATAATGCATATAAGAGCCACTTCAACAATTTAATTATGGTCTTCTCCTATCGACCCACAAAGAAAATAAAAGAAATAAAACTATTTACACGGGAAAGCTCCCAACAAGCAAAAGAAGAACAGGAAGTATTTTTGGGTTTTATTTTTAATTACTACTACAAGGATGGAAGATAAATTAATTAAAATCTACAACTAATTTTTTGGTTTTTTCCTAAGGTTTATCAAACACACAAGAAGGAAGCATAAAAAGAAAAATAAACTAGCATGGATGATACAATGAAAAATTACGAGCACCGACATCTAGCAGTGAGTGTGTGAACATGAATGTAATGTCGGTGGGAAATACATACTCCCCCAAGCTTAGGCTTTTGGCCTAAGTTGGTCTATGGCCATGGCTGGCCTGGCGGATATCCATAATAGTAGCTGGGGTCGTACTGCGATGCAGCAGCTATCGCCTGCTGAGCTGCAGCGTGGCGACGAGCGGCCTCCTCTCTTCTCTCGTATTCATCTGCCTCCTCTATGGTAATACTATATCCTCCTCTTGCCTGATAATCAAAGAAGGCAGGAGTAGGGAGAGTAATACGGACAGCACGGTGCCTGTCAAAGATTAGTCGATACTGGAGAGGTGATTCGTTCCTCTCGACAAACTGGTGGTGAACCATAGCATTAAAATCTAGATAAGCAGGAGATAATTCAATATCATCTTCGCGTATGGCTATACCAAGAAAATTAGCTATGCGGGTTGCATAAATTCCACCAAAGAAATCTCATTAAGTCTATTAAGATGCAACCTACGTGCAACAATGGCTCCCAAATTATATGATTTGTCTCCTAACACAGCACTCCTAAGAATACTAAGATCGAGGACACACGTGTGACATGCCTCATCTTTACCATTAATGCATCTACCTATGAAGAGAGAAAAATAATGTATAGCAGGAAAGTGAATGCTCCCTATGGTAGCTTGTGTAATATCTCTAGATTCTCGGACAGTTATGCTAGCAAGAAAATCCCTAAATTCAGATTTGCGAGGATCCCTTATACTACCCCATTGTGGAAGTTTGCAAGCAGTGGTAAAATCCTCTAAGTCCATAGCGTAAGTTTATCATATAGATCAAACAGGACAGTTGGAGAATTACGTGAAGCTGAAAATTCAAACCTCCTCACAAAGGTACTAGTGAGAGAGTGATACTGGTTGCACTTCTCTTCCTCGAATCTCACAAGATCAGTGTTATGCAAATATGCGTTGGATTCTTCCTTAATTCCCGATCGATCCATAAAGTTCTCAGAAGGCCATTCGCAAGGACGCACTAGAGCGTCTCTTCGTGGCTTGTCATCAGCATCACGCATTGCAAGCCTGGGTCCTTGCTTCCTTGAAGAACCACCTTGGAACATTTTCCTAAGCATATTTCTTCCTTTGAAAAATTCTGAATTTTTTTAGTGACTTCAAAATAAAACTAAACCAAACTCAATAGTATTGACAGCAACTACTCCTACAAGTGCCTAGAGCCTATATCATGCATCAAAACTACTTGGAACCATATAAATTTGAAATGCAAGCTCAAGAACAGGGTCACCTAAGTAGAAAAAATTTGCAATGAATAAAGCACTAGAACAAAAACTAATTGGAGCAATGGAGGAGTCACATACCAAGGACAATCTCCCCGAGCAGTTTTGTGAGAGGTGCTTTGAGCAAGGAGATCGAAAATGGTAGCAAGATGAGCTAGAACTCGTGCTTGAGCTGGATATTCGTGTTTGTGGGAGGAAGATGAAGTGTGTGGGTGCAAGAATAAGTGGAGGTGGGCTACCGTGGGCCCACGAGGTAGGGGGGCGAGCCCAGGGGGGTAGGGCGCGCCCTCTACCCTCGTGGGCAGGTGGTTGACCCCCTGTTGTGTTCTTAGTGCCAAATATTCTCAAATATTCTGGAAAAAATCATATTTAAATTTTAGGTCTTTTGAAGAACTTTTATTTCCGAGATATTTTTATATTGCATGGATAATCAGATAACAGATAGAAAAATATTTGTTTTTATTTTATTTAATATAAATAACAGAAAGTAAAAGTGGGGTACAGAAGGTTGTGCCTTCTAGTTTCATCCATCTCATGATCATCAAAAGGAATCCACTAACAAGGTTGATCAAGTCTTGTTAATGGACTCATTCCAAATAACATGGAACTGGAGAAATTTTGAATAACACTATGTTACCTCAACAGGGATATGCACATCCCCAATAATAAGAATATCGTATTTCTTCTTGACAGTAGGAAGAGGAAATTCAAAACCTCCAAATATAATCGATGGCATTTTCCCAATAGAGTTGATACTATGAACTTGAGGTTGTTTCCTCGGAAAGTGTACCGTATGCTCATTACCATTAACATGAAAAGTGACATTGCCTTTAGCGCAATCAATAACAGCCCCTGCAGTATTCAAAAAGGGTCTTCCAAGAATAATAGACATACTATCGTCCTCGGGGATATCAAGAATAATAAGGTCCGTTAAAATAGTAATGTTTGCAACTACAACAGGCACATCCTCACAAATACCGACAGGTATAGTAGTTGATTTATCAGCCATTTGCAAAGATATTTCAGTAGGTGTCAACTTATTTAAATAAAGTCTAAGATATAAAGAGAGAGGCATGACACTAACACCAGCTCCAAGATCACATAAAGCAGTTTTACCATAGTTTCTTTTAATGGAGCATGGTATAGTTGGTACACCGGGATCTCCAAGTTTCTTTGGTATTCCGCCCTTAAAAGTATGATTAGCAAGCATGGTGGAAATTTTAGCTTCCGTTATCTTTCTTTTATTTGTAATAATATCTTTCATGTACTTAGCATAAGGATTGGTTTTGAGCATATCAGTTAATCGCATACGCAAAAAGATAGGTCTAATCATTTCAGCAAAGCGCTCAAAATCCTCATCATCCTTTTTCTTGGATGGTTTGGGAGGAAAAGGCATGGGTTTCTGAACCCAAGGCTCTCTTTCTTTACCATGTTTCCTAGCAACAAAGTCTTTCTTATCATAACGTTGATTCTTTGATTGTGGGTTATCAAGATCAACAACAGGTTCAATTTCTATATCATTATCATCATGCACATTATTATTAGCATTATCACTAGTTTCAAGTTCATTACCAGATTGAGTTTCAACATCAGAAATAGAAATATCATTTGGATTCTCAGTTGTTTGAACAATAGGATCACTAGAAGCATGCAAAGTCCTATCATTTTTCTTTTTCTTCCTTTTAGAAGGACTAGGTGCATCTATATTGTTTCTTTGAGAATCTTGCTCAATTCTCTTAGGATGGCCTTCAGGATACAAAGGTTCCTAAGTCATTCTACCAGTTCTAGTAGCCACTCTAACAGCATAATCATTATTCTTACTATTCAATTCATTGAGCAAATCATTTTGAGCTTGAAGTACTTGTTCTACTTGAGTGGTAACCATAGAAACATGTTCACTAAAAAGTTTAAGTTCACCTTTAACATTAGCCATATAATCACCCAAGTGTTCAAGCATATTTGAATTGTATTTCAATTGTCTACCAAAATAAGCATTAAAATCTTCTTGCTTAGCCATAAATTTATCAAACTCATCTAAGCATGGGCTAGCAAATTTAGTAAATGGTATTTCAGCTTTATCATATCTATAGAGAGAATTTACCTTCACTACCTGTGTCGGGTTATCAAGACCATGAGTTTCTTCAATAGGCGGAGGATTTGGATCATATGTTTCTTTATCAGGCGGTAAATTAAGACCATGTAATGCTTCAATAGGAGGTAAATTCATAACATCTTCAGCTTTAATACCTTTTTCTTTCATAGATTTCTTTGCCTCTTGCATATCTTCGGGACTGAGAAATAGAATACCCCTCTTCTTCGGAGTTGGTTTAGGAATAGGATTAGGAATTGGCTCCGGAGGTGTCCAATTATTTTCATTTGTCAACATATTATTCAATAGAATTTCAGCTTCATCCGGTGTTCTTTCTCTGAAAACAGAACCAGCAGAACTATCCAGGTAATCTCTGGAGGCATCGGTTAGTCCATTATAAAAGATATCAAGTCTTTCATTTTTCTTAAGAGGATGATCAGGCAAAGCATTAAGTAATTGGAGAAGCCTCCCCCAAGCTTGTGGGAGACTCTCTTCTTCAATTTGCACAAAATTATATATATCCCTTAGAGCAGCTTGTTTCTTATGAGCAGGGAAATATTTAGCAGAGAAGTAATAAATCATATCCTGGGGACTATGCACACAACCAGGATCAAGAGAATTAAACCATATCTTAGAATCACCTTTTAATGAGAACGGAAATATTTTAAGAATATAAAAGTAACGAGTTGTCTCATCTTTAGTGAACGGGGTGGCTATATCATTTAATTTAGTAAGATGTGCCACAACAGTTTCAGATTCATAACCATGAAAAGGATCAGATCCAAAGTAATTATATCAGGATCAACAGAGAATTCATAATCCTTATCAGTAACAAAGATAGGTGAAGTAGAAAAAGCAGGGTCAGGTTTCATTCTAGCATTTAGAGATTGCTTACTCCATTTAGCTAATAACCTTTTTAGTTCATTTCTATTTTTGCAAGCTAAAATAGCTAAAGAAGCTTCTTGATCAAATACATAACCCTTAGGAATAACAAGTGGTTCTTCATCATCACTTTCATCAGTATCATCAGCTTCAATATTTTCAATCTCTCTAGCCCTAGCAAGTTGTTCATCAAGAAAATCACTAAGTGGTATAGTAGTATCAGGCATACAGGTAGTTTCATCATAAGTATCATTCATAGAAGAAGTGGCATCATCAATAACATGCGACATATCAGAACGAATAGCAGAAGCAGGTGTAGGTGTCACAAACTTACTCATAACAGAAGGTGAATCAAGTGCAGAGCTAGATGGCAGTTCCTTACCTCCCCTCGTAGTTGAGGGATAGATCTTGGTTTTTGGATCTCTCAAGTTCTTCATAATGATAAGCAAATATATATATCCCAAGTGACTCAAAGAATAGAGCTATGCTCCCTGGCAACGGCGCCAGAAAATAGTCTTGATAACCCACAAGTATATGGGATCGCAACAATTTTCGAGGGTAGAGTATTCAACCCAAATTTATTGATTTGACACAAGGGGAGCCAAAGAATATTCTCAAGTATTAGAGCTGAGTTGTCAATTCAACCACACTTGGAAACTTAATATCTGCAGCAAAGTGTTTAGTAGCAAAGTAATATGATAGTAGTGATAACGGTAGCAAAAGGTAATAGTAGTAAAGGCAATGTTTTTGGTATTTTGTAGTGATGATAGCAATAGCAACGGAAAATTAAATAAGCTAAGAACAATATATGGATAGCTCGTAGGCAATGGATCGGTGATGGAGAATTATGCCGGATGCGGTTCATCATCTAATAGTCATAACCTAGGGTGACACAGAACTTGCTCCAGTTCATTGATATAATGTAGGCATGTATTATGAATATAGTCATACGTGCTTATGGAAAAGAACTTGCATGACATCTTTTGTCCTACCCTCCCGTGGCAGCGGGGTCCTTACGGAAACTAAGGGATATTAACGCCTCCTTTTAATAGAGAACCGGAACAAAGCATTAACACATAGTGAATACATGAACTCCTCAAACTACGATCATCACCGGTAAGTATCCCGATTATTGTCACCTCGGGGTTAACGGATCATAACACATAATAGGTGACTATAGACTTGCAAGATAGGATCAAGAACACTCATATATTGATGAAAATATAATAGGTTCAGATCTGAAATCATGGCACTCAGGCCCTAGTGACAAGCATTAAGCATAGCAAAGTCATAGCAACATCAATCTCAGAACATAGTAGACACTAGGGATCAAACCCTAACAAAACTAACTCGATTACATGATAGATCCCATCCAACCCGTCACCGTCCAGCAAGCCTACGATGGAATTACTCACGCACGGCGGTGAGCATCATGAAATTGGTGATGGAGGATGGTTGATGATGATGATGGCGACGGATTCCGCTCTCCGGAGCCCCGAACGGACTCCAGATCAGCCCTCCCAAGAGGTTTTAGGGCTTGGCGGCGGCTCCGTATCGTAAAATGCGATGATTTCTTCTCTCTGATTTTTTTTCTCCCCGAAACTCAATATATGGAGTTGGAGTTGGCATCGGAGAGGCAACAGGGGGCCCACGAGGTAGGGAGGCGCTTCCTAGGGGGGTAGGCGCGCCGCCCATCCTCGTGGAGAGACAATGGGCCCCCTGGCCTTCATATTTTGCAGGTATTTTTCTTATTTTCTGAAAAGTGGCCCCGTGTAGTTTCAGGTCATTCCGAGAATGTTTGTTTTTGCACATAAATAACACCATGGTAATTCTGCTGAAAACATCGTCAGTCCGGGTTAGTTCCATTCAAATCATGCAAGTTAGATTCCAAAACAAGGGCAAAAGTGTTTGGAAAAGTAGATACGACGGAGACGTATCATGCATCCACAGATTGAGCGGACTCCTCGGCGGCATCTCTTCGGCGAAGAACTACGGGAACTGGATCCACGTGCGCGGGGGCATCGCCGCCCACATCAGGAACTCACATGAGGAGGCTTCGGCGTGGGTTCGCAGGACAGCCGGCCGCAGCTCGCACGACATGGAGTGCTGCCACCTTCTCTCAAGCCTGGCACCCGAGCCTACAAAGGATGTGGGAAGCAATGGGGTGGCCGCTCGTACCAGGGACGCGTCACCTCCTGCCTCGCCCCGACATCGTGAGGCCGTCGGTACCTCTTCTTTGGAAGAAGCAGCTCGGGCTCCACGAGGGGGTCTTTCCTTTTTCCGCTATGGAAAACCTCCTGATCGGCGCCATGGGTGCTTCGGTAAGTTAGCACGATGAACAGACCAGGAGGAAGAAGGAGCGGACTGCGTGAAGATAGAGATGAGAAAGGGGCTCCGCCCCTTCCCTCATTTATAGCCAGGAGGAGGCCAACCGCCGGTCACCATGATCGCATATAATGATGATTTTCCTCTGCATGCAGCAGGTCTCGTGAAGTCAGAAAGTTGCCGAGGTAGCATGGGGAAGCGGAGGCGCCCATGTCCCATAAATCACCACACGCCGATCAAGGCCGTAGGCGGTTGGGGCCCGTGGTGCTTCGCACTTGCCCTTTGGCTTCGCCTCAAAGCCAAGCTCGATCCCTCCTTGGGCCTGGGGGATACTGTCGGCGTCCTATGAATGGGGGTACCCAGACTTGCCTGCCTGCGGCCCACGGCGTGGCTCCATCAGCGGCCCGGTACGGCCGAGTTCGACAGCAACAACAGAAGACCCTTGCGAGGGGCCAAGCCTCGCGAGGCGCACGACACCAAGACCTCCTTAGGGGGCAGCCTCACTAGCTGGCTCTCAAGGAGCGGATATATCAAGGCAAGGTGCACCTCACGACGTTCACATGACGTCAGCCATGACGACCAAGGCCATGCGGGCGCCAGCGGGCGCAGTGTACCAGTTTCCCCTTTGGTGTCAAGGGGGCAAGCGCAGGCGCAGAGTCCCGAGGAATTGATACGAACTCAAAAAAATGTTCTAAGGACTTTGACCATTATTTGGAAACTTCATAACAAATTGATACGAACTCAGAAAAATGCAAATAAGATATTGGGATGTTTAGGAAACATCACCTACATTTGCTTGTAATTTTTATTCATGAAAAAATATTGTTTATACCTTTTTATTTTTAATAATCTTAATAACATTAATTACCTTAGGTAGTTTAAAGGGTGCTTTTGTCCTGATTGCAAATGTTATGCACATAAAGGTAATGTTTATCTGAACATTTTGATATCTTATTTGCACTTTTCTGAGTTCATATGAATTAGTTATGAATTTTCGAAGTTTTGGTCAAACGGTCAAAGGGTATTCGAGGGACCTCGATGGAAAAAGTAAGGGCCAAACTGAGCAAGCTCGAAAAGTAAGGGCAAAACCCATGGGTAGGAACCAACTAGTGGCAAAAATGCAATTGTCCCTAGTTAATTTGCTCTTTTTAAATGCTTTATTTGTCCTTAGTTAATGAGATGCCCAAACATTGATGCCTGATGTTGGGTACTTGTATAACTATTAGTTGACAAAATTAAAGGCCTTACCATTTAATTACTCTGGCAAAGTGTGCCTGAAGCTTTGAAGTTTATTAACCAACTATTACTGCATGAGGCTCACAATCTAGTTTATAATAGGCTAATGATTGCATAGTTTTGCTTGTTGTAGTAGGTTTGTATGAATCCCTCTGCTATGAATTATGCTCCCTAAGACTTTAATTGAGCAATAGAATGGTCAACTGCATGCTTACTTATATGCAACGTGTTGTCTAAATTTCTAACTTGTCCGTGTTTTGGATTTGGCCCCAACATCATGCTCCTCTAGTGAGCTAAGAGAGATTTCTGTATGTGGGCTGCACATACTACCATTTTTTTTATTTTTTTAAATATCACCTGCTTTTGCTTCATGACGTGTAACATTATTGTTAGTCCTATTTTTCCATGTACAAAATAGTCTGTCTTGCTCGCTTCACTGTTGTAACTATATATTTGAACTAGTCATGTGTACTTATAGAAACATTTTAGGATGAACTGACATCAACACAAAGATCTGCAAGTAGTGCGGCATGGCCATTACCAAATGATTATGGATTGGAATTGGAATGTGCTTATCTTCTCGAGCATTAATAGGAGGTGGCAAGACAATGTGTACATGATTCTCAACGTACAATCAACAAGTTGAAACTAGACTTGCAGTTATTAGATGCAGGAGTCAAAAAAATGAAACGAGACACTGAGGTAACCACGAAGGAATTGGAGATTTTGCTGACTGAAATTTGTGCTATCTGAATGCGGCCAATCCTATTTTGTGAAGAGATTATAGTTCAAATGGTAAGTTCTGTTGATGCGTGTCGATGATGTATGAGCTTTAGTTGTCCAGTGTATGTAATTTGCTATTTGTGTACGCTTTATTATCACTAGTGCCGAACTATAATGCCAGTGGGTATATTCGACTGTAATTTCTTTATTATATAGTGTAGGATTATTCTACGTTTCCATGCCTTAGTCTTTTTATTGTATAGTATATGTATTTTTAGAGGCGATAGTAGAGTAGGATAAATCTTGAATATGCTACATCGTTGAAACGGGGCCAACACGCCCAAACATTTCCTGGACGCCATACAAAAGAACAAACATGTGTAGTCAAAGCGGGCCTTAATTGGGCTGGAAAAAATAATATTTAGTGGATCCCAAATGATGTGGCCCACGTAACAATAGCTCTTAGCATGCCGTTAACAGGCCAAAAGCTCGATAGGGCCGTATAAATGGAAATGGCCCGCAGGCATCTAGCAGGCCTAAATGAATGCCAATTTTTTCTCGGCCCTTTTACTTTACAGGCCAGTAAGAGGCCAAAAGTGTTATGGCCCAGAGGAGGCCCAATTTGCAAACTAGGCTTTTAACGGCCGAAAGTCGCGTTAGGCCGAAATTTTGCCCTGCGGAACGTGGGCCCCTAATGGACCCAAACTCATATGACCAAATGTTGTGCGGGCCATTAACAGGCCAAAAGACAAAATGGGCTAGGAATTGGCCCATTTACCGAATGGGTCGAGGACAGGCCTAAAGTCACAACGGTCTAGAATTGGCCCAACTGTAGAATGGGCCGAGAAAAGGCCGAAAGACATTCCGAGCCATTAACGGGCTGGAACTGACAATGGGCTGCTACCAGGACAAAAGAAGCTCATGCCATAATTGGGCCCAAAGACATAGCGGGCCGTTAATGAGCTGAATCTGACGATAGGCTGGAAATTGTCAAACCTAGAATGGGCCTTTGATGGTTTAATTCTGTGTAACTTGTATGGGTCGTGCTTGTGAATGGGCCTGACTCAAGTAGTCCTCTAATGGGTTGGCCCGCTTATTTTGATAGGCCTGGCCTTTTAACCTGAATGGGCACTGTTGGGCCGAGACACGTCTCGACGTATCATAGGCGTGTACCATCCATTCGCTGGATGACAATTGTCCGAACGCCAGGCCGACACATGGATCTGCTGGCGAATGAAAATCCCCATTGGTCCGTGCTGTTAACGGGTTATTGGATCCAAACCGGAACCCGATAGCTTAAAAGTGATCAGTTACGGTGGATGCCACATGTCGTTTACCCTTGACGAAAGCACTTCTATGAAGCACGATTTATCATCATGGAAGTGGACACTTCTGTGATAATAATTTTTGTAATGTCATGGAACACTTCTACGACAACCCATGTATGACTATCTTGATTCTGTCATAAAACCGTCATGGATGTACATGCATGACAGAAAACATGAGCTACTATGACAAACACGTATAATCATGGAAGTGTGTTTTTTTAGTGTCGGTTAGGATGATAGTCTTCGTCAAAGATGATGGGCGTGCGCGAGCATTTGAACGGCTTCCGGGCCTCTGGTGCTTGTTCCATGGCATTAATGTCTCGTGCCCACTGTTTGAGCTAGTGGTAAGAGGTGTGCAAAGAAGCACCCCCGTCAATGCATGGGGCGTCAGTGGCCTTCTGAAATTCTTGCTCACTTGTTCCCTCTTCATCCCCTCCATCACTGTCATCATCACAGGTTTCCTTCTCTCGACCTCTCACGGGTTTTCCTTGGTTCCGGAAGGGTTTGCCGGGGCGATTTACTTCACCGCCTCGGCCCATACCTCCAGGGGCATTCTGACATTTTTCCTTGTCATGCTGCTCATACTCTGCTCTCTGTCTGTTGACTAGCTACTCAACATGATAACACTCTTGAAGGTCATGGCCTTTGGTCCGATGAATCTTGCAATACAGCCTGTCACCTTTCTCGGCCTTCTAGGCAGCCGCGGCTTCCCGGCAGTTAGCGCACACGGTAGCTTCCTTGCCGGGGAGCTTGCCTTTTTGGCCTTCTTGCCAGTACTAGGCGTACCTGATCCTTCAACAGTCATCACTATCTTATCCTTCCGTTTCTTACTGTGCTTCTTGCTCTTCTTCTGATTGGTTGATTCATCATCATCCTATGAATCTATATTGGTGCAATCTTCCTCTCCGAGCATCTTCCTTCCCTCCTCCTTTCGGCACACTTATCCACCAAGGTTTAGAGCTCCTTCCCTGTCCTGGGCAACTGCACGTTCATCTTGGAACGGATCCGGTGGTTGCGCACATTGGACTGGCAGGCAGCTATCAGAGCTGCCGCATGGATATTTGGGATGTTCCTATGGACCTTGCTAAATCTCTATAAAAACTTATGGAGGATGTCTCCTTCCTTCTGTTGGAGAAACTGCAAATCGCTGGGTCGGCATGGCTCTTGATGGCCACCGGTGAAGGCACCAATGAACTCATGGCATAGGACGGCCCACAATGAAATGGAGTTCTCCGGCAGGTGCATCAGCCAAGACCTCACATTGGACTTGAGAGCCGAAGGGAAGTAGTTGGCAAACACCTTCTCATCTCTTCCCTCGGCAGCCTAAACAGCGATGGTGTAGATGCTCAGAAACTCTGGCTTGAATGGACGGCCAACGGACTTGCCGCAGGTCTCGAGTAAAGGTAGGTCACCCAACATCGAAAGGTAGGCACCCACCAATACCGTGCGCGGGCTCGTCGACATCAGGGCCATCACACCCATTGATCCGGTGGTGGTCGTCGTAGCGTCGCTTGATGGCAACACGTGCATCTCCACCACGCCTATCCTCTGGGGTATGCCGTCAGCCTGACGAGCTCGAGGGTTGGAAGAGGCCATCGAAACGTCGTCAAGGTCTTGATTCTGCTGCGCTCGCACTGGTTGCGGTGGCGGGGATTGTACCGTGGGGGTGGCCCCTTCCGTAGGGCCAGTAGCACGAGATGTTGTTGCCGCTTGGGGAGGCCGTGGTGGGCCATCCCACTGCAAGCCCCTAGCCTCGGTGAAACCGAGCAGACTTTGGATGGTGGCATGACATTCATCCATCTACTCGGTCGCTGACGGAAACCTCAGCAACAACTGAGCCCGCGCCATGGCCTCTGTGGCTGTACTTGGCATGGGTGATGATGAAGTAGACCGCAAAGTTGTTTTGGATCCTGACGGTGCCAGTCGCGGCAGCACCGCGCCCCCGCTGTTGCGGAGTAGTCATCTGGATGGCAGGGTGGTGCGGCGAAAGAGCTCGAGGGCCAGCGGCTCCGTCAGGCGCAGCAACTTGGTCGACCCGTCCCGGGGGTGGCGCGCGTGCTATGCTGGCTCCCGTGGTGGGGGCGACTGGAGGGCAGTCATTCACCCCGAACCGAGCGCCATTGCTGCGGCTATGCCCGTCGGTGAGAGGTGGGGCGCGGACGGAGTAACCCCCTCACCCGTACCTTGTGGAGCATGGTCGTCGGGGCGTTGCTGATGTTCTTCTCCTCTAATGTCTCCCTCTCCTGTATCGACCGTGGGGGAAGTGGTGACGTTGCCTGAGGTAGTCCTGGACTAAAGGGTCCTCGGGTGTCCGATCTATTGGGTACGGGCCGGACTGATGTGCTGTGAAGATACGAAGACCGAAGACTCTACCCGTGTGTGGATGGGACTCTCCTTGGCGTGGAAGGCAAGCTTGGCGATCAACTATGAAGATTGATTTCTCTGTAACCGACCTTGTGTAACCCTAGATCCCTCCTGTGTCTATATAAACTGGAGGGCTAGGTCCGTAGATATATCCTCATCATCATAGCTAGGCTAGGCTTTTAGGGTTTAGCCATTACGATCTCGTGGTGGATCAACTCTTGTAAAACTCATATTCATCAAGATCAATCAAGCAGGAAGTATGCTATTACCTCCATAGAGAGGGCCCGAACATGGGTAAACATTGTGTGCCCCGCTCTTGTTACCATCGATCCTAGACGCACAGTTCGAGATGCCCTACCCGAGATCCGCCGGTTTGACACCGTCATTGGTGCTTTCATTGAGAGTTGCACTGTGCCGTCGTCAAGAGGTTTGATGGCCCCTTCAATCACTTACAATGACGTTGTCCAAGGGAAGTCTTCCTACCTGGACAGATCTTCGTGTTCGGCGGCTTCGCACCGTGGGCCAACTCGCTTGGCCATCTAGAACAAATCGAAAGCTACGCCCCTGGCCACCAGGTCAGATTTGGAAGCTTGAACTACGTCACAGATATCCGTTGAGACTTGATCTTCGACGGATTCGAGACCATGGCAGCCGCTCCCAGCCACCACGATAAACATGACTTAGATCTGTCATCGGGTCATACCAGAAAATTGCACCTGAAACCGCTCTGGCCTTAGATCCGAAGCAGGTCGCGCCATCCGAGGACAGGAAGCGCAACCCCACCATGGAAGCCGCAGACTCCACGGCGTTGGAGCCGCACACAGACTTAACTTCAAGAAACATCTGTGTCACCAGAGCTACGGACTCGTTTCTGGTTATAAGTTCCGAACTATGTGTGTACGCGCATGCCAGGCATGATCGGTCATCGATCGCCTAATTCAGCGTCGCGGACATCTTCCGGCACTCGCCTTTGGGAGACATGATAAACTCGTTAAGTGCACTATCTTTAGCGGGAGGCTCACAGCCGAATTTTTTCAGGCTCAAACCAGAGGCTGATGATGGAGAATTTCACTTCCCACGCACCGCCCACTTCATAGCCACTGTCAAAGACTTAACTAACATGCTCGATTACGGCTCCGACGACCTCGATGGTATGGACGGCGATGCCAGAGAAGAAGAGGCCCAGAACCCGCTGTTCACCGGGCGCTGGACGGCCACTTCCTCATATGACGTATACATGGTGGATGCACCAAAGGAGAACAGCGGTGATGACAAAGAAGATCCAGTCGAGGATAAACCTCCTGAGATATAATCGAAGCACCGGCATCAGCAACGCTGCTCTAAGTCATGCCGTTGTAAAGACAGCAACACCGGCATAGGAGAAGATAAAACTCCGGAAGGCACCAAAGACAACGAAGACCCCGTTGACGCAGCTACTAAACAGGATGAACGGGAAGGTGTGTAGGATAGCCCTGGTAAACAGGCCATGCATGAAGACTCGGAGGACAGTAATTATCTTCCGCTCTCCAAGGATGAGGCGAGCCTCGACACTGAGGATTTCATCGTTCCTGAGGAACCTCTTGAGCAGGAGCGCTTCAAGCGCCAGATAATAGCCACTGCATGAGCCTAAAAAAGAAGCAGCAATAGCTTCAAGCTAACCAAGATCTGCTCAACAATAAATGGACCAATGTCCTAGAAGCCGAAGAATACGACCTCAAGCGCCCAGCCAAAAGCTACCCGAAGCGCAAATTGCTACCTCAGTTCGATGACAAGGTGCCGGAACACATACCACCATCGCGCAATGCGGCTGACTGACCACCATGTGGTCGGGATAAAACGGCAACTCAAGCCGAATACTAGGACCTGGACAATAAACCAGGACATACCAGATCGATCTACGGATCGCGAGGACGTGCCCCGACACGTGATGATGGCCATCTATTCGGACGTGACAAACCTAGTCATGCACGGGCTGAAAGCCGCAGACGGACTCCATCAGAGCTACGTCATGATACGACGTGATATACAGGCGCCGCACACCCTCATTGCTTCACCGACAAAGTCATGGAACATGAATTCCCAGAAGGGTTCAAACCCGTGAATATAGAATCATGCGATGGAACCACAGAACCCACGATATGGATCGAAGACTTCATTCTCCACATTCATATGGCCCGCGGCGATGACCTTCATACCGTTAAATACCTCCCCCTAAACCTCAAAGGACCAGCCCGACACTGGTTCAATAGCCTGCCTGAAAATTCCATCGGCAGCTGGGAGGACTTGGAAGAGGCCTTCCTTGATAACTCCCAAGGTACATATGTTCGACCTCCGGACGCTAACGACTTAAGCCATATAGTCCAATAGCCCGGAGAGTCCGCCAGGAAATTCTGGACTAGGTTCTTAACTAAAAGAACCTGATCGTCGACTATCCGGATGTTGAAGCCCTAGCGGCCTTTAAACACAGCATCCGTGACGAATGGCTCGCCCGCCACCTAGGCCAAGATAAGCTAAAGTCCATGGCGGCCCTCACAGTACTCATGACCCTCTTTTGTGCAGGCGAGGATAGTTGGCTGGCCCGTAGCAAAACCAATGCAAGCGACACCGTGACCCCTGAAGCTAAAAATAGCAACGACAAGTCTCGACGCAACAAATACAAGCGTCGAAATAACAATGACAACACCGAGGATATGGCGGTCAATGCCGGATTCAATGGCTCTATGTCCGGTCACTGGAAGAAGCCATTCAAAAAGAACAATTCGGGCCAATCTAGCTTGGACCGCATACTTGATCATCCGTGCTACATTCGCGGCACCCCAAACAAACCACCCAATCATACCAATACAGACTATTGGGTTTTCAAATAGGCCGGCAATTTAAATGCCGAAAACAAGGATAAGGGATCGCAATGTGAAGATGACGACGAGGAGCCCCGGCTGCCGAACACAGGGGGACAGAAGAAGTTCCCCCCTCAGGTCAAAACAATGAACATGATATACGCTACCCACATCCCCAAGAGGGAGCGCAAGCGCGCGCTCAAGGACATTTACGCGATAGAGCTAGTTGCCCAAAATTTAATCCATGGTCGTCATGCCCGATCACTTTTGATCGCCGGGATCATCCGACAAGTATCCGTCACGGCGGTTGAGCCGCATTGGTCCTGGACCCAATAATTGATGGGTTCCACCTGACGCAAGGGCTGATGGACGGTGACAACAGCCTCAACTTTCTCTATCAGGATACAATGCCCAAAATGGGCATTAACCCATCACGGATCAAGCCCACAAAGACTACCTTTAAAGGAGTGATACCGGGCGTAGAGGCCCGCTGTACGGGCTCAATCACACTAGAGCTTGTCTTTGGATCTCCGGACAACTTCCGAAGTGAGTAGTTAATCTTTGACATCGTCCCCTTCCGCAATGGCTATCACGCACTGCTCGGACGAACCGCATTTGCTCGATTCAACACAGTGCCACACTACGCTTATCTCAAGCTCAAGATGCCCGGACCATGCGGCGTCATAACAGTCAATGGACACATGGAACGCTCCCTCCGCACCGAGGAGCACACAGCTGCCTTAGCGGCAGATGTACAGGGCGGCCTTTTCAAGCAGAACCTCAATTCAGCGACCGGTCCCCCGAACACTGTCAAGAGAGTCCGAACCATTCTGTAGAAGGACAGCTTGGCTCTTCAAGAGCTCGACTAGCAATTTGGCCTTTGTCCCAGTCCTGACCAAGTGGCGGCAATTGTACCGCGTGTACATAATTATGCACTAAAAGTACCATGGACACGGATGGAGGCATAATCAGCTTGTGATCCACAATATGGCTCGACCGCCCTGGACACACATAATTTCACTATTTCCTTTTTTCTTTTTTATTTTTCTCTTTTTCGTAGGCCTTTCCTGACGGCTTGACCATCGACTCTTTTCGAAGGATAAAAACACCAAGGCGACAAGAAGCATGGACGTACTAGGAATCTTTAGGTGGTTTCCTTAATGATCCCTTTACCTGTTTTCAGGACCCACATGCAGCTCTCCCATGGATAAGGCATAGTAAATAGCCTTCTACTTATCGCACTACTTGTATAAATGCGCTTTAACGCACCAAGGAAACTATAATAGAAACAGTTTGCGGCCCAAATTTTACGGCTCTAGCCTACCACTTGTTCTTCTTTTTATTCCTTTTTGTCTTTTCTTTTTGGTAACTCTATCAGATAACACCCATACACTCTGGTGCGTTTCAATTTGACAGGGGCTTCATAGCGCCCCGTAACAAGACAACAATAGTCCGAACACTTATATAGTACAGTTTGGCACCCCAAATTTAGCACTTTATGCATTGACTCTGAATCATGTCTTTGGTCAATAGTTGGGTCGCCCGGCTCCTGTGCTTACTACCTTAGATTCTGCTGTATCTGCTAGGGTAGTAAATGGAGCACTACTGTGATTGTGCGCTGGTTTACCTAAGTGAGCACCTCAGTAGAGAAAGCCAAAAACTGATTGTCATGATGCGACGAGAGCCGGTCAGCTCTTCGGAGATCTCAAATCCTTAGAGATTTTTTCCGCATTACGCGAGGGATCGGTACTTACCCGATCAAGTGTTTATAGCATCCTAGTCCGGATACTAGGCGCTGCGCCTATATTTCTATTGTCAAACTCCTATGGCTAAGTGAGGGTGCTAAAGCCGCATAGTCCGATTGCCTGGTTCGTCGCGCTAAACACCTCCTTCAAGGAGCAAACATTTGGATTAAGATTGTTTAGATTACATCCCGAACACCCCCGTATTTCCTACGTGGGGGCAGAAGCCGACGACTGGCCAACTTTTAGATTTCACATAACACGGCCGCACAGGGGGAGAATTTTTTAACAAAACATTATATTACATAGCGATTTTGTTTCATCTTACAAGGCAAAGACAACATGAACTTATTGATTCGAAAATAATGTTTTGTGCAGATTGTGTTGCTACAATGCGAGACTCCTCCGGTATATCTGCAAAATACCGCTCGGGCGTGCGGTGCTCCTTGCCCTATGGCAGCCCCTCGGTCGTCAGCTTGACGGCGTCCATCTTCGCCCACCACACCTTGACGCGGGTGAAGGCCATGCGCGCACCTTCAATGCAGGCCGATCACTTGACGACCTCCAGCCGAGGACAGGTGTTCACTAGCCGCTTCACCAGCCCGAAGTAGTTGTCGGTCATAGCTTCGGTAGGCCACAACTGGATAATCAAATCCTTCATGGCCAGTTCGGCCACCCTATGCAGCTCGACTAGCTATTTTAGTTGAGCTCCCTTCTTCGGCCTGGATGAACTCCGCGGTGTCGGACACACTACGCAGCAGATCTGCAAATGCCCCTGGAGAACTCTGAATCTGGGTTAGTAGGAAATATTTCTTCTTCACATACTTGCTTTGCATACTAAATGCCTTACCCGCTACGATCTTCTTGGCCTCCTGGATCTCCTGGAGGGCACCCTGGGCTTCAACTCGGGCCGCTTCCGCGCTTTGGCGAGCCTTTGAGAGTTCGTCCTCTCGAGCCGAAACCTCACCCTCCAAGGCCTCATACTTCTTCAAAGCATCTTGGAGCTCTTGCTGGACCTTGTTCAGTCTGGCCTTAAGCTTCTTACGAGCGGCCAGCTCCTTGACAGCTTTCCCCTCGGCTTCGGCCAGGGTCTTTTTTAGGGCCTCGACCTCGGTCATCGCCCCGACGCATATCATGACACTACGGTAAGTATACATCATTTATTCTTTCCGAATACATAGCAGTTAATACATACCTTGCTGGTCTTGCAGCTACTTCCTAGCCTGGTCGAGCTCCTCTTCGGCCCGCTCTAGTCTCTGCTTTTGTCCGGATACTTCAGCAGTGTGAGAGGTTGCTGCCAGCAGCGACGCCTGCTTATTCACATCAGACACAATTTGGTTAGTTTCCTATGAAATTTAGTTGATCATCTATCCGGCTTTTCTTTCTGAACACCCGACAGTGTCTCAGGGGCTACTGTCTATATTGGGATTTTCTTGGTAAAGCCGCTTACCTCAAAACCTGTCAGCAGGCCGCTGCAGGCTTCGGTCAGTCTGCTCTTGACGGACTGAACCTTCTGAATCACCGTACCCATAAGGATACAGTGTTCTTCCATAATGGAAGCGCCCCATAGGCGCCTCTAGTTGGACGAAGGTCGCCGGCGGAACGGGCACGCCTCCTTCTCTAGAAGGAGGTTTCTTGTCGGACTCCGGGGTCGTATGGGTCTCCGGATCCGTGCTCAGATGGGGGCCGAATTGACCACGGCCCCCATCGTCAGTCTCCATGGGGGTTTGTTCCCCCATGTGTCCGGCGGCCGAGGTGTCGGCCTCTGGCGCCGCCATGACGGCCTCCAGAACCTCTCCCTGGCCTGGGAAGGTCATTTGGGATAGCACCTCGTAGTCTCCCTTGGCCTTGGGAGAGTAAGCGGCCGGCGGCGTCTCGCTGGCCATTTCCTTTGAGTCCAACGAGCCTCTTGATGAGGATCGCTGGGAGTTGTCGTGGGCCAGACTGCAATAACATTATTAAACCATATAAAATACCATAAGGTGGAGAGGCCGTATAAATGGATGTGCGCGGGTTGTTTGTACTCACGATGCGGCCAGGGGCTTGTTCCGGGGGCGTCGCTCCGGACTGCTGTCGACGTCCCATGCGGAGCTGTCCGTGAGAGGGCCATTCCCCTTCTTAGGCGCCTCCGCCTCCAGATTTTTGGAGGCCGCCCTCTTCTTCCTCCCCCCACCAGGGAGAGAGTCGCTCTCCTCCTCCTCCTCATTGTCATTGTCTTCGGTGGCAAAGGAGCGGGTCTTATCTTCGGACGCCACGTCCGAAGCGCCCTTGCGGCGGGGGCCACTCCGGACCCCCTTGGTCTTCCCCTTTTTCTTCTTCTCCGGCGCCATATAGGGCGCCGACACCAGCATCTTCGCCAGCCGCGGGATGATTGGTTCCTCGGGTAGCGGAGCCGGACACCGAATCTGCTTCGCCCTCTCCATCCATTCCTGAAGAAGCAATGATTATAAAAGTTCATATATCCTCCTTGTAACAGGCAAGTAGAGGATGTGTTAAAGGCTTACCTTGTTGGCGACGTGGTTAATGTCATGCCCGCGGTCCGAGTCTGTGGCTGGTGGTGTCTTGTTGCCTTGAAGAGCAACTTCCAGGCATCTTCGTGAGTGGTTTCGAAGAGCCTCTTCAGGGTTTGGTGCTTCTTCGGATTGAACTCCCATAAAGGGCGACTTCGGCTTTGGCATGGGAGAATCCGGCGAACTAGCATCACCTAGATTACATTGACGAGAATGATATCTTTCTCCTCCATGATTTGAACACGCATCTGCAGCGCTATCAGCTCATTTGACGATGACCAATTCGGGCTCTTCTCAACCCAAGAGGTGAGTCGCATTGGAGAGCCGGAGTTGAATTCGAGAGCCGCGGCCCAGTTGGCGCCGCGGGGTTCTGTGATGTAGAACCATAGTTTCTGCCATTCCTTGACAGTCTCCACGAAAGTGCCTTTCGGCCAGGAGACATTGGTCAGCTTGCTCACCATGGCGCCTCTGCATTCGGCGTGCTGGCCATCCACCACCTTCGGCTTCACGTTGAAGACCTTGAGCCACAAGCCGAAGTGGGGATGGATGCGGAGGAAGGGCTCACACACGACGATGAACGCCAAGATGCTGAAGAAAGAGTTCGGGGCTAGATCATGGAAGTCTAGCCCATAATAGAACATCAGCCCACGAAGGAAATGAGGGATGAATACCACCCTCTTGTTGGGCTTCGGTGTGGGTACGACTTGCCCCTTGGCTTGTAGACGGTGGGCGATTTCCTTCGCCAGGTACCCGCCGCCGGAAGCTCAGTAATGTCGATCTCCTTGACGGAGGAGGCCATCCACTTGCCACGACCTCCGGATCTAGATATGGTTGAGTTCTTGCTCGAGTGGGGAAAGATGAGAACTTGGGTGCTAGAGCTCAAGAGTGGAAGGGTAGAGGAAGAGATAAGGCGTGGGAGAGAAAGGGGGAATCCTTATCCCCTTATAAAGGCAGTTAATATTGAATGCCTCCCCACTCGCCCTAAAACTCACCTATTCCCAAGAGCTGTGTAAACGGCACAATTGGGTTACCCACGCCCGTATTGATGAGAATCCCGCAACAAGGGGACACGATCTCTGCTTTGACAAGATGTGCCAATCGAAACCGCGTCTCGAAACGCGGAACGGCAGACAAAAACGGTTCGATATAATCGCAGGATAGACGTGATGTCATCTTGCAAAAAGTTGTCACCAAATGGGACACGTGAAATATTATATTCCCTGCAGTCGTGTGTGGTACTTGTGTTGCAGATTCAGACACCTTCATTTTATCCGAAGACTATCTTGGAGTATTCGTAAAGTGGAACTTGCCTTGCAATGCCGAAGACAACGTACGCGCCGGACACGTCATCATTGAAGCCTGGTTCAGGGGCTACTAAGGGAGTCCTAGACTAAGGGGTCCTTGGGTGTCCGATCTATTGGATATGCGCCGGACTGTTGGGCCCTGAAGATATGAAGACCAAAGACTCTACTCGTGCCTGGATGGGACTCTCCTTGGCGTGGAAGGCAAGCTTGGCGATCAACTATGAAGATTCCTTTCTCTGTAACCAACCTTGTGTAACCCTAGATCCCTCCTGTGTCTATATAAATTGGAGGGCTAGGTCTGTAGATATATCCTCATAATCATAGCTAGGCTTGACTTTTAGGGTTTAGCCATTACGATCTCGTGGTAGATCAACTCTTGCAATATTCATATTCATCAAGATCAATCAAGCAGGAAATAGGGTATTACCTCCATAGAGAGGGCCCGAACCTGGGTAAACATTGTGTTCCCCATCTCCTGTTACCATCGATCCTAGACGCACAGTTTGGGACCCCCTACCCGAGATCTGTCGGTTTTGACACCGACAGTGCCGCCTGCCCTGACCACGTCCTTGCGTGCCTCCACGTTCCCTGCAGCATTAGAGGTCGCGGGCGGCGGAGCCTTCGAGGTTGATAGGTGAGCCGAAGCACCGGATTTCTTCTTGGGCGCCATGGTCGATGGCGTCATCGAAGGCGAAGACGGTGATGAAGATGACGCGCTGCACACGCCTTCAGGTTCACACAAGAGAGTCCCCCTACGTGGCGTGCCAAAGATGTCGTGAGGAACCACAGCCACCTATGGGACCAAGGAGCCCTTACTGGTTTGGCAGGGGGACGTTGCGTTGCACAAAGAGCAGACGAGCGTGGGGTAGTGATACATCTCCAACGTAACTATAATTTTTGATTGTTCCATGTTGTTATATTATCAATCTTGCACATTTTATAATCATTTTATATCATTTTTTGGTAGTAACCTATTGACATAGTGCCAAGTGCCAGTGCCTATTTTTTCCATGTTTTTTCCATCATAGAAAATCAATATGAAATGGAGTCCAAATGCCACGAAACATTATGGAGAATTTTTATGGGCTAGAAGGAACACAATGGGCCCTGGCTATGCTGGTGCGTTTTGCCCACCTCGGGTGCCCCCGGACCACCTCTTGCTCTATAAATACCTAAATATTCCCAAAACCCTAGTGGAGTTGATGAAATATTGATCCAGCCGACACACAGTCCGTAGTTAGTGCGTGTGTAGTTCTTTATTGACCTCCGGGTCCGTAGTTAGTAGCTGGATGGCATCCTCTTTCTCTCTTGATTCTGAATACAATGGTCTCTTGGAGATACATATGATGTAACTCTTTTGTGGTGTGTTTGTTGGGATCCGATGAACTTTGAGTTTATGATCAGATCTATCTCTTTTTATATCCATGAAAGTATTTGAGTTTCTTTGATCTCTTTCATGCATGATTGCTTATAGCCTCGTACTTCTCTGATATCTGGGTTTTGTTTGGCCAACTTGATCTATTTATCTTGCAATGGGAAGAGGTGCTTTCTAGTGGGTTCGATCTTACGATCCTTGATACCAGTCACAGAAGGGGAACCGACACGTATGTATCATTGCTAGTAAGGATAAAATGATGGGGTCTATCTCTAAATAGATAGATGTTGTCTACATCATGTCATCATTCTTATTGCATTACTCCGTTTCTCCATGAACTTAATACCCTAGATGCATGCTGGATAGCGGTCCATGTGTGGAGTAATAGAAGTAGATGTAGGCAGGAATCGGTCTACTAATCTTGGACGTGATGCCTATATAATGATCATTGACAGGATATAATAATGAGTATTGGAAGTTCTATCAATTGCCGAACAGTAATTTGTTCACCCACCGTTTGTTATTTTTCTCGAGAGAAGCCACTAGTTAAACCTATGGCCCACGTGTCTCTTTCTCTTATTATTTTCCATTGCGATCTATTTTCCTTTGCGTTTATTTTTAGATCTACTAAACCAAAAACCCAAAAATACCTTTCTGCAATTTATTCTTATTTATTTATTTGGCGTTCGATCTATCAATCTACTACATATTTACCACACATCTGTTTGCCTATCTTGAGGCGTTGTACCCCGGAAGGGATTGACAACCCCTTTAACACGTCGAGTTGCGAGAAGTTGTTATTTGTGTCCATGTTCTATTTTTGTTGTGTTGCATGGTTCTCCTACTGGTTCGATAACCTTGCTTTCATATATGAGGGAAATACCTACCGCCGATGTGCTTCATCATCCCTTCCTCTTTGGGGAAATACCAATGTAGCTTCAAGCGACATCAAAAGGAATTTCTGGCGCCGTTGCCACGGAGGATCTTCAACATATACCAGGTTCCCAATCACAAATCTCATCTCCCTACAATTTACATTATTTTCCATCTCTCATTTTACTCTCCCCCACTTGACAAAAATTTGTCGTTTTATTCGTTCCACTTTTTCCGTTTGCTATTTTCTTGCCTGATCTGTTTTTGTGTGCTCTCTTGTTTGGGTAATCTTGACGCCTCAAAGAAAATATTATGATGTTCCTTACCCCCAATATTTTTCTTGATATTGAGAAAAGTACTAAGGAATATATGACTACACAATTTGAGCATAATAAGTATTTTACCGAAGAACTTAAGGAAGACTCCGTTGTGCTTGATGCTATAACAAAACAACTTGATGATATTAGTAGATAAGTTTGCAATCTCCAATCTAAGTACGATTTTGCTTAAAGTGTGCTAGGAAAAATATCTGATGCACAATCTACCTTAGTAAATCAAATGGCCGCGAAACAAATATCATTAGAAGATAAAAATTATGAAAGATCATAAAATGATTAGTGTTTCTTCTATTGATTCCTTGTTTAGTAATATTAAGATTGATGAAAACGGATTGGAGAAGAGTCAACTTTAGCTAGAAGGCGTCCCGAAATCTTGTTGAGAAAATTGATAAAAGTGGGTTTGAGGGGGTCAAAACTTTAGCTAGTGATGTGCCCACTCTTTTGAATTACAAAGACTTTAATTATGATATTTTCTCTTTGATTGATTGTATTTCTTTGTTGCAATCCATGATAAATTCACACCATGCTTATGAACAAAATAAAACTTTTACTAAACATATTGTTGATGCTACGATGAAAGCTTTAGAAGAAAAGTTGGAATTAGAAGTATCAATTCCTAGAAAATTGCATGATGAATGGGAACCTACTATCAAAGTCAAGATTAAAAGTTATGAAGTTTTTTCTTTGTGTGACTTGGGTGCTAGTGTTTCTACTATTCCGAAATCTTTATGTGATGTGTTGGTCTTATCGATCTTGAATCGTGTTCTTTGAATTTGCACTTGGCGGATTCTACTATTAAAAAGCCTATGGGTTAAATGAATGATGTTATTATTCTTGCAAATAGGAATTATGTGCCCATAGATTTTATTGTTCTTGATATTGATTACAATCCGTCTTGTCCAATTATTCTTGGTAGAACATTTTTACGCACTATTGGTGCCGTGATTGATATGAAAGAAGGCAATATTAAGTTCCAATTTCCTTTGAGGAAGTGAATTGAACACTTCCCTAGAACAAGAATTAGGCCACCATTTCAATCAATCATGAGGGCATCTTATGGATCTCGAACCAAATATGACAAAACTTAGATCCTTGCTTTATGCCTAGCTAAGGGCATAAAACTATAACGCTTGTTGGGAGGCCACCCAATGAATAAATTTATTTTTGATTTTTGCTTCCTGTTTTTGAGTGTTAGCACAATTACGCTACTGTTATGATTGTATTTTTATGTTTATTTAGTGTTTGTGCCAAGTGAAGACTTTAGGATCTTCTTGGGTGATAATTGTTTGATCTTGCTGGAAAAAAATAGAAACTTTTGCGCTCACAAAAATAATTCTCACTTTTTACCAGAGAGATATAAAATACCCATTCTACTTTAAATAGATCAATATAAAAATTTCTCAGGTCGTCCTAATTTTTCAGAATTTTTGGAGTTACAAAAGTATTCAAAATAGTCAGATTGTTACAGACTGTTCTGTTTTGACATATTTTGTTTTCTTTGTGTTGTGTGTTTATTTTTATGGCTCTATGGTTTTCTTTGATGAGTTCTTGCCATAGAAAAGTTGGAATACAGTAGATATATGCAAGAACAAAATATGAATTGGTTTGATACATCACTTATAGTAGTGATTTATTATTTTCTTACACTAACGGATCTCATGAAGGTTTTCGTGAGTTTGTGTGATTGAAATTTTTCAAGTTCTGGGTTATCTTACGATGGATGAAGGAATAAGGAGTATAAAATCCTAAGATTGGGGATGCCCCGGCATCCCAATCTATTATCCAAAAATGAGCAACTAACTAAGCTTGGTGATGCCCCCGAGTGGCATCCCCTCTTTCTTCTAACGACCATCGGTATTTTGCTCGAAGCTATAGGTTTATTCGTCACATACTATGTGTTTTCTTGGAGCGTCTTGTATGATATGTGTCTTTGCTTGTTTTATTTTGAGTTTTAAGTCTTGATCCCTTGATGGACACACCTTTTTGAGAGAGCCAAAATTATGTCATGACTTGTTAGAATTGCTCTCTTTGCTTCACTGAAATCTTTTATGAGCTATGGACTTGCTCTAGTGCTTCACTTATATCTTTTTGAGCATGGTGACCTTTAGTATTTTTGAAGAAATGATCTCTTGCTTCACTTAGATTTATTTGAGAGTTAGTAAATATTTCAAGAAATCCTCTCTTGTTTCACTTAAATTAATTTGAGAGAAAGAAAAATTATGCTCATGATCTTCACTCATATTTGTTTGAGCTTATGAAAAGAAACACATGAAAATTAATCCCAAAGTGATAGATATCCAAGAAGGATATAATAAAAACTCTCATGAGGATCATTTGACAAAATAAACTTGATTCTTAGTAATAGTTTTGAGATATGATGATGTGATATGTGAGTTATGTTGATGAGTAATTATGCTTTTGTAAGAATATTGGTGTTAAGATTTGTGATTCACTATGCAAGCACGAAAGTCAATAGTCATGCAATGAAATTATATCCTACTTGTGGTGCATTATTCGATGACAGTTATGCTTAATGCTCGCTTATGAGATTATTCGTTTCTTTGTTGGTCGCTTCTCAATCTTTTGCTAGCCTTCATTTTGCACTAATTATGAGCACTACTTGTGCATCCAGAAACCTTTAACCCAGTTTTGCCACATGGGTCCACTATATCTACCTATATGCGGTATTCTTTTGCTGTTCTAAGTAAATTTGCATGTGCCATCTATAATTTTCAAAAATAAACTTCTCTTTTGTGTGTTCGTTTCGCTCGCGGAGAGGTGAGGGGTGGCTAATATTTTCCATGCTAGATGTGTTATTCTCACGATGAGTGTATATTCACTTGTCATTGCACGAGATTAAGGCAAAGGTATTAGGGATTCCCAGTCCTGAAAAGAAAAAAATGAATTTACTTTATGTTGTCAAATAATAAATTCCTTGGAAAGTGTTGGTATGGAAGGCGCCCGTGGATATGGTTAGGCATGGAAAGTGAAAGTATGGTGGAAAAAGGAATAAACTTTATTTTCTATTTGGGAACCTCCTATGATATATCTCTAAGTCATTTTTGTTCGTGGGGTGGATACAGTTCCCAAAATGTTTTTATCTCTAAGTTTTTCACTTTGAGCTCTAACACCTCTACAAATCCCTACTCCCCTCTGCGAAGGGCCTTTATTTTACTTTATGCAATTTTTATTTTGAATTTGAGTCTCCATCTTCTCGTATAAAAGCACCAACTAGGAGGCAATATGATCGTACTTGAGTATTGGGTGTAGCTAATATGTGAGCGTGTTTCATGAATCGATTAATGGTTGAGCATGATGGGCTAGGGATAGCTTATTTTAGCGTTGATATTTTGAACGACATGGTTGCTTGTTGATATGCTTGAGTATCCAAATTATCATGTCAAAACTATACTATTACTTTGAACAATATAAAAGTCCAAATTTCCATGCTATGAAGAAAAGAATATGATATGACATGTTAGGCAACATTCCACATCAAAAATTCTGTTTTTATCACTTCCCTACTCGAGGATGAGTAGGAGTTAAGCTTGGGGATGCTGATATGTCTCCAACGTATCTATAATGTTTTATTGTTCCATGCTGTTATATTATCAATCTTGGATGTTTTATAATCATTTTATAGTCATTTATATCATTTTTTGGTACTAACCTATTGACACAGTACCAAGTGCCAGTTTGCTATTTTTTCCATGTTTTTTAACATCACAGAAAATCAATATCAAATGGAGTCCAAATGCCACGAAACTTTACGGAGAATTTTAATGGGCTAGAAGGAACACAACAGGCCCTAGCTACCCTGGTGGGTTGTGCCCACCTCGAGTGCCCCCCGGACCGCCTCTTTGCTCTATAAATACCCCAATATTCCCAAAACCCTAGGGGAGTCGATGAAATATTGATCCAGCTGTCGTAGAGTCCAGAACCACCAGGTCCAATCTAGACACCATCTCGGGTGGGGTTCACCACCTCCATTGGTGCCTCTCCAATGATGCGTGAGTAGTTCTTTATAGACCTTCCGGTCCATAGTTAGTACCTAGATGACTTCCTCTCTCTCTCTCTCTCTCTCTCTCTCTCTTGATTCTCAATACAACGGTCTCTTTGAGATCCATATGATGTAACTCTTTTGCGGTGTGTTTGTTGGGATCCGATGAACTTTGTTCAGATCTATCTCTTTTTATATCCATGAAAGTATTTGAGTTTCTTTGATCTCTTTTATGCATGATTGCTTATAGCCTCATATTTCTTCTCTGATATTTGGGTTTTGTTTGGCCAAATTGATCTATTTATGTTGCAATGGGAAGAGGTGCTTTGTAGTGGGTTTGATCTTATAGTGCTTGATCCTAGTGACAGAAGGGGAACTGACACGCATGTATCGTTGCTACTAAGGATAAAACGATGGGGTCTATCTCTACATAGATAGATCTTGTCTACATCATGTCATCGTTCTTATTGCATTACTCCGTTTCTCCATGAACTTAATACACTAGATGCATGCTGCATAGCGGTCGATGTGGGGAGTAATAGTAGTAGATGCAGGCAGGAATTGGTCTACTAATCTTGGACGTGATGCCTAAATAATGATCATTGCCTAGATATCGGTCTGCTAATCTTGGACGTGATGCCTATATAACAATAGTAGTAGATGTGCGGAGTATTTGAAGTTCTATCGATTGCCCAACAATAATTTGTTCACCCACTGTTTGCTATTTTTCTCGAGAGAAGCCACTAGGGAAACATACGGCCACGGGGTCTCTTTCTCTCATGATTTGCCTTTGCGATCTATTTTCCTTTGCGTTTATTTTTAGATCTACTAAACCAAAAACCCAAAAATATCTTGCTACAATTTATTCTTATTTATTTATTTGGTGTTTGATCTATCAATCTACTACAAATTTACCACACGTCTGTTTGCCTATCTTGAGGCGCCGTACCCCTAAAGGGATTGACAACCCCTTTAACACGCGGGTTGTGGGAAGTTGTTATTTTTGTGCAGGTGATGTTTACGTTGTGTTGCCTGGTTCTCCTACTGGTTCGATAACCTTGTTTTCATATCTGAGGGAAATACCTACAGCCGTTGTGCTGCATCATCCCTTCCTCTTTGGGGAAATACTGATGTAGCTTCAAGTGACATCAGGCAGCACAACAGAGATCACACAGGCAATTTTACCAAGGATTGGGCCGTCATGAGGCTTAAACCCCTACTGCTTTTGATAGAGGCGGAGGTGTCCCGTCTTTCGATGAGATGGTGGATTTCGCTTTGGTGGAAGTCGACTTTGACGATCCGACTACGAACGTGCGAGGACGTCGCGCCTTAGCAATCGCTAAACCAACTCCGAGAGGTTATTGACCACGCCGGAGCACGATCAACCTGACCACGAGGGTCTGTTTCCTGCGAGCAAACGAAGAACAAGCAAGAAACTAAGATTGCAATCTGGATATTGCGAATATAAGATGAAAGCTTTATTGATCAAGGTGGGGTTCTGTGACGCCTTTGTCTGGTCGTTGAACACAAACGAAGTACGCGAAGTTGCAGCTATGGCGAACTTTTATTCTAAACAAAACCCAAAGTCTAAACGATGCCCTAAGGGCTGTATATATGGAGGAAGAGGGGGGGAATTTCGTGGCCCTTGGTGGAGGGGTCCGAAATCAACCCTATCTCTTGTTTCCCCACACATACGGACTCTAAAAATAGCCTATACTTGCGTATTTCGAAATTACATGGGCCTGGCCCAATAATAAGGTGACGCAGCACCTAAAATAGCCTCGGGACGAAATTTATGAAGTGGCATCTTGTATATTTCGTCCAAGGCTTCATGCACCCATTATGGTGGCTTCAAAGTCCTGAAATCATCACTTGTAACTCTGTTCTTGTTCCCCTTGCGCATGCCATCATCTCCATGCTTGTTCTTGCTCCAATGTTCATCCTTCTCCAAGCTAGGCCCTTCATTTGTAAGCAAAACAAATGTATCCAATTTAGGCAGCATCATATTCTCATGAACATTAGAATCATTACCAAGAAACGAAAGTACCTGGTAATTTAGTTGGCGTGTACGAGCTCTAGTAATTGGTCCAGTATGTATAGCAGCAGGGGCTGTGGGTGTAACAATTGTATTGATGTCCTCATCATCCTCCCCTTCTTGAAATGAAGTCGTCCTCGACGAAAGTTCATCTTCCTCACCCAAATAAGGCTTCAAATCTGCAATGTTAAAAGTGGGACTAACCCCAAAATCTGCAGGCAGCTCAAGTTTATATGCATTATCATTTATTTTCTCTAACACCTTAAAGGGACCATCAGCACGTGGCATTAGCTTTGATTTGCGCAAATCAGGAAATCTATCCTTACGCAGATGTAACCAAACAAGATCTCCAGGTGCAAACACAACATGTTTTCTACCCTTATCTCCAGCAAGTTTATATTTAGCATTCATACGCTCAATGTTTTCCTTAGTTAACTCATGCATTTTTAAAATCAATTCAGCACGTTGTTTAGCATCAAAATTAACCTTCTCCGAAGATGGAAGAGGCAACAAATCAATAGGTGCACGAGGTAGGAAACCATACACAACTTCAAAAGGGCACATCTTAGTAGTAGAATGCAATGAACGATTATAAGCAAATTCAATATGAGGCAAGCATTCCTCCCACATTTTCTTATTATTCTTCAAAACAGCCCTAAGCATAGTAGACAACGTTCTATTGACTACTTCAGTTTGTCCATCAGTTTGGGGGTGACAAGTAGTACTAAAAAGCAGTTTAGTCCCCAACTTAGCCCATAAACATCTAAAAGTGGCTAAGAAATTTAGTATCACGATCTGAAACAATAGTATTTGGCACACCATGCAAGCGAATAATTTCACGAAAGAACAAATCAGCAACATTAACAGCATCATCGCTTTTATGACATGGTATAAAGTGTGCCATTTTCGAGAATCTATCCACGACAACAAATATGCTATCCCTCCCCTTCTTTGTTCGAGGTAAACCTAAAACAAAGTCCATAGATATATCCTCCCAAGGAACACTAGGTACAGGCAAAGGCATATATAAACCATGAGGATTGAGTCGTGACTTAGCTTTTTGACATGTAGTGCATCGAGCAATAAAACGCTCAACATCCCGTCTCATCTTTGGCCAAAAGAAATGTGTAGCAAGTACGTCCTCCGTCTTCTTCACGCCAAAGTGTCCCATTAATCCTCCTCCATGCGCCTCCTGCAACAACAAAAGACGAACGGAGCTAGCTGGAATGCATAGCTTGTTAGCACAAAACACAAATCCATCGTTAACGACAAACTTGTTCCACATTCTTCCTTCTTTACAATTCTGCATTACATCTTTAAAATCAGCATCATGCACATATTGATCTTTGATGGTCTCCAAACCAAATATTTTGAAGTCAAGTTGTGAAAGCATAGTATAGCGACGAGACAATGCATCAGCAATAACATTTTCTTTTCCCTTCTTGTGTTTAATGACATAAGGGAAAGTCTCAATGAATTCAACCCATTTAGCATGTCTACCATTCAGTTTAGCTTGACTTTTAATATGTTTCAAAGATTCATGATCAGAATGTATAACAAATTCTTTGGGCCATAAATAATGTTGCCATGTTTCTAAAGTCCGAACAAGAGCATATAATTCTTTATCATAAGTAGAATAATTCAGACTAGGCCCACTCAATTTTTCAGAAAAGTATGCAACGGGTTTGCCCTCTTGTAATAACACACCTCCTAATCCAATTCCACTAGCATCACATTCAAGCTCAAAAGTCTTATTAAAATCAGGAAGTTGGAGTAAAGGAGCATGTGTCAACTTATCTTTCAATACGGAGAAGGCTTCTTCCTGTGCGGTACCCCAAAGAAAAGGCACATCTTTCTTTGTAAGCTCATTGAGAGGTGCAGCAATGGTGCTAAAATCTCTCACAAAACGCCTATAGAATCCAGCGAGGCCAAGAAAACTCCTCACGTGTGTGACCATTTTGGGCTGCGGCCAACTCTCAATAGCTTCAATCTTGGCTTTATCAACTTCAATTCCCTGTGGAGTAACAACATAGCCAAGAAAAGATACTCGGTCGGTGCAAAAGGTGCACTTCCCAAGGTTACCAAACAAACGTGCATCACGTAGAGCAATAAAAACAGCACGTAAATGTTCCAAATGTTCTTCCAAAGATCTGCTATAAATCAATATGTCATCAAAGTAAACTACCACAAATCGTCCAATGAAAGCACGTAAAACTTCGTTCATTAATCTCATGAAAGTACTAGGTGCATTAGTTAACCCAAAAGGCATGACTAACCACTCATACAATCCAAACTTAGTTTTAAATGCTGTTTTCCATTCATCTCCCAATTTCATACGAATTTGATGGTAGCCACTACGCAAATCAACTTTGGAGAATATTGTAGAGCCACTCAATTCATCAAGCATATCATCTAGCCTAGGAATAGGATGACGATAACGAATAGTAATATTATTAATGCCTCTACAATCAACACACATACGTGATGTACCATCCTTTTTCGGCACTAGAATAATAGGAACTGCACAAGGACTAAGGGATTCGCGTATATAACCTTTGTCGAGAAGCTCTTGTACTTGACGCATAATCTCCTTCGTCTCCTCTGGATTGGTACGGTATGGTGCACGGTTTGGCAGTGAAGCACCGGGAATTAAGTCAATCTGATGCTCAATCCCTCGAATAGGCGGTAATCCCGGTGGCACGTCTTGTGGAAAAACGTCAGCGAACTCCTGCAAAATGTTAGTGACAGCAGGAGGCAAAGAGGAAGGCACGTCCTCGAATGAAAATAATGCCTCTTTGCACACAAAAGCATAGCAAACAGATTTGCTGAAATCTAGCTCATCAATATCAGATTTGGTGGCAAATAAACATGCACTTTTCAATTTAATTTCAGAAGCAACACTAGGTGGTTTATTATTAGGCTTCATTTGTTGCTCAAATTCTTTTGCCACAATCTGATTTTCACTCTTATTCTTCTCCTGTTGTGCTTTATTTGCTCTATTAATATCATCTTTCAAAATGGAATCAGGAGTCATAGGAAGCAAAGTAATATTTTTATCCTTATGAACAAGAGTATAGTGATTGTTTCTACCATGGTGTATAGAATTTTTATCAAATTGCCATGGTCTACCAAGTAATAAGGAACATGCTTGCATAGGTACCACATCACAATCAACATAATCAGCATATGTAGAGATACTAAAATGCACACGAACAGTACGTGTTACCTTAATCTTGCCGCTGTTGTTGAACCATTGGATGTAGGAAGGATGTGGATGTGGTCTTGTGGTGAGAGAAAGCTTCTCCACCATCTCCATGCTAGCCAAGTTGTTGCAGCTCCCTCCGTCTATTATGACGCGCACAGAACGTTCCTTCACAACTCCCTTGGTATGGAACAAATTGTGCCTCTGATTTTGCTCAGCTTGTGTGACCTGCACACTCAAAACACGTTGAGCAACTAAACATTCATACCTGTCAGCGTCTTCAGGAGCCATGTATTGCGTCTCATGATCAGAATCATCTCCACCATGTTCTTCATGTGTAATAAGAGCCAATGTCTCCTCATCATAGCCACTAGCGGACTCATATCCACCATCCGCGGTAGCAATCATCACACGCGGAGATTTGCATTCCCTCGCATAATGACCTCCTCCCTTACAACGACGACAAATAATATCACTTGTGTGCCCTGTTGATGCCATGGAAGAAGAAGAACGCTGTGCAGGACCCGCAGGTGCGCTCTTGGAAGATAATGGTGGTTGTGCCTGTTTTCTTGTATCACGGCTGGAGGTGGCACCGGATGGAGGTGCTGGTGCAGTTGAAGTAGAAGACGCACGTGGTGTCCATGATGAAGGTCGGCCTGCAGAAAAGTTAGTTCGCCCCAATGCTTGTCGATCCTGCACTTCACGTTCAGCTTTACAAGCAAGATGGAATAAACGAGTGATATTAGTATACTCCTTATAGTCTAGAATAGTCTGAATCTCTCTATTTAATCCACCCAGAAAACGTGCAAGCATAGCTTCATTCTCCTCAACAATACCACATCTAATCATGCCAGTTTGTAATTCCTGATAATATTCTTCTACAGAATTTTTCCCTTGTCTTAAACGCTGCAATTTTTGAAGCAATTCACGTTGATAATATGGTGGAACCCAACGCGTACGCATAGCAGTTTTCAAAGCAGCCCAAGTAGTTGGAATAGGATATAATCTACAATGTTCAGACCACCATACACATGCAAAACTAGTGAAAGCAC
>NC_041386.1:391746998-391828643 GCF_002162155.2 Triticum dicoccoides | reverse complement strand
ACTATAATGGCGAGTGTCTCAAAACTCTTCCTAGGTCAAACTGACAGGATGGGCACGAAATTTTTTCGACCAATTTTTTTTTCGACTGCCCGGACCCAAAAACTGGAAACAGGTCAAAAAAAACTTCCTATAATGGCACCTGTCTCAAAACACTCAGAAACACCTAAAAATAGGATAGCCAGAAATTTTTTTGAAAAATGCGTTTTCGAAAAATTTTGGGCCTAAACGGAGCGTGGCTACCCGACTCTTTTTTTTTTCCGAAACCTACTCCGGCAAGGAAACACGAATAGGAATCTAGATGGATCCCGAAAACAAACCTAATAAGCAAAGAACTCGGATTGGTGGTGGATATATGGTGGTGATATATGGCAGCGGTGGTGGTAGCGGTGGTAGTATATGGATATGGATCGGTGTTGGTATATGGACACGGATTGGTGGTGGTATATGGATACGGATTCGGAGCGGTGGCGGATAAGCGGTGGTGGTAGATGGCAGTGGCGATGATGATGGTGCGGCGGCGGCGTGACAACTTATGACCAGAACTCGAAACTCTAAAAGACTAGACTCTAAGACCAGCAACTAGACACGACGATGCAACCGCAAATTCAACAAAGCAAAACCCTAAAAAGATTATGCAAAGGCTCAGATTGGTTCGGATATGATGAACTAACCCTAATTTTTTTTGTGGCTTTTTCGTGGACTATAGGTATGAAGAACAGACTCGATCTAAACTACGAAAAACTGTAAAATCTCACCGAGCAACCTGGAAATCTGATACCACTTGATAGAGGCGGAGGTGTCCCGTCTTTCGATGAGATGGTGGATTTCGCTTTGGTGGAAGTCGACTTTGACGATCCGACTACGAACGTGCGAGGACGTCGCGCCTTAGCAATCGCTAAACCAACTCCGAGAGGTTATTGACCACGCCGGAGCACGATCAACCTGACCACGAGGGTCTGTTTCCTGCGAGCAAACGAAGAGCAAGCAAGAAACTAAGATTGCAATCTGGATATTGCGAATATAAGATGAAAGCTTTATTGATCAAGGTGGGGTTCTGTGACGCCTTTGTCTGGTCGTTGAACACAAACGAAGTACGCGAAGTTGCAGCTATGGCGAACTTTTAATCTAAACAAAACCCAAAGTCTAAACGATGCCCTAAGGGCTGTATATATGGAGGAAGAGGGGGGAATTTCGTGGCCCTTGGTGGAGGGGTCCGAAATCAACCCTATCTCTTGTTTCCCCACACATACGGACTCTAAAAATAGCCTATACTTATGTATTTCGAAATTACATGGGCCTGGCCCAATAATAAGGTGATGCAGCACCTAAAATAGCCTCGGGACAAAATTTATGAAGTGGCATCTTGTATATTTCGTCCAAGGCTTCATGCACCCATTATGGTGGCTTCAAAGTCCTGAAATCATCACTTGTAACTCCGTTCTTGTTCCCCTTGCGCATGCCATCATCTCCATGCTTGTTCTTGCTCCAATGTTCATCCTTCTCCAAGCTAGGCCCTTCATTTGTAAGCAAAACAAATGTATCCAATTTAGGCAGCATCATATTCTCATGAACATTAGAATCATTACCAAGAAACGAAAGTACCTGGTAATTTAGTTGGCGTGCACGAGGTCTAGTAATTGGTCCAGTATGTATAGCAGCAGGGGCTGTGGGTGTAACAATTGTATTGATGTCCTCATCATCCTCCCCTTCTTGAAATGAAGTCGTCCTCGACGGCAGTCCATCTTCCTCACCCAAATAAGGCTTCAAATCTGCAATGTTAAAAGTGGGACTAACCCCAAAATCTGCAGGCAGCTCAAGTTTATATGCATTATCATTTAATTTCTCTAACACCTTAAATGATAGAGGCAAAGGTGTCCCGTCTTTCGATGAGATGGTGGATTTCGCTTTGGTGGAAGTCGACTTTGACGATCCGACTACGAACGTGCGAGGACGTCGCGCCTTAGCAATCGCTAAACCAACTCCGAGAGGTTATTGACCACGCCGGAGCACGATCAACCTGACCACGAGGGTCTGTTTCCTGCGAGCAAACGAAGAACAAGCAAGAAACTGAGATTGCAATCTGGATATTGCGAATATAAGATGAAAGCTTTATTGATCAAGGTGGGGTTCTGTGACGCCTTTGTCTGGTCGTTGAACACAAACGAAGTACGCGAAGTTGCAGCTATGGCGAACTTTTATTCTAAACAAAACCCAAAGTCTAAACGATGCCCTAAGGGCTGTATATATGGAGGAAGAGGGGGGGGGGGGAATTTCGTGGCCCTTGGTGGAGGGGTCCGAAATCAACCCTATCTCTTCTTTCCCCACACATACAGACTCTAAAAATAGCCTATACTTATGTATTTCGAAATTACATGGGCTTGGCCCAATAATAAGGTGACGCAGCACCTAAAATAGCCTCGGGACGAAATTTATGAAGTGGCATCTTGTATATTTCGTCCAAGGCTTCATGCACCCATTATGGTGGCTTCAAAGTCCTGAAATCATCACTTGTAACTCCGTTCTTGTTCCCCTTGCGCATGCCATCATCTCCATGCTTGTTCTTGCTCCAATGTTCATCCTTCTCCAAGCTAGGCCCTTCATTTGTAAGCAAAACAAATGTATCCAATTTAGGCAGCATCATATTCTCATGAACATTAGAATCATTACCAAGAAACGAAAGTACCTGGTAATTTAGTTGGCGTGTACGAGCTCTAGTAATTGGTCCAGTATGTATAGCAGCAGGGGCTGTGGGTGTAACAATTGTATTGATGTCCTCATCAGCTTTGGTGGACTGATGGTGGAAGAGTGGTGGTGGAGCGTAGTACACTTGCCTGGCAGGAGTAGCAGTGGCTACGCGCGTATGGGTGTGTATATTGTCCAACCTTCTAACCCTTTCTACGGTTGCCATGGGCCTCCTTTTGTATATTAAGGGGTTACCACAATTTCAAAGTTGTCATTATGCATAGATAAGATAGCAAACAGTGCTATCATACCTAACTCTGCAGGGTGACAGGGTGCATTGAATGCACCACTTAATGTCACGTCATTGGGTGCTCGGCAAGCATTGTCGGGCTATTTCACTAGCTCCACGCCTGCTCGCTTGACAGTTCGCAGGACGGGTGTCACCTGTAGGCATTTCCAGTAGAAAGAGGCCGCTATGTGGCGAATAGCTGCCACTTAGTCACTTTTCAGCTTGACACTGCACTGATTGATGACATGGGTCGTGGCGGGGTGGTTGGGTGAGGTGGTGTTGCCTTCCTGAGTCCCAGCAGGCCCTGCCGGGACATCTTGGACGTCTTCTTCCATGGGTGGCCCCGTCTTTGTCGAGCTCTCTTGCCCGGCAAGGGAGGTTTTTCTTCTGGTGACATCTTGCTTCTCTGGCTTGACTCTAGTCTTCTTCATCTGCATGTTGGTCCTTCGATGCTCTTGGTTCCTTGTACTCTGACTTGGGTTGGTTCCTTAATCCTGTTCATGTGCCTGTGCACCGTCTGGGCAACGGACCCAGTGTTTCTTGCCTTGACACATTTACACAATTTATATTGAGAAATATAAGTTATAGAAACTACAAAACAAGCAAACTATGCATTGAAAATAGAATCTGTCAAAAATAGAACAATCTAGAGTAATCTGTACTCCAACCATAATTCTGCTACTCCAATAATTCTGAAAAAAAATAGGATACCCTGGGAAAATTTTCTAATAATCTTCTGCAAAAAGAATCAATATTTTATCACACTTCTGTTAAAAATGAGAGTTATTTTCCTGAGCCCAAAAATTTCTACTTTTGAGCAAGATCAAATCAAATCTCACCATAGACCATCCCAAAGGTCTTATTGGCACATTATTGAAATGAAAGTAATAAAACATGATTACTATAATAGCCTAATCATATGAACATGCAAAAACAGTAGGTAAAAGTGATTGGTTGTCTCCCAACAAGTGCTTTTCTTTAATGTCTTTTAAGCTAGGCATGATGAGTTCAATGATCCTCGCGTAAATGATAAGGATTGAAACATAACAAGAGCATCATGAATCATAAGTTCCTCTCTCATAATAATTTTTAGTAGCATCGTGAATAGATTCATCAATATAAACATCACATAATACATTCTTTTCATGATCCGAAGGCATAGAAAATTTATTACTCTCCATACAAGTAATTTTATTCTCATTAACAATAGTGGGAGTATCATATGAAACTCGAATACTAAAGATTGTTTCAACATTAAAAGAGTAATGATCAGTAAAAGGATATTCAAAATTATGACAATAATTATCACTAATTTTTATAACATAAGTATCATCACAATAATCATCATAAGTAGCAACTTTGTTCTCATCATAGATAGGAGGCATGCAATCATCATAGCAAATTTGATCATTCAAAGTAGGGGGACTAAAAAGATCATCTTCATTAAACATAGCATCCCCAAGCTTGGGACAAACATTAATTGCAAAAAATAAATTCTCAAACATGTCATTCTCATCAAATATAGCATCCCCAATCTTGTGGCCTGGCATATCATAAGCATAATCACTCTCATCATTAATAGTATGAATAGCACCAACGGTATAACAATTGCTATCATCATAATTTCCCTAGTTGATGCCAAAATTATTTCCAAGATTATAATAAGTATCATTATCTTCCCAATCATAATTATCACAACAAGCAATAGTCATAACAAAATCATCATCAAGTGCATCGTCTTCCACAATTATTTTTGATTCATTTTCATGAGGCACGACAATAATAGGAGCAACATTATTTAGGAGAGATACCCTTTTACCTCTATTCTTTCTTCTTTTCTTCTTCACCACATCATGTGTGTGTTTAATTAATTTTTCCAAGCTTCTTGTTGTAGAGATTGATAGGATAGGAAGCTCCTCCTCGATACCTGATTCACCATAATAAACACTAGGAGGGTATTGGGAAATATTTTCCCTTTCATTAGTACTCTCTTCATATTCTATTTGTTTTCTTGTCTTTAGATAGTCGGCAATATAAGGGTTCTCAATGCAATTTACCCCACAAAACATATAAATTTCATATAGATCAAAATCAAGAAATCTCTTGAGATTAAATTTTCGAATACCCTCATGTGTATGTTTCATTTCTTCATAACCCAAAAGAAGACTAAGCTCTCTATGATGCTCAAGGGTAATCAAGTTCTCATAATTTTTTGACACGATTCGATCATGAAACAATTTCCATTGGAGATTTAAATGATCACGTTCATTACAAAGTTCACAAGGATGGCGAAAAAATTAAATCTTTCAGCACAATCATCTAGCCTCTCTTGCAACTTTTTCCTTTCTAAATATTTATGCTTCATACAAAATCTATCTTCCCTTGTTGGCGTGCATTTGCACTCCCAATTCACTCCGCAAAAATTGACATTATTATAGGACACATCATTATCATGACTAATGCAATCATCATTAACATCATGGATATTCAAGGAATTTATACTAGCAATATTGCAATCATGCCCATCAGCCAATGTTTTTATGCCATAATTTTGTTCAATTCTTTTTCTAGCAATTGAGCACAATTAGCAAAATCCTTATTTTCAAGATAGACATTATAAAGATAAAGAGCAACCTGAGGTAACCCAATCTCCATTTTTTGTAGTTTTATATTATAAAACCAAACTAGTGATAAAACAAGAAACTAAAAGATTTGATTGAAAAATCTAAAGATATACCTTCAAGCACTCACCTCCATGGCAACTGCGCCAGAAAAGAGCTTCATTGACGAGGTGTGAGTGTCGCTTACCTAACCTACTTGGCAACGGCACCAGAACAGAGCTTGATGTCTACTACGCAACTTTATTCTTGTAGACACGTGTTGGGCCTGCAAGCGCAGAATTTTGTAGGACGGTAGCAATTTTCCCTCAAGTGGATGACCAAAGGTTTATCAATCCATGGGAGGCATAGGATAAGGATAGTCTCTCTCAAACAACCCTACAAAAAAATAATAAAAATTCTCTAGTGTCCCCAACACACCAAATACAGTGGTAATTGGTATAGGTGCACTAGTTCGGTGAAGAGATGGTTATAAAAGTGTAATATGGATAGTTGATATTGATTTTTATAATAGGAACAATAGAAAACAACAAGGTAGCAATTGATAAAATGGAGCCCAAATGGTATTGCAATGCTTGAAAATGAGGCCTAGGGTCCGTACATTCGCTAGTGCAATCTCTCAACAAAGCTAATATAATTGGATCATATAACCATCCCTCAACGTGCGATGAAGAATCACCCCAAAGTTACTATCTAGCGGAGAACATAAGAATAAATCGTTTGTAGGGTACGAAACCACTTCAAAGCTATTCTTCCCGATCGATCTATCCAAGAGTTTGTACTAAAATAACACCAAATAATTTCAGATTCATAATACTCAATCTAACACAAAGAACCTCAAAGAGTGCCCCAAGATTTCTACCGGAAAAACAAAGACAAGAATGCGCGATTACCCCAATGTCACCTCGGGAATCTGCGAGTTGAGTGCCAAAACATATATCAAGTGAATCAATATGATACCCCATTGTCACCACGAGTATTCATTTTCAAGATACATATCAAGTTCTCTCAAATCCATAAAAGTATTCAATCCGATAAAATGAAACCTCAAAGGGAAAACTCAATTCATCACAACAATATAGAGAGGGGAAAACACCATATGATCCAACTATCACTACAGGAATCAGGCACTTTGCCGTCTTCCATAGCTGACGGCAAAGGCATGCCTGGCGGACGGCAAAGGACTTTGTCGTCAGTCAGCAGATGGCAACAGGTCCAGCTGAATAAGCTAGGCAATGGCCTCTTTGTCGTCTGCTGGCAGAGGGCAAAGATACAAAGGCCTTTGCCGTCTGCTAGCAGACGGCAAAGAGCCTGGACGGCACACGTGGCAGCTTAGGTCCGTTAACGGGTTAACGGTGTGCTTTGCCGTCTGCTGGCAGACGGCAAAGACCTTTGCATGTTTGTCGTCTGCCAGCAGACGGCAAAGTGCCCATTTAGGCCAGCCCGGTGCACCCCAGGTTGCACATGTAGCTGCCATGTGGCAGCTTTGTCGTCTGCTGGTTAACGGCAAAGCTCTTTGCCGTCTGCCAGCAGACGCCAAAGTGCCTGTATAGCCCCTTTTTTGTTTTTTCTTAAATTCATTCAATTTGACATAATTTCAGACATATATATATATACACACACACATTTGAAAATAATTTCAACAAGCATACCAACAATAAGTTTCCAACAACATATCCAACATACAAGTTTCCAACAACATGTCCAACATACAATGGTTTCCAACAACATATCCATTTGGCACCCGAAGAAATATTGATGGATGATCTGAAAAAGAAAGAGAGAGTGAGAGAGAAACACTTGATTGACATCCACCAACATAGTGAGTGAGAGAATCCAAAGCCAAATAAAACCACACAGCTTAAATTGACCAAGACATGTGAAAACAGGGATTAGTTATGATGGCTAGGAAAAGGGATATGAGAGAGTTGAGAGAACCCAATTCTGTGTTCTTTGTACTTTTGTACAAGGACAGTTTCTTTTCTATGAATGAATTATCCTCTTCCACTCCTAGTGTTGTTGCTGAAATTTTGCAAGGGTATGAAGATGTGTTCCCCGAGGAGATACCACCAGGGCTACCACCACAAAGAGGCATTGAGAACCAAATTGATTTGGTCCAAGGAGCCCCATTGCCGAACCGACCACCATACTGCAAAAACCCGGAAGAAACCAAGGAGATTCAGCGACAAGTTGCAGGGCTACTAAACAAAGGTTATGTAAGGGAAAGTCTCTCACCTTGTGTTGTGCCCGTTCTTTTAGTACCCAAGAAAGATGGAACTTCTCGAATGTGTTGTGATTGTAGGCCTATTAACAACATCACCATGAGGTATAGGCACCCCATACCTAGGCTTGATGATATGCTTGATGAACTTAGGGGTGCCACCATATTTTCAAAAATTGACTTGCAAAGTGGCTACCATCAAATTAGAATGAGAGAGGGTGATGAATGGAAAACTGCTTTCAAAACAAAATTCGGTTTGTATGAGTGGTTAGTTATGCCAGTTGGATTGACAAATGCACCTAGTACTTTCATGAGATTAATGAATCAGGTTCTTAGAATGTTCATAGGCAAGTTTGTGGTTGTTTACTTTGATGACATCCTGATTTATAGCAAAACTTTGGATGAACATGTTGAACACATCCGGTGTGTGCTTGCTATCCTAAGAGAGGAGAGATTATATGCTAACAAGGAAAAGTGCATATTTTGCACATACAAAGTTGTGTTTCTTGGCTTTGTTGTTTCACGTAAAGGTGTGGAGGTAGATGAAGAGAAGGTCAAACCCATCCATGAGTGGATGCCTACACAAAATGTAAGCCAAGTACGAAGCTTTCTTGGCCTTGCTGGTTTCTACCGTCGGTTTGTGAAGGACTTCAGCACCATTGCTGCCCCAATGAACGAGCTAACTAAGAAAGATGTTCCCTTCAAGTGGGCAAATGCACAAGAGAAGGCCTTCCAAGGGCTGAAAGAAAAATTGACATCTACACCATTGCTTGCACTGCCCAACTTTTGTATGACTTTTGAAATTGAATGTGATGCAAGTGGTGTGGGTATTGGAAGCGTACTAATGCAGGAAGGTAGGCCTATTGCATATTTTAGTGAGACACTGAGTGGTCCAACTCTAAATTATCCAGTTTATGACAAACAACTATATGCACTTGTGAGATCTTTGGAAACATGGCAACACTATTTGTGGCCTAAAGAATTTGTGATACATTCCGACCATGAATCTTTAAAGCACCTTAGGGGTCAACAAAAACTGAACCATAGATATGAAAAATGGAGTGAATTCATAGAATCTTTTCTCTATATTGTCAAGTAGAAGAAAGGAAAAGACAATGTTGTTGTTGATGGTTTGTCTAGACGCCATATTTTACTCTCACAACTTGATACTAAAATTCTTGGGTTGCAAAGCATTAAAGAATTGTATGTCCATGACCCATAATTTGCTGAACCACACTCAAAATGTAGTGAGGGGAAAGGCTGGGAAAAGTTTCACTTGCATGATGGATTCTTGTTTCGAGCTAACAAATTATGCATTCCAGATTGCTTTGTTCGCTTGTTGCTTTTGCAGGAGGCTCATGCTAGTGGTCTCATGGGACATTTTGGAGCAAAGAAAACTGAGAGTGTGTTGATCGACCATTTCTTTTGGCCAAGGATGAGGCATGATGTTGAGCGCTATGTGCTACGTTGTGAGATCTGTCGTGAAGCTAAGTCACGTGTAAACCCTCATGAACTTTATACGCCTCTATCAATTCCTAGCACACCTTAGGAAGATATATCTATGGATTTTTTTCTTGGATTACCATGTACTAAGAGAGGGAGTGATTCCGTTTTTGTGGTGGTTGATAGGTTTAGCAAGATGGCTCATTTTATCCCGTGACATAAGAGCGATGATGCTTTACACATTGCTGATTTGTTTTTCAGGGAAGTCGTGCGGCTACATGGAGTACCACGCATTATTGTTTCAGATCGTGACACCATGTTTCTGAGCTAATTTTGCAAAACGTTGTTGGCAAAGCTAGGAACAAAGCTTCTCTTTTCCACTACATGCCACCCACAAACAGATGGACAAACCGAAGTTGTCAACCGCACACTATCCATGATGCTGAGAGCAATTTTAAAGAAAAATTTGAAAATGTGGGAAGAGTGTCTCCCCCACGTGGAGTTTGCATACAACATGGCAGTACATTTGACCACTAAATTTTGTCTTTTGAAATTGTTTATGGTTTCAAACCTGCTTCTCCCATAGATCTTTTGCCTTTACCATTGTAGGAGCGAAAAAAATCTTGATGCAAGTAAGCGTGCTGTATTCATGAAGAAAATTCATGAGAAGACCAAGGAAAATATTGAGAAGATGACTGAACAATATGCAAAACGAGCAAATAAGGGAAGAAAGAAGGTTTCGTTTGAAGAAGGTGATCTTGTGTGGGTGCACCTTTGGAAGGATAGTTTCCCGAATCAATGCAAGTTGCAGCCACGTGGAGATGGTCCATTTAAAGTGCTTGCGAAGATAAATGACAATGCCTACAAGATTGACCTTCCAATGGATTATGGTGTTAGTTCAACTTTCAATGTGTCCTACCTCTCTCCATACTTTGGACCATCAGATTCAAGGACGAATCCTTTACAAGAGGGGGCGGATGATGAGGACACCACAACCATCGACAAGTCTCCAACAATTATAGGTCCAATCACACGAATTCACGCCAAACTAATAAGTGACCAGGTGAATGCTAACTTAAGTTTACCTTGTAACCTTGATGACACAACTATGATTTCATTCCCATTGTTGTTTGTTGAAATTAGCTATCACATGGAAGAAACCCAAAAACATATGAGCTCTTGAAGCAATCAGTTTGGAGGAAACAAGTTTCAAGTGAAGCTGATGTTGTCAGTTTTTACCTCTAATGTTCTGGTGTGCCACACCCATGTGGTGGAGGGACAGGGCTATAGGGGTACATCGCCAGAAGTTACATCAAATTATCTTTCCAATGCAAAAAACCTCACATCATCTGGACTTGTGAGTCAAAAGTTGTAGTCATTCTCATGGAAGGTGTCCAGGCTGTCAAGGCTTCATGAATTTACAAGGAGCTCTCCAACAACTTCCAAATTTGACTGCTTATTCCCCCAAGAAAGCCATGCAAACCTGTTTACTTTTGAAACCATTTTCACACCTAGCCAAGGGGTTATCCCTGCTACAAAACTCCATCTCCCCCATCCTCTTGAAAAACCTTTTGTCAAACCATTCAACTACAAGCTTATGCAACAAGACTGCTAGAGAGATCCGAGAGAACTTGCTACCTTTGATCTTGTGAGTTCATTCAGATTCGCGAGAAGGAGCCTCTGGTTCCCCCTAGTTCGTGCTCTACGGTTTCGGCCATTTTGTGTGGATTAGTCCCGGTTTGTGGTTCTGCGATTGTTCGGACAGCGGGGTGGAGTTCTTGTAGCTTCGGTCAGCCATCCCCAACGTACTGGTTGCATCCAACCTTGGCAGGTATAAAGCTAGTTATCCCGGCTGCTTGCAGCTAGTTATCCCTCCCGATTTGATACTACGACATGAAGATCGGGCCACCCTCGGGCATGAACTCATTCATCGGGTTTGCACCTATCATTAGCATGCATGTTTGCCTCCGCCAGAAGCTCATGGTCCCTAGCCTCGATGGCAAGCTCCATTTGCCATGGACGAGGTGGTATCTCAGGATCGGAGCTTGTCTGGTGCATCTTGATCTCTCGGTGAGTTCTAGGACAACGTACGAGTCCATCCCCAATGGCTACCGAGCCATGGTACCTCCCATCACCAGATCTCTGGATCAAAAGGACTCTAGCTCGAGTTGAAGTCCTACCCTTTCCTCGTCTTCCCAACAACTCTGTACCTCAGGAGCTTGTTGTGGGGAGGAGATGTTGGTGAAGCTCTCTAGATGATCGAGGTCATCCTCAGAGAATGCCTTGTCCTTCTAGTACATGATAGTATGGGCCATGGCATAGAGGTCGTACAACGGTGGCACGTCCTTCTTGTTGTGTCGCGCCTAAAAGAGAGGAACAAAATATTAGTTAAGGGCTCAAGCTAGCATGAAGAATGAAATTGCATGAATCGTTAAGGGCTCAAACCACATACACAATGATCCCCATACTCAAACAGGTGGGAGCTCCCTTTATTGTGTGGCACACCTTGCATTTGGGCACGCTTATCCCTGGCCTTGTCGTGGACGCCTAGCTATTGGGGAGAGCATGATGTCTACTACACAACCTTCTTCTTGTAGATGTTGTTGGGCCTCCAAGTGCAGGGGTTTGTAGGACAGTAGCAAATTTCCCTCAAGTGGATGATCTAGGGTTTTATCAATCCGTGGGAGGCGTAGGATGAAGATGGTCTCTCTCAAACAAGTCGCTTGTGTGGCCAACACACCCAATACAATGGTAAATTGTATAGGTGCACTAGTTCGGCAAAGAGATGGTGATACAAGTGCAATATTGATGGTAGATATAGGTTTTTGTAATCTGAAAATATAAAAACAACAAGATAACTAATGATAAAAGTGAGCACAAACGGTATTGCAATGCTTCTAAACAAGGCCTAGGGTTCATACTTTCACTAGTGCAAGTTCTCTCAACAAGGATAACATAATTAGATCATATAACTATCCCTCAACATTTAACAAATAGTCACACCAAAGTCACTAATTGCGGAGAACAAACGAAGAGATTATTGTAGGGTACGAAACAACCTCAAAGTTATTCTTTTCGATCAATCCATTGGGCTATTTCAATTAGTGTCACAAACAACCCTAGAGTTCATAGTAAAATAACACCTTAAGACAGAAATTAACCAAAACCCTAATGTCAGCTAGATACTCCAATGTCACCTCAAGTATCCGCGGGTATGATTATACGATATGCATCTCACAATCTCAGATTCACCTATTGAACCAACACAAAGAACTGCAAAAGTGCTCCAAAGTTTCTACCGGAGAGTCAAGATGAAAACGTCTGCCAACCCCTATGAATAAGTTCACAAGGTCACAGAACTCACAAGTTGATCACCAAAACATACATTAAGTGGATCATGTGATATCCCATTGTCACCATAAATAAGCACATGCAAGACATACATCAAGTGTTCTTGTTGCGACCTGACCTCAAACGGTCAAGTCTCTGTGTTTAAGTGTTATCCCTGGATCAGTATTGCTGACACACACAGTACTCGAGGATTTATAACAGAGTTTCAATCACACACTTACTACATCGATTGTCTCAAAACAGAACTGTCGGAGTCAAAACCGGTGGATCTCGGGTAGGGGGTCCCGAACTGTGCGTCTAGGCGGATGGTAACAGGAGGCAGGGGACACGATGTTTTACCAAGGTTCAGGCCCTCTTGATGGAGCTGAAACCCTACGTCCTGCTCGATTTATTCTTGATGATATGGGTATTACAAGAGTTGATCTACCACGAGATCTGAGAGGCTAAACCCTAGAAGCTAGCCTATGGTATGATTGTATATTGTCCTACGGACTAAAACCCTCCGGTTTATATAGACATCGAAGAGGGTTAGGGTTACACAAGGTCGGTTACAAAGGAGGAGATATCCATAGCTGTATTGCCGAGCTTGCCTTCCACGCCAAGTAGAATCCCATCCGGACACAAGACGAAGTCTTCAATCTTGTATCTTCATAGTCCAACATTCCGGCCAAAGGATATAATCCGGCTGTCTGGATACCCCCTAATCCAGGACTCCCTCAGTAGCCCCCGAACCAGGCTTCGATGACGATGAGTCTGGCGTGCAGTATTGTCTTCGGCATTGAAAGGCGAGTTCTTCTCCATCTTTCGAACATTTGTAAAGCAGTGTCCGGTCCCATAAATGTTTGGACCTCTTGGATTATGTGCCCAATAAGGGCTTTCTCCCCCCTATCCAGATAAATAAATTGTCTATTGAAGGGATGGGGATCCTTAGATCCGATCTGTACCATCCTCCCCCAACGAGGGTCCATCAGAGCGCGTTCCGGAAAGATCCATTCCTGCATGGCCGACCTCTGCAGCTCCTCCTCCCGCCCCCGAAGCCCTTAGCCCGGTGATTGGGAGAGGTGTTCAGTCCCACATAGTCATTTAGTCGAACTGTAGACTAAGGGATTTCTCCCTCCGGTGTACATGGTGCCCGTTCGAGCCGGGCTTGCCACCTATAATGGCGGGGAGCAAGCGGAGAGCTTTCCCTGTCCCTCTATGGGGGAATGGGTCTGCCTTGTTCCCTATCTATTAAGGGGACTCGGATTTGCAATTCATCCGTTCCTCTGCGGGCTCCTAGAGTTCGATGGCCTCCAATTACACAATTTCCCCCCCACCTCCATCCTACATATCGCCGGCTATGTGGCTCTCTGCGAGTTGTTCCTGGGCTGCGAGGCTCACTTCGAGCTGTGGAAAAGGCTATTTTGCCTCGTCCCTCGCACACAGAGGGGGTCACTTTATCAAGTGGGCGGAGCCGAAATATGGCGCGTCACTGATACAGGATACATGTCCGGTACTCCGAAGAAGTCACCCGAAGACTGGCCTTCAGAATGGTTTTATATGGAGGACGTTCTCCTTTCGGACCCTGTTCGGCGGGGTCTTCCTGAGTTCAACAATGCTCCTCTGAAGAAACGCCGAAGTTGGCACCCACGGAGCCCCCAGGTGGAAGACAATGGAGAAGACCTCTATCTGATGAACCGAATTAAAGCACTGGCTCGATCAGGATTGATAGTAATTGAAGTTATGTCAATTTGCATAATGCGGGGAGTGCAACCACTTCAATATCGTGGGCACCCCTTGTGGTGTTATAACGGGGCGGATGACGCCACCCGCTGCGGGCATACGGGTCCGGACAATGCTGCCGCTTTAGCAAAAATTCTGTCCGAGTTGTTCAAGGGTGAGGAAGAGGAGTTCACCCGCATCAAGCCACGGGATGGATTCTCCATGTACAATCCTCCAAGATGGGTAAGTTATATCTCCCTGCTCCCATTTTTCCCGCATTCTTTGTTGTAAGTATTCACCTTGCCACTTTGCGGCAGGAACTGCGTAAAGCCATAAGGGAGGTCAGTAGACCTTCTCCACAACGAGAGGACCCTGACCGGGCCCTCGACTCTGGACTTGAAGAAGATTCGGTTATATTCGTAGAGCTGATAGACCGGCAGTTCTATCAGTTAAGCTGCGACGATGACATGGTGGCCATTACGGCCGACTATCCCGGACTGCTCCATGCATCGCATGTAAGAAAAACCAAAAATCCCAACTCCAAAACTAGGATTCCCTTTTAGACACTTCACCCACCATATACACATGGCATTTTTATAGGGAAGGCATTCGGGACGCCCTGCCGAACCCGCAGGAACGCGCCAACAGGAGGCACCAAGGCCGGGTAGGCCAAAAAGGAAGGCAGTCAGGATGGAGATGCCGGCGCAAAGGTATAACAAACCGCGCTCCGTGGTTGTCGTCTTTCTCGAAATATAATGCCGCTCGTGTTTCTTTAACAGAAAAAATGCTCGCCGGAATATGTCCGCCGATGTTACTAATCACGCTTCCACCAGTCGGGCGCCAGGACCGGACCTAGAGGCGGAAGCCGATATGGGGCGGGCGCCGGATAATCCCCCTACAGAGGAAGCAGATAGATTATCCGCTACAAACTCATAGGTGGAAAGCGCCATGAATCATAGGCGCCGCCGGGCCATACTCCGTGACGCTTGTTTCTCACTTGAGGCATTTGATGCCTTCAATTCTAGAGAGGCGTACCTCCGAGCTGCTCAAGATGGTCTAGCCAGAGCCACAGATCAGTATGTAAAGGATGTGCGGGTAAGTAAATCTGGCGATTTATATGTATCAGTAGCCCCAGAGACTTGAAACAGTTAGCAGAACTGATTTAAGGATCATCTTTATTCTGCAGGTTCTTACAGAGAAGAATACTAGGCTGTCACAGGAGCTAGAGGAATGCAAGACCCAACTGCGGGCTGCTGTGGCCGCATTGCAGGAACCGAAAAAGTCACCTGCTCGTAACATTTACTTTAAAGAATGATGGTTACCATATAATGTGCAGCATGGTTGTAGATCTAACAACATATGTTGCAGATGAATCCGAAGAAAATCCGGAGGACCAGCATGTTATGCGACAGCTAGAGGCTGGCAAACGTGTGCTGACTGAGGTTAGGCAGGATAAAAACAATCTCCAAGATGCCAATATTAAGCTGAGCATGGAACTAAAATACGTTCGGGGCCAGCTTGCAGACTCCAAGAAGGAGAATAAGCGGCTTCGGCGCGGCATTTTCAGTAAGTGCTTGAACGAATCCTTTTAAAGGAGTTTGGCGAAGAAGCCGACTAACAACGCTATGTATGTAGGTATGCTGACGGGTCGTCCCGCGGAGGAAATGCCCGGGTCTGCGGGTGATCTTCTATCCGAGCTGTCACATCTACACGAACAAGTTTAGCAGGTGATGCAGGGTGTTGCCCAGGCTTTGTGGCCGTCCGTCTCCCTGCCAGAGGGCGTTGCAGATCTTGCGGAGAAGCTCAAGGGAGCACGGCGACGCTTCCTATTATGGAAGATATCAGCCTGCCGATAGGGTGCCAGAGAAGCCTGGGCCATGGTGAAGACACGGTATACCAAGGCATACCCAAATCACATGGCCGAGGTCGGACCTGTGGGGCCCAACGGAAAAGAGATCCCCGTTAGCTTAGTTTATGGGCAAGTAGAATTAGCGGCAAAGTATTCCCAACAGGATTGTAAGCTAGACCGCCTGTTAGATGGTATAGAAGAGGAATTTAGTCAGTCTGCATGACTATGTAATGAAAGTGACATGTATAATGCCTTCTAGCCGGATTGTAGATCATTTGTCTTGGCGGACCTTTTCGCTTCAACCTCGGGACCCGATAGTCCGAAGTGTATCCGAATACCCACGCAGTTATATACGAACCGGGGCATGCGTGGAGACCAGGCATAGGGGTCATAAGTGCTTGAACAGACAAGTGCCCAACTAGTTATGTTATATTACATGGGTAGTAAGAAACATCTTCCAGGGAGAATAGTTTAGTTAAGGGTTCCTTTTCCTGGGTAAGCATGCCCTAAAGTGCATGTCCGGACTGCGATAGGAAACGCAGGAAAAACATCTGGGGGCAGATATGGACAATAAATAAAAATCATCTTTTGTTCACCGACCGAATATTCCCTTAAGAACGCTAGCTTTCGGCTTCAACCAGCCCGAGGTACACGTCCGGCTGACCCGGCAGTAACAATCGCAGAGGTGCTCCCCTTATGCCCTAGCTGAATTAACGGGAACATAGGGCATAAATACAAGAGCCAGGCAACCCAGCTTGGCCAAAACTTAAGTAATATCGATGCATATAATGGTGAAAAAAGGTACATGCGGAAGCATGACACATGTTCGGGGCCTGAGGCCCAGATAAATAAATAAGCTTCTGTGAAAGAAGCCCCCAGGTATTATGAGCGCGGCTAGCGCATCTATAATGTGCAAGCGAGGCACAAGTTGGCCCTTAAAGGCCTAGAGAAATAATAACAGAAAGGAAGAAAGAAAAACAAGACAGATAATGTACATGCAAAAAATGGACAAAGGGAGGGGACGAATATAGGGTCCGGCGCTAGGCGTAGAATCTTCGGAGCCTGGCCGTGTTCCATGGGTTCGGCTCGAGTCGACTAGTCGATGCATCCCACAGTCGGTATGCTCCACCGGTTAGAACTTGGTCAATAATGAAGTGACCTTCCCATTTGGGCTCGAGCTTGTTCTTTTTCTTATCCGGCAGGCTTAGAACTAGTTCGCCAACGTTAGAAGTTTTGGCTCGTACTTCTCTACTTTGGTATCTGTGAGCCTGTTGCTGATAAAATGCGGAATGGGCTTTGGCTACATCGCGCTCCTCCTCCAGGGTGTCCAGACTATCCTGCCGATCGAGCTCGGCTTCTCTTTCTTCGTACATGTGCACTCGAGGTGAGTCATGAATTATGTCACAGGGCAAGACTGCCTCTGCGCTGTACACCATAAAGAAGGGTGTGTATCCGGTACTACGATTTGGCGTGGTCCGCAGCCCCTAGAGTACGAAGTCGAGCTCCTCTACCCAGTGCGTGTTAGACTCTGTTAAGGAACGCACTAATGTGGGTTTAAAGCCGCTCATTATAAGACCGTTTGCTCGCTCGACTTGGCCGTTGGTTTGTGGGTGATAGACTGAAGCATAATCAAGCTTGATGCCCATTTTGCTGCACCAGAGTTTTACCTCATTGGATGTGAAGTTTGTTCAGTTGTCAGTGATGATGCTGTGGGGGACGCCATAACGGTGTACGACCCCATATATGAAGTCTATCACTGGTCCGGATTCAGCTGTTTTAACAGGTTTGGCCTCTATCCATTTGGTGAATTTATCCACGATGACCAGTAAGTATTTTTTCTTGTGGGTTCCCCCTTTAAGGGGTCCAACCATGTCAAGCCCCTAGACCGCGAAGGGCCATGTAATGGGGATTGTTTGAAGGGCGGTGGGTGGCATGTGGCTTTGATTTGCAAAGAGCTGGCAACCGGCGCAGCGTTGGACCAAGTCCTGTGCATCTGCCCGGGCCGTTGGCCAATAGAATCCTGTATGGAAGGCCTTGCTTATAAGAGCCCGGGCTGCAGCGTGGTGACCGCCGAGTCCGGCATGGATTTCTGCTAAAAGGTTTTGCCCTTCCTCTTCGAAGATGCACCTTTGAAGGACTCCGATAGTGCTTTTTTATACAATTCTCCCTCGTGGACCCTGTAGTCCTTAGATCGCCGCACTATGCAGCGTGCCTCATTTTGGTCCTCCGGAAGTTCCTGCCTAGTTAGGTAGGCCAGGAATGGTTATGTCCACGGGGCGATAATGGCCATTATTACGTGGACTGAAGGTGTTGTTTCGGTGGCGGAGCCTCCGATTGTGTTAGAGTATTCGGTATCGGGCACTTTCGCCGGGTCCGGACTATTGTTACTGGTGTCCCCTTCCCATACTACGGAAGGCTTGAACAACCTTTCCAGCAATATGTTGGGGGGGACCGCATCGCGTTTTGCACCGATGCGGGCGAGGATATCCGCCGCTTGATTGTTTTCCCGAGCCACATGGTGAAATTCGAGTCCCTCGAACCGAGCTGACATTTTTTGGACGGCGTTTCGGTAGGCCGCCATTTTCAGATCCTTAGCATCAAAGTCTCCATTTATTTGGGATATTGCAAGGTTTGAATCCCCACGCACCTCCAGGCATTGAATGCCCATGGAGACTGCCATCCGAAGACCATGCAACAGAGCTTCGTATTCGGCTGCGTTGTTGGAGTCTCTATACAATATTTGCAAAACATACTGAACGGTATCTCCGGTTGGGGACGTCAGGACAACGCCAGCCCGTAGACCAGCCAGCATTTTAGAACCGTCGAAGTGCATGATCCAATTGGAGTATGCGCCGTACTCTTTAGGGAGTTCGGCCTCCGTCCATTCGGCTACAAAGTCAGCCAATACTTGCGACTTAATGGCCCGTCGAGGTTTGTATGTTATGTCAAATGGGAGGAGCTCAATGGCCCATTTAGCAATACGGCCCGTAGCGTCGCGGTTGTTTATAATATCATTAAGTGGCACTTCCGAGGCTACTGTAATCGAACACTCCTGAAAGTAGTGTCGCAGCTTCCGGGGTGGCATGAATACCGCATAGGATATCTTTTGATAATGTGGGTACCGTGATTTTCATGGAGTGAGGACAGTGGATACATAGTATACCGGCTTTTGAAGAGGGAATTTATGCCCAGTAGCTTCTCGTTCGACGACGAGCACTGCGCTTACAACTTGACGAGTTGCCGCAATGTACAATAGCATTGGTTCGCTGATGTTTGGCGCGGCCAGGATTGGGTTGGTTGCCAAAATGGCCTTTATTTCTTCCAATCCGGCTGTGGAAGCGTCCGTCCACTCAAAGTGTTTGGTGCGCCGAAGGAGGCGATAAAGGGGTAAAGCCTTTTCTCCTAAGCGGGAGATAAAGCGGCTTAGAGCCGCCACGCATCTAGTTAACTTCTGGATTTTTTTGAGGTCTGTTGGGGTATCCAACTGTGACAAAGCTTGGATTTTGGCCGAATTAGCTTCAATACCTCTACTGGAGACAATGAAACCCAGGAGCTTTCCAGTTGGTACGCCAAAAACGCATTTTCCAGATTGAGCTTAATGTCGTATGTTCGGAGGTTGTCGAATGTGAGCCTCAAGTCGTCTATCAAAGAGTCGACGTGTTTGGTTTTGACGACCACATCGTCTACGTATGCCTCTACTGTGTTGTCGATTTGTTTCTCCAGGCATGTCTGAATCATGCGTTGATATGTTGAGCCAACGTTTTTGAGCCCAAAAGGCATTGTGTTGAAACAGAAGGGACCCTGGTGTGATGAATGCCGTTGCGGCTTGGTCAGACTCCACCATCTTGATTTGGTGGTAACCGGAGTATGCGTCGAGGAAACACAATGACTCGTGTCCTGCGGTAGCATCGATAATTTGGTCGATGCCTGGGGAGGGGGAAGGGATCCTTTGGACAAGCTTTATTGAGGTCCTTGAAATCGACACAAAGGCGCCAGGATTTATCCTTCTTATGTACCATCACCAGGTTTGCTAGCCACTCTGGGTGTTTTATCTCTCTGATGAATCCGGCCTCCAATAACTTGGCGAGTTCCTCTCCCATGGCCTGTCTCTTAGGTTCGGAGAAACGCCGAAGAGCTTGCTTGACCGGCTTGAATCCCTTTATGATATTGAGGCTATGCTCGGCCAGCCTGCACGGGATTCCTGGCATGTCTGAGGGGTGCCAGGCGAATATGTCCCAATTCTCGCATAGGAACTCTCGTAGTGCGGCGTCCATGGCAGGTTTTAACTATGCCCCGATGGAGGATGTTTTTGTAGGGTCCGTTGGGTGGACCTGGAATTTGACTATTTCATCCGCTGGTTTAAAAGAGGTGGAATTGGATCTCTTATCGAGTATCACGTCGTCCCTGTCCACTGTGGAGTGTAGTGTGGTTAATTCCTCGGCCGAGAGAGCTTCGGATAATGCCTCGAGGGCCAGTGCGGCTGTTTTGTTTTCGGCGCGGAGTGCTGTGTCCGGATCACTGGCGAGAGTGATGATTCCGTTGGGCCCGGGCATTTTGAGCTTCATGTACCCATAATGGGGTACAACTTGGAAGATCGTGAACGCCTCACGTCCTAAAAGGGTGTGGTATCCACTGCTGAACGGGGCCACTTGAAATGTAATTTCTTCGGACCTATAATTCTCTGGCGTATCGAATACCACATCTAGTGTGGTTTTCCCAGCGCATCGTGCCTCCCGACTGGGTATGATTCCTCTGAAGGTTGTGCTACTTTGCTCAATGCGGTTCCAGTCTATTTCCATTTTTTGAAGAGTTTCCTCGTAGATGAGGTTTAACCCGCTGCCGCCGTCCATGAGTACTTTGGTGAGTCAAAAGTCGTCCACAATTGGACTGAGGACCAGTGCGGCTGGTGCTCGGGCTGTTCGGAATTTAGGTTCATCACTGGCATTGAAGCTAATAGCCATGTCACTCCATGGATTTATTGCTGCTATGTGGCAGATTTCGGCCATGCTACGGAGTGTTCGCTTGCGCCTATTATTTGACGCAAATGCCTCAAAGACTGTTAACACCGTATTGTTATCCACGGGATGGTGATCTCTGGCATTTGGGATAAGAAGATCCTCACCACTTTTGGCCACCTGCCAGAGTATCCAACATGCTCTAAGGCTGTGTGTTGGTATTGTATCCGTTGTACTGTGAATTTTGCAGGGTCCGTTAAGCCATCCCTCCAATATGGTTCCATGCCCTGTAGAGGGTTTTTGTTTCTTTGCAACTAGCTCGGGCGTCTTATGATAGTGCACCCTTTTACTTCGGACTGGGTGTACATTCGGAGCCGGATTATCCCAAAATTTCATTTCGGTTTTCCAAGCGCTTTCCATCGCACAGTACTTTTGTACTATTTATGCCAAGTCAGCGAAGCGTGATATGTCACGGCGACTTAAGGCGTTAAGGATTCCCTTGTCTGTGCAATTATTGTAGAAAAGTGAGACTGCATCTTCCTCGCGACAGCCCTTAACCTTGTTCATCACAAGGAGGAATCTGGCCCAATAATGATGTATTGTTTCATGGGGCTCTTGCCTGATGTGGGAAAGATCGTTTATGTTTGGGTGGGTGGGTGGATTTGAGTCCGAATCCCTACCCGATCTGAGATCCAGGGGCCGTGGCATTTCCAATCTTGGAAGTTCGGGTTCTGGAGTGTTACCCGATAAATTTGGCCTGCTGCCTGATTCTAGTTTCAGGGCTTGGGTATTGTCCTCCCATAAGCGGGTATCCAGCTCGGAGAGCTCAGGAATCCGGACATAGTTAGTCCTCAAAATAGAGGAAGAGTCACCACATTGTTCCTCCACCACTCTAATATGATGGGTGACCGGTGGAGAGTTAATCTCCCTTTGATCGGGTTTAAGCCCAATCCGATCATAGTCCGTAGCGACTCCCAAGGCGGCGATGCGATCCAAGAGCTCGTTTAAGGAAGCGAGCTCCATTGGATCCATCTGTTCGGTGAGTGCCGATTTGACGTGGAGGCTGTTTTCGATGACCCGAGAAGTCATCGTCGGTGCGGCGGCCGAATGGGCGGTCATGATGAAATTGCCTAGCCAGAGAGTTTGGCCGACAGCCAAAGCTCCCCCAATAGTAGTACCATCTTTAAAGACGAGAGGAGACATCCTTCCTTCTGGCGACGGCACAGTGGAACTCTCAATGAAAGCACCATTGTCGGTGTCAAAACCGGTGGATCTCAGGTAGGTGGTCCCGAACTGTGCATCTAGGCAGATGGTAATAGGAGGCAGGGGACACGATGTCTTACCCAGGTTCGGGCCCTCTTGATGGAGGTGAAACCCTACGTCCTGCTTGATTTATTCTTGATGATATGGGTATTACAAGAGTTGATCTACCACGAGATCTGAGAGGCTAAACCCTAGAAGCTAGGCTATGGTATGCTTGTATATTGTCCTACGGACTAAAACCCTCCAGTTTATATAGACACCGAAGAGGGTTAGGGTTACACAAGGTCAGTTACAAAGGAGGAGATATCCATATCCGTATTGCCTAGCTTGCCTTCCACGCCAAGTAGAGTCCCATCCGGACATGAGACGAAGTCTTCAATCTTGTATCTTCATAGTCAAACATTCCGGCCAAAGGATATAATCCAGCTGTCCGGATATCCCCTAATCCAGGACTCCCTCAAGAACTATTACAATAATATGGCTGAAAGCCATCTAAATAGGATAACAGCGGAAGCTTCGAAGATAGTAGAGTCCATCCAACTCCACGGCAAAACTGAGTGCATGACAACGACCTAGCGCACCTTACTCTTCGTCTGAAAACTCTGCAACATAATATGTTGCAGCCTGTGTAGGTCAGCACATGGAATATGCTGGCAAGATAACACTATAGAGCAATGAACAAATAACAGCTATGACTACATGCATATATGGTTGGTCGAGGCTCTATGGTTATTGTAGGATCGATAGTAGGTCTGGAGGGGGTGATTAGACTACTTGACCAAATAAAAATCTAGCCTTTTCCCAATTTTAAGTCTTGGCGGATTTTAGCAACTTAGCACTAGTCAAGCAATCAACCTACACATGCAACTCTAAGAGTATAGCAGCAGAATGTAAAACATTGCACATGAAGGTAAAGGGAGAAGTTTGGAGGGAGCAAATGCAATGTAGACACGGAGATTTTTGGCGTGGTTCCGATAGGGGGTGCTATCGTACATCCACGTTGGTGGAGACTTCAACCCACGAAGGGTAATGGTTGCATGAGTCCACGGAGGGCTCGACCCACGAAGGGTCCACGAAGAAGCAACCTTGCCTATCCCACCATTGCCATCGCCCACGAAGGACTTGCCTCACTAGGGTATATCTTCATGAAGTAGGCGATCGCCTTGCCCGTACAAACTCCTTGGTTCAACTCCACAATCTTGATGGACGCTCCCAAGTGATACCTAACCAATCTAGGAGACACCACTCTCCAAAACGTAATAGATGGTGTGTTGATGATGAACTCCTTGCTCTTGAGCTTCAAATGATAGTCTCCCCAACACTCGACTCTCCCTGACTAATTTGGATTTGGTGGAAAGATGATTTGAGTGGAAAGCAACTTGTAGAAGGCCAGAGATCAAGATTCATATGGTTGGAATGGAATATCTTGGTCTCAACACATGAGTGTGTGGTTCTCTCTCGGAAAATGAATGTTGGAAGTGTATGCATGTTCTGATGGCTCTCTCCACGAATGAAGAGTGGGTGGAGGGGCATATATAGCCTCCACACAAAATCTAATCGTTACACACAAATCACCAAAATTGGGGGGACCAAATAATGAAACTCGGTCAGACCGATTTTGTTCAAAATGTGAACGTTAGGATTTTCGGTGGGGCCGACATATCAACTCGGTGGGACGGATTTCATTAGGCTTAGGGCATAAAGTAATCTCGGTGAGACCGATTACACAAACTCGGTGGGACAGATTTTGGTAAAAAGCTAACCAGAGAGTTGGTGAGGCAAACTCGGTGGGACCGATTTCCTCATCTGGGTGAGACCGAAACATTACGAAGGGGAAACAGAGAGTTTGCATTGCACACTCGGTGGAAACGATCGCTCATCTCGGTTGGACCGAAACATTACAAAGAGAAACAGAGAGTTTGCAATCCCATCTTGATGAGTCCAAGATGCCTATCGGTGAGACCGAAGTGACTAGGGTTTGTGGCAGTGGCTATGTCAAAAAAACTCGGTGGCGCCGGATGGAATGTTTCGGTGGGGCCGAATTTGACTTTTGGTTTGGGACATATGTGGATATGAGAAAGTGGTTTAGGGTTTTTGGAGCATGTCACTAAGCATTTTGAGCAAGAAACCCATTAAGCAACACCTCATCCCCTTTTAATAGTATTGGCTTTTCCTATGGACTCAATGTGATCTTGGATCACTAAAAGTAAAATGTAGAGTCTTGAGCTTTAGAGCTTGAGCCAATCTTTTGTCCTTAGCATTTAGAGGGTCCACATTTATAATCCATGACATGCCAATCATTGAGGTTTTGTGAAATATTTATCTTGAAATAGCATTAGCTCAATGAGCTATATGTTGTTAATAATTAAGAAAAAACACCCAAGGCTAGTTGCACTTTCAATCTCCCCCTTTTTGGTAATTGATGACAACATATAGGTCGAAGCTTTGAGAAATGATCATAAGATTAAAATACATCGTCACTTTGAGAAGTATGTGATAAGCAAGAGCTCCCCCTAAATTTGTGCATTATTTAGAATTGCTTTTGAATGCAAATACACAATCAATTAGGATCATGGGCTACGCTTCCATGTCACATACATCATGGTGGAGCGCTCAAAATGATAGAAATTAAAAGCATGCACTCATCACCAAGCAAAGTGAATGATCATATATGGGATATAAGAGATAATATCATCCAAGCAAGCATTAAGGTAGCATATGATCAAACACATGATCGAACAAGTGTCTCACACAAACATAAAGTATCAACCAAGCACATAATAAAGTTCAAACAAAGCAAGAGAGACAAAGAAGTAAAACACTCTCTCTCGAAGCCGATGATCTATATATTTCTCCCCCTTTGGCAACAACTTACCAAAAAGATTGAACATGCATAGTGCTATGCGTCTCTCAAGCTCGGTCTTCGTGAGGTGGTGTATAGAGAACTCTAAGGACAAAGGCATCTGGTGATGTAGTTGGAGCTGGTGGAGTGTGTGTGCTGGAGGTGGCACTGAAGCTGTAGCTGCTGGTGCTGACAATGTAGCTCTAGAATCTGTTACTGGCACTGCAGCAAACCTCTGACCTCGTGGCACACACTGAAAAGCATTCGTAATTTCCTTTCCTCTCCTCTCTCCAGCTTCCTCCTAGAGTTTCTCAACAGTTGTCTGTATCTCAGTAACCTTTAGACCAATATCATAGAATTTTGTCTGAACAATCCTCTCCATGCTCTCCTGATTCTGAGTCAGGGTGGCCAAGCCTTTCTCAATCCTCAAAGTAGACTGGATCAGAAATTCTTGCTGATCTTGCTTGCTCTTCAGGAACACCTGAGATGCTTCCTCTACACTTGTCATCCTTGCAACTTTCTCTGACTTAGCCATAGCTCTCTTCTCCTATGCTTGAGCTGATGAAGGTTCATTCTCATTCATCACAACGGTGTTGTCTTCAAGTTCAGGGTATACGGGTAAGTGCTCCTTGTCCAACAAGTAGGTGCTTGTGCACAACTTTGAGTTGATGAGCTCCTGAATGTGTGGAGCATACCCACAACTTCTCCTTTGGTCAGCAGCTGTCCTCTTGATTGTCTCTACAATCAGGCTCATGACCTTGAACTTTTGAGGTACATCAAATATTTGCAGCAAGTTGATGCAATGTCCTCTAATCATATTGTGATCTCTTGATTTGGGTAGCAAAGTGTGCCTTAGGATGGTGTTGATAGTAGGCAGACTAGACAACAAGTAATGTAGAGATCCAAGCTTGTGTCTCTCCAAAGCTTTATCAGGGATCTCTTTGTACATGTTTTCCATAGAGTTGTGGTCTTTCTTCTTCTTGGCATACACATCCAAGTCGTCCTCATGTTCTTCTGGGGCATTAATTAGCTTGGCCCATTCTTCAACTATTGTTTGGTACCTTGTACCTTCAGACATCCATATTATCCTTCCATCTGGATAGAAATGAGCAATGGAGTAAAACTACATGATTAGCTCATCATTCAATTTTGTGAGCTTCTGTTCGACAAACTTGTCAACTCCACAAGATTTGAAGCTATCTTGTACACCTGGGAAGTGATATTCGTTCTCTTTGATGTATTCCCAATCAACCCATCTCATGTCATAGACAATTGGCTACTTGTGAAGTAGAATAGTCTCATAGAAGTCTTGTTGTTCCTTAGTGTGAAAACTATAGTCAACTACACTCCTCCTCCTCAAAGCATAGGGATCAGACTGTCTCCACAATCTCAGTCCCGCATCTTTCCTGATGTGCATGTCCTCAGCAACAGGATGAGCATCATTGTGGTCTGCAATCTTGGGTTTCAGTTTCCTCAATACAAGGGATTCATCATCCTTTTCTTCAGCTTCAGGAATTGGGGCCTTGTTCTTCTGTTCAGCTGGGATATTTCTGGTGCTTCTCTTGGGCTTAGACTTCTGAGCTTGAGCTGTTTCTTTGCGAGTAGTTTTGGTCTTTGATGTGGTAGCCCCTAACCTGATTGCATCTCCCATAAGGTTTTGGGACTTTGGTGCTGGTGTAGCATCCTCTTCCTCTTCCTGTTCTTCTGCTGGATCATTAAACATGGATGATCTCCCAAGGACTCTAGCAGTGGTCTTCTTTACCCTCTCCTTCCTCTTCTTGCCATCTCTAGCCTCTTTGGGTTCAAGAGTGAACTCCATAGTTTCTTGAGTGGAGACTCTGGCCTTAGACATAAGGATCCTTTTTGCTGGTGCCTTCTTGTTCAACCCTAGCTTTGTTGAAGCAGCTGTGCCATACTCCTTATTCATGACTTTCTCCTTTGAGCTGACTTCTTCTACAGCCACATAATCCTCATCCTCAGATTCTGAGGTTCTCTCCTTCCTTGACCTGGTGGCTGCCTTGGGCAAGTTACTAGGTGTGCTCCTGCTGCCCTCATCATAGCTGCTTGAGGGATCAGAACCCTCACTCAATTGCACATGTTCTACAGATCTGTTCTGACTGTTACTCTGGTCAGACATCTTGGCAATCTCACTGACAGCAAACCCTGTGAATAGATGTAGATGAGGTAGAGTGGATGAGCATCGCAAAGTGCAGAGTTTTTGTAAAACGGATGACTCAAAAACTTAGTTTTAGTTCTCCACAGAAAGCATTCAGAGCTACCGATTTGTTAGACTCGGTGATACCGAAGTAATTTTGGAACCTAAACTCGTGAACTCGGTCAGACTGAGTCACAGTTAGGTGGCATCGAGACTGCTAGGGTTTCACAGAGAATCGATTTCGGTCACACCGATTTGCAATTTTCGGTCAGACCAAAAACACATGTGCAATGGCCTAAGCTACACCGGTGAGACCGATTTGTACAACTCGGTCGGTCCGAGATGAGTTCAGCAGAAACCTAACCCTAAATTTTCGAATTAAATCTAACCTAAAGGATGTTTTCTCTCGATAGAATGTTCTCATACATGGTAAAGATCATGGCAAAGCAATGTGCTACGAATCGGAGTAAGGAAATAGCACAAAGAGTCGAACCCATACCCTAGTTCGGCAGGAATTCGCCACGGCGGCAACGACGGAGCAGATTTCCATTGACGGCGATGGAAACCGGCGGAGGGAGGTTGCTGGCGGAGAAGAGACGATCCAGAGACCCGAGGAGGCAGAGCAGGACACGCGCGGGCTGAGAGTTTTTGAAGAAATTTCCAAAATCTCACACATGGGTATATATATGCTGACCCTGTCAGTGTGACCGAGTGGAACTACTCGGTGGCACCAAGATGCAGAATCGCAAGTGGTTACTGCAACTCGGTGTGACCGAAAAATTCAAATGTGTTGCACCAAGATTGAAAACCTAGATCAACTTAGTGAACTCGGAGTGACCGAACTGGATGAATCGGTCATACCAAAATTCACAAAGAGGTTTTAGAAGTTTAAGTATATGATGAATCGGGGACTCTGAGTGCTCCTCACACAGGGTGGTTCGAATCTGACTTGATCAAACTTTGTGATCTAGCATGAATAGAGTTTGAGACGAGAAAATCATAGATATCTAGAGGAGGTTCTTGGGCATTCTTGTCCATCCACTTGGCAAAGGAAAAAACAGCAAACAATAAAAACAACAAGTGGATGTCCACGAATGAGTAAAATATGCAGTGAACATGCTCACATAATGCAATGGCAAATGAAATATGTGACAAAGCATGCACAAACACTCTAGCATCTATCAAGCAATTGGCGATGACTAGGTCATCTATATACGAGTATATTAACTTAGGAGTCAAATGAGAACATTTAATCGTAGGTCATACTCATCGTTTAAGCACAAGTGGGGTTACAACTTTTACATAATGCATTGTTGTGTTCACACCAATAGAGTTGCTTTAGCTCAATTGGTTAGAGTAAAGCTCCCCCTAGATGTGATATCCCCCCTAAGAGGGATGAACTAACCTTGGGTTATGTCGATGATGACTTCATGTAGGTGTTGAAGATGTACATGCTCAATGTTGATGTAGATAATTCGAAGCAATCCATTGGAGTGAGTTGCACTTTCAATACCTACAAGGGTTAGTCCCACAAGGAACAAACAAGGATATCCATAGACATAGAGTGATGTTCACACAAGATGATGTCCATGAAAGCATTAGGTTACCTTGTCCCTTGTCTTACCAACAAGAGGGTTTGTGACTCCTCGAACTAGTGCAAGATGTGGAAGTTGTTTTCACATGTCCTTGGCAAAATATATGAGTGAATTATGTTGGAGGAGTCACCCTCCAGAATTCTCCAGTTCTTCTTCTTTGGGATCCACATCATCTTGATGGGAATCCTTGGAGTTGTAGTCGTACATGATGTAGTCTTGGGAACCAACTTGACCAAGGCCTTGGGAGCTTCTTCAAATGAATCAATCTCCTCTTGAAGCTTTTCCTTGCCTTTTAGCTTGTCATCTTGAGCTTGTGTCCCTTTAAAAGAAGTAGGATCATACTTCTCTTGTTCAGGAACAAACTTCGTCTTGGGGTATTGATCTTCTTCCCACTCAACTCCACTGGCATTGAACTTCTGTTCAAAACCAACACCTTGATTCTTCCGATGTCTTCCTTGCTTGCGTACAATTTCCTCAAATTGCTTACTTCCGGCAAGGCTCTTGTAAACACCTTTCTCCATAATTCCCTTCAATAAGCTATTTTCTTGCTCAAGTGTAACTTGGCTAAGAGAATCATTAGTGGAATCAAGAGAACTACTAGAAGCAACCACATTGGATTTAGCATGATTGTTGTTACTACTAGATGAACAATCTTTCTTACTTTTGTTGCTAGATTTAACTTGTGGCATGTAAGTAGACAAGAGTAAACGCTTGGCAATGTAAGAAGAACTTTTCTTGTGAAGATCATCATTGATTGCCTTTAAGAAGCCATGCTCTTGCTCAAGGTTGAGCTTTTCAAAGCGTAACTTTTCATGAGTCTTTAAAATCTCTCGATGATTTTCCAACATAGCTTCATGAGCTAACTTATGAGTGTTTAGTTCTTTAGTTAGATGCTCAATCTCCTTCTTATCATCATCCTTAGTTTTATCTTAATTAGCATGATTAATAGCAAGTTCATCATAGTTTTGATCACTAGAATTGTCAACAAGTAAATCATCATCACCTAGCAAATCATCTTCATCACTATTGAAATCAACATATTCGGGGTGTGATACCTTTGGGCCTTTAGGCATGAAGCATCTTCCAATTCCTTCATGTGGTGAGTCAAATATGTCATAGGAGTTGGTTGACACAAGTGCTAGACCGGCAACACCTTCATCTTGAGTATATTTGGAGTCGGAGTGATAACTTCTCTTGGAGTTATTGTCGGAGTTGGAGCCGGATACCCTTTCACCAACATGAGCTTGATGTCTTCGTTTTGTGTAGCTCCTTGCTGATTTGTCCTTACTTTCCGAATCCTTGCTTCTCTGTGATGTTCTTTGTTCATAACGGTCATCTCTACTCCTTCGCTCTCTTGGTGGTGATTCTTCTCTTCTACGTCTCCTTTGGGTGAATCTTCTCTTATTTTGTGGGGATCCGTACACTCATTGGAGTAGTGTCCGGGTCTTCCACAATTGTAGAAATTACGTTCACAACTCGAAGATCTATTGTCATTGTAGAACCTTGACTTGTAACTTCTTTCCTTGCTTCTACTCTTGTAGAACTTGTTGAAGTTCTTCACCATTAGGCTCAATTCTTCATTGAAGACTTGTTTCTCACTTGATGATGTAGGAACAACACATGAGGCTTTGTAAGCACCACTTGAGTTGTTGTGAAGCTCTTCCTTATCCTTGTGTGACATATCATGAGCAACAATTCTTCCAATGACTTCCGTTGGCTTGAGATCTTTGTAATTGGGCATCATTTGGATCAATGTGCAAATGGTATGATATTTTCCATCCAAGTCTCTTAGGATCTACTTGATGATGAATCTATCGGTCATCTCTTCACTTCCTAAGCCGGCAATCTAATTTGTGATGAGAGCAAGCCTAGAGTACATTTCAGCGACACCTTCACCATCCTTCATTTTGAACTTGTTAAGTTGACTTTGAAGCACATCCAATTTGGATTCCTTGACGGAGTCGGTACCCTCATGCATATCAATCAAATTATCCCAAATTTCCTTTGCATTCTCAAGATGGCTGATTTTGTTGAATTCTTTGGGGCATAATCCGTTGAAGAGGATATCGCAAGCTTGAGCATTGTATTGCATCATCTTCAACACTTCCGCGGTAGCTTCACGGTTTGGTTCTCTCCCATCAAAGAATTCACCTTGCAAGCCAATACACATAATAATCCAAACGGTGGGGTAATGTCCAAGAATATGCATTTTCATCTTATGCTTCCAACTAGCAAAATTAGTACCATCAAAGTAAGGACCTCTATGGTGGTAATCGCTGTCAGGACCCCGACTCGATGTCACATCGATCTAGCTGGTAACACCTCATATCACTTTGCGGCCTCACGCACGGTATTCCCACGGGTGTCGTCTTACCTTTTCCCGGGACCGTTTGCGCCTTTTGGCTCACGTATATGATAGTGTCGCTAGCATCCATATGATAAAGAGCCCGGGCTGACATGACTAGTCGTAAACCCAAAGTGGCACAGACTTACAGGGACAGGCATCCATGACCCAGCTTCGAACGTGTCGGTCATCAGCAAGTGGGTCCGGGCTGTAGCACTGGGCTAGCAGGACTCCGGTAAACCGGGCTGTAGCGGGCTAACAGGACTCCGGTACTCAAAGCGTGACATTTCCCCGTAGGGACAGACACAGGAACGAAGAAGGACACATGCCGGCCAGCCTAAGTGTTCCAGAGCAGTAGCAAGCTACCATGGCTCAGCGGTAACACTAGGAGACATTTCCCGGTAAGAGAGGCTACTAAAGATAAACAACTAGATAGTCAGATCCCACACATACCAAGCATTTCAATCATACACACAATATGCTCGATATGTGCAAATACAACGAAGCATCACAACATGACTCTACGACACAAGTACTTTATTTAAGGCTCAGTGAGCCATACATAACATACACAAAGGTACGGGTCTCACGACCCAACATACAAGTCATACAGTCATACAAACCAGCAGCGGAAGTAACTTGTCTGAGTACAGACAACTAGTAAAATAAAAGAGGCTTGGAAAGCCTAGCTATACTACGTGGTCCTTCACAAGCTCAGGGTCACCACCTGGGTCTTTAGCCTACTCGTTGATGTCAACGTCTACATAGAACCCATCATAAGGGGTTGCAGCGTCTTCTGTAAAAATGTAGATTATAGCAACATGAGTACAAAGGTACTCAGCAAGACTTACATCAGATCCTACATACATGCATAGTATCAAGAAGGGTTGGTGGAGTTATTGCAGCAAGCCAGCTCTGACTCTTGGCTAGGCTATCCTACGATACTCCAACTTGAAATGGTTTTGCGCACACGAGTCCACTACTCACCACTTCAATACACTACCGAGGATCCACCTCCGTCTTCCTACGGAAGAGCCATCCTCGGCACTCACACTTATCTTGAGGCTTTTAACAGTTTCCATTTACTTGTCTATGAACTGTATAGGCAACCAAGTAGTCCTTTACCGCGGACGCGGCTATTCGAATAGATTATGATAACCCTGCAGGGGTGTACTTCTTCATACATGTTTCCACCACTTAGTGTCTGCACACGACATGTGCTCGGCAGACTTCAAGCGAAAGCCGACGTGGGTGTAGACCACGACCTACCTAAACACTTAAGCCTCTAGTCCAGGTTTATCGCCTATTCAGGTTCCATCCGCAGGGAGTCCGGCCGGGGTTTCCCATACGGCCCCGAACGATGTGAACAGGGTTCCCGAGATACCTAACGGGTATTCGGTACACCGTGCCACGTACCTACCGCATCACAGCCCACCCCTACGGTCAGCGCTGTCCATGGCCTCCAGTAGGCTACAAACACCAGAAACTACTTGCAACTCCTGGACAGAGAGCTAGGGTGAATAAGAAGTCGAGCGGGGTCATATTTCAGGGCCCAATGCATGGTAGTAGCTGTATCTTAAATCACACATACAGATCTCAGTGCTTAAGGTCGGCTTCAATGAAACAACCCACCATGTACTCCTACATGGCCTCTCATCGATACCTTTATCAAATCGTGTTCACCACACCACTCTCATTACCGACATAATCATTTCACTCTAGCCCATCACCCAGATGAACCAGACCTGACACGACTCTAAGCATAGCAGGCATAGCAAGGTAGGAACAACACATACATATGGCTCAATCAACTCCTACACATGCTAGTGGGTTTCATCTAGTTACTGTGGCAATGACAGGTCATGCAGAGGAAATGGGTTCAACTACCATAGCACACAGCAGTTTGAATCGCGTTGTCTTAATGCAGTAAAAGAGAGCAGGAGCGAGAACATGGGATTGTATCGATATGATCAAATGGTTGGTTGCTTGCCTGATGGTTCGATGCACGGATACGGTTCTTCGTTAGGGTAGTCACGGTACTCCTCGGGGACAGATCCTGTCGTAAAGGATAACGATACACAGGCATCACCAAACAATGTGCAACAATATGATGCATGCATGAAACATGGCAATATGAGTGTGTTGGGCTAATGCAACTAAAGCTACCAACGCTGTCAGGACCCCGACTCGATGTCACATCGATCTAGCTGGTAACACCTCATATCACTTTGCGGCCTCACGCACGGTATCCCCACGGGTGTCGTCTTACCTTTTCCCGGGACCGTTTGCGCCTTTTGGCTCGCGTATATGAAAGTGTCGCTAGCATCCATATGATAAAGAGCCCGGGCTGACATGACTAGTCGTAAACCCAAAGTGGCACAGACTTACAGGGACAGGCATCCATGACCCAGCTTCGAACGTGTCGGTCATCAGCAAGTGGGTCCGGGCTGTAGCACTGGGCTAACAGGACTCCGGTAAACCGGGCTGTAGCGGGCTAACAGGACTCCGGTACTCAAAGCGTGACATTTCCCCGAAGGGACAGACACAGGAACGAAGAAGGACACATGCCGGCCAGCCTAAGTGTTCCAGAGCAGTAGCAAGCTACCATGGCTCAGCGGTAACACTAGGAGACATTTCCCGGTAAGAGAGGCTACTAAAGATAAACAACTAGATAGTCAGATCCCACACATACCAAGCATTTCAATCATACACACAATATGCTCGATATGTGCAAATACAACGAAGCATCACAACATGACTCTACGACACAAGTACTTCAGTGAACCATACATAACATACACAAAGGTACGGGTCTCACGACCCAACATACAAGTCATACAGTCATACAAACCAGCAGCGGAAGTAACTTGTCTGAGTACAGACAACTAGTAAAATAGAAGAGGCTTGGAAAGCCTAGCTATACTACGTGGTCCTTCACAAGCTCAGGGTCACCACCTGGGTCTTTAGCCTACTCGTTGATGTCAACGTCTACATAGAACCCATCAGAAGGGGTTGCAGCGTCTTCTGTAAAAATGTAGATTATAGCAACATGAGTACAAAGGTACTCAGCAAGACTTACATCAGATCCTACATACATGCATCGTATCAAGAAGGGTTGGTGGAGTTATTGCAGCAAGCCAGCTTTGACTCTTGGCTAGGCTATCCTACGATAATCCAACTTGAAATGGTTTTGCGCACACGAGTCCACTACTCACCACTTCAATACACTACCGAGGATCCACCTCCGTCTTCCTACGGAAGAGCCATCCTCGGCACTCACACTTATCTTGAGGTTTTTAACAGTTTCCATTTACTTGTCTATGAACTGTATAGGCAACCAAGTAGTCCTTTACCGCGGACGCGGCTATTCGAATAGATTATGATAACCCTGCAGGGGTGTACTTCTTCATACATGTTTCCACCACTTAGCGTCTGCACACGACATGTGCTCGGCAGACTTCAAGCGAAAGCCGACGTGGGTGTAGACCACGACCTACCTAAACACTTAAGCCTCTAGTCCAGGTTTATCGCCTATTCAGGTTCCATCCGCAGGGAGTCCGGCCGGGGTTTCCCATACGGCCCTGAACGATGTGAACAGGGTTCCCGAGATACCTAACGGGTATTCGGTACACCGTGCCACGTACCTACCGCATCACAGCCCACCCCTACGGTCAGCGCTGTCCACGGCCTCCAGTAGGCTACAAACACCAGAAACTACTTGCAACTCCTGGACAGAGAGCTAGGGTGAATAAGAAGCCGAGCGGGGTCATATTTCAGGGCCCAATGCATGGTAGTAGCTGTATCTTAAATCACGCATACAGATCTCAGTGCTTAAGGTCGGCTTCAATGAAACAACCCACCATGTACTCCTACATGGCCTCTCATCGATACCTTTACCAAATCGTGTTCACCACACCACTCTCATTACCGAGATAAACATTTCACTCTAGCCCATCACCCAGATGAACCAGACCTGACACGACTCTAAGCATAGCAGGCATAGCAAGGTAGGAACAACACATACATATGGCTCAAACAACTCCTACACATGCTAGTGGGTTTCATCTAGTTACTGTGGCAATGACAGGTCATGCAGAGGAAATGGGTCCAACTACCGTAGCACACAGCAGTTTGAAACGCGTTGTCTTAATGCAGTAAAAGAGAGCAGGAGCGAGAACATGGGATTGTATCGATATGATCAAATGATTGGTTGCTTGCCTGATGGTTCGATGCACGGATATGGTTCTTCGTTAGGGTAATCACGGTACTCCTCGGGGACAGAACCTGTCGCAAAGGGCATCGATACACAAGCATCACCAAACAATGTGCAACAATATGATGCATGCATGAAACATGGCAATATGAGTGTATTGGGCTAATGCAACTAAAGCCAGAAGGGTTTGAACAAATTTGAATCAAAGATTCAAATTCCAAATTCAAATATGGCCTTTTAAAGTGCCTTTTCTTGTTCTGCTTAAAACATCAATTTAACTTGTTTGATCATGCATGAAAATAGTACAGATGGATAGATTGGATTTTTCTGATCATTTTTCATATATAATTTGTCCAATTTGGAGTTACAGAATAAAAGTTATGAATTTTTGAAGTTTAAATAATATTCTGGAATTTCCTGATTTAAATTAAATCCAGAAAATCAATTACTGCGTCAGCCTGACGTCAGTGTGACGTCAGCAGGTCAACGGAACTGGTCCAGGTCAAACCTGACAGTGGGTCCCGCATGTCAGGGTGATTATTTTAATTAAAACTTAATTAAAACTAATCCTGTTTAATTAACAGGGCTGGGCCCCCCCTGTCATTGACTCAGGGGAGTCAACCAGGGCCCACCCGTGGTCAAACCCGAGTCGGCTGCACCGGCGTTTAGCCGCCGGCGAGCCCGACGCGGCGGCGGAAGTGGTTTTGGTCATTTCGGCCACCAAACGGACTGCGGAGACCACCGGAGTGGAGCTGAGGCCAACCCGCAGCTCTTGGCGGAGCCCGTTGGGGTCGGGGTGGCCGGAGTCGACGGCGGCGAGCTCGGCTGCGGCCGCCGGGGTTCGATCGTGCACGGGATCGGTGCTGGAGCTCGAAGTCGAGCAGAGCGAGGCGCTAGGGATGCTCTACGGGGTCTTGCGAACTTGTTGGACTCGCCGGGGTGACCAAATGGTCACCGGAGCTGCGTCGACGGCGAGCTCGGCGACGGCGGAGGTTCGGCCGCGGTGGGGAGGTGGCTACGGTGAGGGAACGAGGGGAAGGAGAGGGGGAAACGGTGGCGTAGCTCACCGCGGTTGTAGTGGGCGTCGAAGCGGGCTCGGGGACGCACTGGAGACGGCGAATTCGACGGCGACGGTGGTCGGAGCCCGAAGAGGGGAACGGCGACGTGGCGGCGATGCAGGGCTTCCGGGGAGCTGTGGAGCGGTGGGGAGGAAGAGGGAGTCGTGGCGGAGCTCCTGAGCTAGTCGGGGGAGCGAGGGGTGGTCGGAGACGGTGGCTATGGCGAACGGCGGCGAGTGTGGTGTTCGGCCGGGCGAGAGAGAGAGCGAGGGAGAGGAGAGGAGAGCCGGGGGAGAGTGAGAGAGAGCAGGGGGGAGGGCGTGGCGTCGTCCAGGGAGTCGAGCGAGGAGGGGAGGCCAGGCAAGCAGGCGAGCAGGTGGCGTGGCGCGGTGGCCGTGCGCGCGCGCCGGCCACACTCCCCTCCCTCTGTCGGGGCGAAGACGACAGAGGAGGGAGGTGGGCTGGGCCGGCTGCCGGCTGGGCCACACAGTGGAGGAGCCCAGGTAAGCTCCTCCTGTTATATATTTTTCTGTTTTTGTTTTATTTAATATATCTGCAACTTTGTTGAATTAAATAAAATACCTAGGCAAGTTCAAAAATCACCAAACTATTCCTGGCCCATAGTTGGATTATTTCCAACATGAAACATTTTAGTTTGGAGATATTTGAGCATTTAAATATTTTATATTATTTTAAATGCCCAAATTCAAATATTTATGAATTAATTCAAAAACCCTAAGATGGCCTAGGAAAATGTGCACCACTTTTGGCAGAGGTTCTGAACCAAGACAAAAATGATGGGCATTTTAGAAGGGCATTTCAGGTTCATTGAAAATTATTTTAGTAAACCCTAGTTGGTTTCAGAGGGGACTGGGGGTTCTGTCATCCCCATTTCAAGTTTCTGATGAAAGAGTAAACATGATGCAACACTCTAATGCATGACTAGCTAGGTTGTGACAATTTCCCTCGCTAGACGCCTTACTCTCCTAGATGTGAAACGAAGGCTATGATCACCAAAGCTATGGAAATAAAGGCAAATGGAAACCAAAGCTCTGATACCACTTATAGGACCGAAATTATGTCTAGAGTGGGGGTGATTAGACTACTTGACCCAATAAAAATCTAGCATTTTCCCAATTTTATGTCTTGGCAGATTTTAGCAACTTAGCACTAGTCAAGCAATCAACCTACACATGCAAGTCTAAGAGTATAGTAGCAAAATGTAAAACATTGAACATGAAGGTAAAGGGAGGAGTTTTGAGATAGAAAATGCAACGTAGACACGAAGATTTTTGGTGTGGTTCTGATAGGTCGTGCTATCATACTTTCACGTTGTTGGAGACTTCAACCCACGAAGGGTAACGGTTGAGCGAGTCCACGGAGGGCTCCACCCACGAAAGGTCCAAGAAGAAGCAACCTTGGCTATCCCACCATGGCAATCGCCCATGAAGGACTTGCCTCACTAGGGTAGATCTTCACGAAGTAGGCGATCTCCTTGCCCGTACAAACTCCTTGGTTCAACTCCGTAATCTTGACGGAGGCTCCCAAGTGACACCTAACCAATCTAGGAGACACCACTCTCCAAAAGGTAATAGACAGTGTGTTGATGATGAACTCCTTGCTCTTGTGCTTCAAATGATAGTCTCCCAACACTCAACTCTCTCTCGCTGATTTCAATTTTGTGGAAAGATGATTTGAGTGGAAAGCAACTTGGAGAAGGCTAGAGATCAAGATTCATATGGTTGGAATGGAATAGCTTGGTCTCAATACATGAGTAGGTGGTTCTCTCTCTGAAAATGAATGTTGGAAGTGTAGGCATGTTGTGATGGCTCTCTCCATGAATGAAGAGTGGGTGGAGGGGTATATATAGCCTCCACACAAAATCTAACCTTTACACACAAAGCAACAACCTCGGTGGGATCGAATAATGGAACTCGGTCAGACTGATTTAGTTCAAAATGTGAACGTTAGGATTTTCGGTGGGACCGACATGTCAATCGGTGGGACCGATTTCATTAGGGTTAGGGCATATCGTAATCTTGGTGAGACCAATTACACAAACTCAATGGGACTGATTTCGGTAAAAAGCTAACCAGAGAGTTGGTCAGGCAAACTTGGTGGGACCGATTGGCTCATCTCGGTCAGACCGAAACGTTATGAAGGGGAAATAGAGAGTTTGCCTTGCGAACTCGGTTGGACCGACCGCTCATCTCGGTCGGACCGAAACGTTACGAAGGGAAATAGAGAGTTTGCAATCCCATCTCGGTGAGACCGAGACCCCTATTGGTGAGACCGAAGTGACTAGGGTTTATGGCACTGGCTATGTCAAGAAAATTCAATGGCGCCGGATGGAATGTTTCGGTGGGGCCGAGTTTGACTTTTGTTTTGGGACATATGTGGATATGAGAAAGTGGTTGAGGGTTTTGGGAGCATATCACTAAGCATTTTGAGCAAGAAACCTATTAAGAAACACCTCATCCCCTTTCAATAGTATTGGCTTTTCCTATGGACTCAATGTGATCTTGGATCACTAAAAGTAAAATGTAGAGTCTTGAGCTTTATAGCTTGAGCCAATCTTTTGTCCTTAGCATTTTGAGGGGTCCACATTCCTAATCCATGCCATGCCAATCATTGAGATTTCCTGAAATATTTGTCTTGAAGTAGCATTATCTCAATGAGCTATATGTTGTTAATAATTACCGAAACCACCCAGGGATAGTTGCACTTTCAGTTATCATTTGCATAAAGCTAGTTTTTCCCAACAACAAAGGAATATATTTTATTCAACTACCAAATTTGTTGAAAACAGTTAGAATGGTAACCCCATCTCAATCCCAATTAAAAGTTGATAACGCAACAAATTAATTAAGTAGAGTGTTGAGATCAATAATAATTCAAGAACCTGATACTGAAGATGTCCATATCCGGGGACACGACTAATCATGATTAGTTTGTACACTCTGCAGAGGTTTGCACACTTTTCCCCACAAGACTTGATCTCCTCCGTGGTATTTCTCGCACTGCATGATGTTTGAGAAACGGCTGGCCGAGACACAGTCTTTCGGAAGAGGTCCCCTTAACCAATAGATAGGACGGTACACCTACAACCCCCTACATATGCTAGCCCATAATGGAAAGGATTCCCACAACTTACTCAACTATGCCAGAGCCCATAATGGCATGTGGATGCACATGGAAGTTTCTAGCATGAATAATCTTATGATCCCTTTGAGCCTGGGTCGCAAACCATAGGATGATCACACGGATGCCCCAGGATCTGCTTAGACAACACTGGATTCCCAAGGTGCCCACAAACCAATCCACCCAGATGTTTATTAAAGTAGCCACCTTAAGTTAAACCTGAGTTAATAGTAACTCTCACATCTTTCATGAATTCTCTCAAAATCAATCCACGTCTATGAGCATAACATAATAGTATAGGCATAATGTAGTAACTCTCAGGGTTTGAATAAATGCAATAGGTTCCTACCTCATCAACTACTTCCCAAAACACACATGTTAAACAAGTCCTACTCATGCAATGTTGGAGGGTTGCAACTAATGCATAAAAACTTTGGTAATAAGGGATATGATCAAAGTGTTACTTGCCTTGCTCATGATCTAAAAACCCTAGAGATTCGTAGTAGCAAGCCTCGTACTCCGGAAACTCTATCGTGAACAAACAATAGCATACATAAGCACTCAAGCATAATATGCAAAGGTAAAACTCAAAAGAAAAGATCCAAATTGAAAGTTCAAGAGAAGATCTTCAATTTGTAAAAAGAATCAATTGAATCGGAGTTACGAAACTCAAATTACAAGCAGAAGAAGTTTGAATACAAACCTGCTTGAAACTAAAATTTTAAATTGTCGAAACCATGTTCAAGTTGATTATCAGGTAAGAGGGGAATAATTCGAAGATTTAGGCATCGGTTTCACTGGATTTGGAAAAATGAGTAAAAAGTAATGATGGTTTGAAGTTCAGTGACTAATCGGTGATAGAAGTTTTTGCGGATAGGTTCCTGGCCGAGAATTAAAACTAAAAAGAAAAATCTATCGGCCGAACGTCCGCTAACCGAACTAAAAGAACAAATTCGTTCATTAATAGAAACTAACCGATTAACGTTCGTTAATTAATGAACTAAATTAAAAACCGATCTAAACAGAATAAACCAAATAATATAACACAAAGAAAACCGAATGGTTTTTACCGGTCAACCATAGAAAACCGGCGGCGAGGTGAAAGGTGAGATCCAGCGCGGCTCCGACGAGGTGGCTGTGGTGGCTAGAGGCATGGGGAGGCGGCACGGGCTGCTGCGGTGACGGTGGTGAACGGCGGCGCGGGCGAGCTGGGGCGATGCCTAGCGGCTCCGGCGGCGGCTGCTGCTGTGGGAGGCGGTGGCGGGAGGTGGTGAAGAGAAGAGGGGGGGCTCGGCTTTTAAAGAGCGAAGGGGAGGCGGCGACTTGCGCGAGGGTACGGCGGCGACGAAGTCCGGCTCGGACTCCAGGAGGAGTCCGGCGGTGGCACGAGGAAGGAGAGGCGGCGACGCGGCAGGGCCAAGGCCCAGCTCGGCTGGACCGGCCCAAGAGAGTTTTTTTAAACAAATTCACCCGAAAGAATAATCCTAATAAAATATAAAAAAATTCTAAAAATACCAGAAACAATTTTCACTGTCCAGACCTAATCTTAGGACAAGATGAACATTTGTTGTGGCCTAAAATGCAATTTTCAAAAATGCTTATTTTTTCTAATTCAAATAAAATAGCAAATAAAATACAAATAAAATAATAATTTGATTTTAAAATTTCTTCTCCAATATTTCTCTTTTGTTGAAGAAGCCATATTATCTTCTCTCATTAATTTTTGTTATTGGAATTAATTGGATGGAAAATATTAAAATCAAATTGATCCTTTCTTCAAATTTGAAATAAATACAAATATGAAAAATTTCTGAAACCTCCAACTCTCTCCATGGGTCCATGAGTTGCTTAAGATTTCTAGGATCACAACCAAATGCAAAAGAAAATATGATATGCATATGATGACCTATGTATAACATCTTGAAAATTGGTATGTTACAGTTCTCAAATTCTTAAAGACTCAATCTGATAGATAACCTCAAAGGGAAAACTCCATTCATCACAAGGATATAGAGGGGGAGAAACATCATAGGATCCAACTATAATAGCAAAGCGCGCGATACATCAAGATCGTGCCATATCAAGAACACGAGAGAGAGAGAGAGAGAGAGAAATCAAACACATAGCTTCTGGTACATACCCTCAGCCCCGAGGGTGAACTACTCCCTCCTCGTCATGGAGAAAGCCGGGATGATGAAGGTGGCCCCCGGTGATGGAACTCCCTCCTCGTCATGGAGATCTTGTTGGTTTTGGGTGGCTACAGAGGCTTGCGGCGGCGGAACTCCCGATCTAGGTTATTTTCTGGATGTTTGGGGATTTATAGGAGAGGTTGGCATCGAGAACAAGTCAGGGGGCCCCACAGGAAGTCCACAAGGCACAGGGGCGCGCCCTCCACCCTCATGGGGCCCCCGGGACTCCCCTCTAGTAACTCTTCGTTCTAGTATTTTTTATATTTTCCAGAAAAAATCTCCGTTGATTTTTAGCACATTTTGAGAATTTTTATTTCTGCACAAAAACAACACCATAGTAGTTCTGCTAAAAACAATGTCAGTCCATGTTAGTTCTAACCAAATCATACCAAAATCATGTAAAAATATTATTAACAAGGCATGAATACATCAAAAATTATAGATACATTGGAGACGTATCAGCATCCCCAAGCTTAATTCCTGGTCGTCCTCGAGTTGGTAAATGATAAAAACAGAATTTTTAATGTGGAATGCTACCTAACATATTTATAAATATAATCTTCTCTATTGTGGCAAGAATATTCAGATCCATAAGATTCAAAACAAAAGTTTAATATTGACATAAAAACAATAATACTTCAAGCATACTAACAAAGCAATCATGTCTTCTTAAAATAACATGGCCAAAGAAAGCTATCCCTACAAAATCATACAGTCTGGCTATGCTCTATCTTCATCACCCAAAATATTTAAATCATGCACAACCCCAATGACAAGCCAAGCAATTGTTTCATACTTTTGATGTTCTCAAACATTTTCAATCTTCACTCAATACATGAGGACATAGCACTATAGGTGGAATAGAATGGTGGTTGTGGAGAAGACAAAAAGGAGAAGATAGTCTCACATCAACTAGGCATATCAATGGGCTATGGAGATGCTCATCAATAGATATCAATGTGAGTGAGTAGGGATTGCCATGCAACGGATGCACTAGAGCTATAAGTGTATGAAAGCTCAACAAAAGAAACTAAGTGGGTGTGCATCCAACTTGCTTGCTCACGAAGACCTTCGGCATTTTGAGGAAGCCAATCATTGGAATATACAAGCCAAGCTCTATAATGAAAATTCCCACTAGTATATGAAAGTGACAAAAGAGGAGACTCTCTCTCATGAAGATCATGGTGCTACTTTGAAGCACAAGTGTGGAAAAGGATAGTAACATTGTCGCTTCTCTCTTTTTCTCTCATTTTGTATTTTTGTATTTTTTATTTGGGCCTTTTCTACTTTTTTATGGCCTCTTTTTTCTTTTTATTTTTCATCCGGAGTCTCATCCCGACTTGTGGGGGAATCATAGTCTCCATGATCCTTTCCTCACTGGGACAATGCTCTAATAATGAATATCATCACACTTTTATTTACTTACAACTAAAGAATTAAAACTCGATGCTTGGAACAAAATATGACTCCATGTGAATGCCTTCGGCGGTGTACCGGGATGTGCAATGAATCAAGAGTGACATGTATGAAAGAATTATGAATGGTGGCTTTGCCACAAATACGATGTCAACTACACGATCATGCAAAGCAATATGACAATGATGAAGCGTGTCATAATAAACGGAACGGTGGAAAGTTGCATGGCAATATATCTCGGAATGGCTATGGAAATGCCATAATAGGTAGGTATGGTGGCTATTTTGTGGAAGGTAAATGTTGAGTTTATGGTATCGGAAAAAGTTGCGTGGTACTAGAGAGGCTAGCAATGGTGGAAGCGTGAGAGTGCGTATAATACATGGACTCAACATTAGTCATAAAGAACTCACATACTTATTGCAAAAATCTATTAGTCATCAAAAGGAAGTACTACGCACATGCTCCTAGGGGGATAGATTGGTAGGAAAAGACCATCGCTTGTCCCCGACTGCCACTCATAAGGAACACAATCAAAAAATAAATCATGCTCTCACATCATCACATAACGGTTCACAATACATGCATGCTACGGGAATCACAAACTTTAACACAAGTATCTCTCAAATTCACAACTACTCACTAGCATGACTCCAATATAACCATCCTCATATCTCAAAACAATCATAAGGAATCAAACTTCACATAGTATTCAATGCACTTTATATGAAAGTTTTTATTATATCCCTCTTGGATGCCCATCATATTAGGACTAAATTTATAACCAAAGAAAATTACCATGTTGTTTAAGACTATCAAAATAATATAAGTGAAGCATGAGATTTCATCTATTTCTTCAAAATAAAACCACTGTCGTGCTCTAAAAAGATATAAGTGAAGCACTAGAGCAAACGACAAACTACTCCAAAAGATGTAAGCGAAGCACAATGAGTAGTTGAATAAGTATGTAACTATGTGACGACTCCTTCTCATAAATAAAATTTCAGATCTTAAGTACTTTATTAAAACAGCAAGCAAAACAAAATAAATTGACATTGCAACTATAACACATATCATGTGAAGAAGCAAAAACTTAGGCTCAACCAAAACTGAGTGATAGTTGTTGAAGAAGAAAGGTGGGATGCCAACCGGGGCATCCCCAAGCTTAGATGCTTGAGACTTCCTGAAATATTGACTAGGGATGCCTCGGGCATCCCCAATCTTGAGATTTTGTGTCTTCTTAATTCCATTCATATCGTGGTTTCCCTAAATCTTAAAAACTTCATCCACACCAAACTCAACAAGAACTCGTGAGATAAGGTAGTATAAATCCATGCTAATCCTTATCATTCTCTACTATAGAAAATCACTAAAATGATAAATTTACATTGCATACTAAATGCCTCTGCATTTTTAATACTCCTATCATCAAATATAATCATTAAACAAGCAAACACATGCAAACAATGCAATCATAACAGCAATCTGTCTAAACAGGATAGTCTGTAAAGAATGCAACAAGATTCATACTTCTTTAACTCCACAAATTCTGAAAAAATTACCACACTGTAGATAATTTGTTGTTACTCATTGTTCAAAAATTTCAAGATTGTATCATGTTCTGACTATTCACAAATATTCAAAACATAACAACAAACTTTCTGTTTCTAAAACAGCAACATGTGGACTTGCAAAATAAGCATGGTAAAGGCTATACTTGACCTTTTTATTGAAGTAGAAGATGCAAAATATTACTCTAAATAACAACAAGCAAATATTAATAAAAGAAAAGGACGCTCCAAGCAAAACACATATCATGTGGTGAATAAAAATATAGCTCCAACTAAGGTTACCGATGAACGAAGACGAAAGAGGTGATGCCTTCTGGGGCATTGTCGGTGTCAAAACCGGTGGATCTCGGCTAGGGGGTCCCGAACTATGCGTCTAGGATTGACGGTAACAGGAGACAGGGGACACGATGTTTACCCAGGTTCGGGCCCTCTCTATGGAGGTAATACCCTACTTCCTACTTGATTGATCTTGATGAATATGAGTATTAGAAGAGTTGATCTACCACGAGATCGTAATGGTTAAACCCTAGAAGTCGAGCCTATGAATATGGTAATGAGTATATGTGGTGTCCTTTCTGGACTATCCCCTTCGGTTTATATAGACACTGAGGGGATCTAGGTTTACATGGAGTCAGTTACATAAAAAGGAATCTTCGGTTGCCAAGCTTGCCTTCCACGCCAAGCAGAGTCCAATCCGAAAACGCATATGGTCTTCGATCTGCACAACCCATCAGTCCGGCCCATGGAAATCAGGCCGGACGTCTGAGGACCCCTAAGTCCAGGACTCCCTCAGTAGCCCCTGAACCTGGCTTCAATGAAGAGGAGTCCGGCGCGGATATTTGTCTTCGGCATTGCAAGGCGGGTTCCCTCCTTCCGAACACCAGAATAGTCTTCGGACAAAGGAAGTATATCCGGACCTGTGTATATACTGGCAGAGAATATAATAACTCACAACCCAACTTGTTGATAACTGTTCATGACATCATATCATGCATGCCCGGTTGCTATTTCCAACCGTCAGCTAGCGAGCCGCCCCACGTCTCGGGGTGCGGTTTTACTGGCACATCTTGTCAGGTAGAGATCGTGACCCTTTATTTACGGGATTTTCATTAATGCAAGAGTGGGTAACCCAACCGTCCCCTGTGTACAACTCATTGGTAATAGGTTAGTTTAGAGACCCCGGGGAAGGCACCTAGTATTTAGGGCCTTTATATGGAGAGCATGTCTTCTTTTTCTTGCCTTGAGCTTGCTCCTTCCTCAACCCCAGCCACCCCAAGTTCCAACCCTCGGGTTCCAATCACCACCATCCTAGGTCATGTCTGGACCCAACTGTTAGGGCTGGTGGGTGGCTTCTTCTGTCACGGAGGAGGACATTGCGCAGCTTCACGTAGCGAGGTACCTGACCTCGGAAATCTTCCATCGGCTTATGGAACGAGGGAAAGTCATACTGACCCCCAGATCTGGCGAGAGGGTTGTATTTGTGTCTCACTTTATTCACGGGCTAGGGTTCGCGCTTAGCCCCTTCGGCCGGGGGCTCATGTTCTACTATGGGCTAGATTTTCACGATCTGACCCCATACTCTATTCTCCTCAATTCGACATTTATCGTCACGTGTGAGGCCTTACTCCAAACTACTCCACACTTTGGTTTGTGGCTCAAGACCTTTGATGTGAGGCCGCAGGTGGCAGAGGAGGAGCAGGCAGAGGGCGGCAGCATCATTATAAGCAAACTGGCCGGCGTGGTTTGGCCCGAAGGATCTTTCGCCAAATCTTCAGACCTGTGGCAGCAGGGGTGGTTTTATGTCAACGAGCCGCGAAGCTCCAAGTGGGTGGCTAGACCTGCATTGTGACCCGGCCCTCTAGTTCAGCTTGCTTCATGGGTCAATAAGTGATTGGACTAGGGATCCGTCAATGAAGTGTAGACTCTGCAAACTCGCATCCGAAGCCTTATCCAGAAGGGCATCGATCTTGTGAACGTCGTTCAAATAATGCTAGTCCGCGGGATCCTTCCATGTCAGTGGTGGCCTCTTCGCATGTGGGAGTTTAACCCAGAACGGTGTCGGACCCTACAACACTTCTTCGGCGCTACGCGCGAAGGAATGTGGAAATTATATTTCGGGGAACGAGAGGAATGGCCGGACACCACTGAAGAAGTTGGCCTTGACTGCAATCACACGGACACTTCGGTAAGTATTCGGTATCCAAGCACCTTCCATTCAGGTATCTCTTAACAAGATATTGAACAATCCATCCCTGTACATGACTGGATAAAGAAAGCGGTGCTGATCTGGTGTCCGGCGCCTCTTCTCGAAGGCCCTGCGACTGTCCTCTTGACGAGGATGCTGGTTTTGACACCGTACCAGGTGGCTGCGTTTGGGGAAACCAATACCCTTTTACCCAAGGGCAAAAGTGCAGAGGGAGACTTCCGGGGCAAGAAGAGGGCCGCCTCCAAAGGTCAGGAGGGGAAGCCTTCCAAGAAGGTAAAAACACCGTCATCGAGCGGCTTGGGCCGGGCGAGCGATGACGGGGACGAACCTCGCGGCAAAATGTAAGCGTGGCTGGGGCACCTCATTCTTTTCCTATTAGTGAAGTAATCATCCGATATATGTTGATCCATGCAGGTTAACGCCTGGTACTTCTCGATCGTTCTCCTCCTCGGGAGATCTTCTTCCGGAGATGATGGAGAGTGATACGCCTTCTCCGGCCCCATCGCCCGATAGGGGCGATGATACCAAGGTATCGTCCCGAAGGGCTCCTCCTGAACACCATGTTGTACCAGAAACAGAGAAGGTGTTCCCTGAAGGCGGCACCTCTCTCATTCGGGGTTCCGGGATCAAGACTAGAGTCCCCGAATCATCCGGTTTACAGCCGGAGACGATTCTGGAGATAAGTAAGTGGGATCCTTCACGGGAAGGCCGTACTTCGGCGGCGGTTTCTGAAGACCAAAGGTTGCCGGAGCCGCTGACGGACTTGCTTCGACCTGCATCCCTTTCAAAGAGCACCGTACTTTGATGGCTATGGTGGATAAAAGGATTCTATCCGTGAAGAGTGGATTGAACGAGGCTTTTACGAGCCTTCTACGAGGTTTTGAGGTTTGTGATGTAGTTTTGTCAATCAAATTTTATTGACAGAATGCACCTGTTGTATATGCAGTACCTCCTCAGACTCGGATTGTCTTCCGAAGGAAGCGATCGCAGGATCAAAGAGATATGCTCAGGTATTAACCTTGGTTTAATTTGAAATACAGGTTGCTGCCCCTCCTGTGGCTGCCGGAATACAGAAGTGGCCGAACTCCAGCAAAAGTTGGATATTGCGGAGGATGACATTGCATTGATCAACAGGCGTCTTGACGACTCCCAAGGTATGTATTTCAGGCATTCTTTACACTAGTGTGCTTGACGTAGGAAAGAGCTTTATATGAAATGCGCATGAAATGCAGATTATGCTGCCGCCGTTGAGGCTCTTCGGGCGGAGCTAGTCCGGGCCAATGATTGGCCGGTTGAGTGATGCTGCTGCTGTAGAGGCAATGGTTGAACTGAAGGCCGAACCAGCTGCACGATGCCAGTTTGAGGAGAAGGTGTCCACAATGACACTTGCTTTGGAGAATGCCATTGGCCGCTGCAAAATTCTTGAGAAGGAGAATGAAGCCTTAACGGCTAAACTGGACAAGGTCCGACAGGAAGCAAGAGAAGCGCGATCAGAGTCCAGAGAACTCCGTGAGGAGGTTCGGCTGGCGAAAGAGATAGTGGCTGGAAAGCCTTTTCTGCTGCAGACTAAGTTCGGCGTCCCGGAGTATCCTCAGCTGAACCAAATGTGGAGTTCTCCGGATGAGTATTTGGACTTGCCGAACATTTCTTTCGATGCAGCGCGGTATTACCAAGCGCGAGATGGATATGGAAAGGAGAAGCTTCTTTGGTCATAGTTCGGTGCGTCAAAGCGCCCACTGCTGCTTAATGAACAGATGTCCCAATGGGCTGAACTTCATAGGGTATCCGGCACTGCCATGAAGGATGTTATAATCTGGTTGTGGCCAACCGAACCTGTTACGAGTAGCTATTTTGGTTTGGTGCAAAAACTTTTTGATGCGGTGTCGCGAAACGATGCTGCGAAGCGATTAGCGTGCGTTGAAGGTGCATGGATGGCCCTTGCCCGAGTCAAGACATTCTGGGGAAATATGAAGGCCATTGACGATGCAACGAAGGGTCCACCTGAAGGGAAGGACCGTCCGGAACCGGATCGTTATTTTGAAGACGTCTTGCAGGCCGCCCGCTTGATACAGGGTCAATGCTCGAAAAGCATAATGTTCAAGTGAGCTGTATGATGATTATAGAAGACAACTTTATAGTCAATCTATTTGTATTTTGTTAGAAAGCTTGAATTCCTCCTGTGCGGTTGTTTTAATATAATCTAAAAGTTTTCCAGTCGTCGGCTTCAGCCCCCTCGTAGGAAGTACGGGGGTGTTCGTAAAAGCATTTAATCACTCTTTATCCAACGTCTTGGTCCATGAAGGAGCTGAAAATGCGGTGAACCAGGCAATCGGACTATAAGGCGTTAACACTTTCACTTAACCATAGGAGTTTTATGGTGGGGCTACGACATAGCCCCTGGTGTGTATGCGGCGTGTGGTGCCTTGCATATCGGATCTGAAAAAGACCCTTCATGTTACACGGAGAACCACTAAGGATTCCAATAAGTCGTCAAGTGGTTGACCAGCTCTCGCCGCATCATGACAGTCAGTTTTCAGCTTTCTCTACTGAGGTGCTCATCCGGTCTAGGCCGGGGCACAATCGCAGTAGTTGTCCCTTTACTACCCTAGCCGATAGGGCGGAACGTAGGGTAGCAAACACATGAGCCAGGCAACCCAACTATTGGCCCAAGACAATGATTCGGAGCTAATGCATATAAGGCCAAACTTACGACGCCGAAGTATGAAATAGAGCTGTTCGGACTTTTACTGGCAGCTCATTCGTTCCCATGCCGAGCCCTTGGCAGAGTATACCGAGGTGTTTCTACAGAGCAGCCGTTAAGGCCGTACCTATTGTTGAAAGAGTATAAAAGATTGGCTCGAATGAGACTTACTGAGAACGGAGCGATGTGCCAATGGTAAATTTATGTATATATATAATAATAAAAAAAAGGGAACCATGAACCCGGCTATTTGACATGCTCGGGGTCGGGATTAGAGGAAAAAGGGCATATTACAGGCTCGGAATAAAGCGTATGGTCGACAAAATATTATTTTGGACCTACTATTGCACGTCTGCGTCGCCCATCCTCGGGGAGGGGAATCCTTAACGGAGGTAGCTCCTTAGGTGAGCATACGGATCCGGACTCTGATAGATTTCGTTGTAGATGATGTTCGGCTGGTCACCTGTTATTTAGGGATGATACAGAAAAATAAAGTAAGAGGATAGAAAATGTTATGGGAATGCTTGCAAGGTTGTCTGTATTATGCTTCCGCCGATGCCCATGGTATCTTGAGTGTGTACTGATGTGCGCGTGGTGCAAATTTTGCTAGTACAGTACATGGGTGGTGGAAGACGAACTGCTATTCGCATTCCTGGAGTACTCGAACATCGGAGGGAAACTATTTCTGGCCACTGGCGTTCTGCTGGCGAGCCGATCCGTCGTCTTTATCGCCTGGTGGCCTCCTCCCCTTGTGATCAGCGTTAAGCTTGCCTGCCTGCTTGAAGACCCAACAGTTTCCATTGGTATGATTAGCTAGCATATCAGGATCCGTGAGTCTGACAAGGTCGGTCCAATATCCTGTCGAGGGTGGATGGTCCATCCTGGTTTGCCTTTAGTGGCTTCTTCCGTTGACCGGGCTTCGAATTGTGAAATCCGGCGTTCACCGCAGTGTCGCGTATATTACTGCGACTGTTGTGTTCGGTTCATCGTGGCTTGCCGTTGCCATCTCGGATTTCGGAGGTGCCCGGGCTGCTGGCGTTGTTACTTTTATGAGCCGCGTGTTGTCTTCTCCCGTGTAGAAGCGGGTCATTAGAGCAGTAAGGGCTGCCATGGATTTGGGTCCTTCTTGGCTGAGGTAACGCGCTAGCCATTCGTCCTGGACGCCGTGTCTGAAGGCCGCAACGGCTTCTGCGTCCGGACAGTCGACAATTTGGTTCTTTTTGACTAAGAACCTGGTCCAGAGCTCCCTGGATGACTCGCCGGGCTCTTGGACAATGTGACTTAAGTCATCAGTGTATAATGGCCGGACATATGTTCCCTGGATATTGTCTCGAAAGGCGTCTTACAAATCTTCCCAGTTGCCGATCGAATTTTCTGGCAAACTGTTTAGCCATTATCAAGCTGGCCATTTGAGCTTGTGAGGTAGGTATTTAATGGCGTGGAGGTCGTCTCCAATGGCCATGTGAATATGAAGGAGGTAATCATCGATCCATACCGCGGGATCTATTGTTCCATCGTACGATTCGATGTTGATGGGTTTAAACCCGTCTGGGAAATCATGCTCCATTACTTCGTTAGTGAAGCAGAGAGGGCGTGCGGCTCCTCTATGTTGGGCCACACTGTGAAGCACCTCCGGCGGGTTCCGTTTACGATGTATGGCCCAGGCATGGTCGGCTTTATAGCGTCCGAATAGGCGACCATCATCGTCGGTTGGGATATATCTTCGTGATGTGTACGTCGATCGTGTACGTCCTGCTCTACCCTCAATGTATTGGTTGATATCGAGAGTATTCCTTCGATTTGTTTTGTTTTGGCGGCCGGATGGGTTGGTATGGTGCTCTGCTTGGGCTGCTGCTTGGACTGGACTGAACAGTGGTCGGCCCGCCGCATTATTCGATGGTAGTATGGGCTCCACCGCCCTGCCATCGTATTGAGGGAGCCACCTATTCTTTGGGTGGCTTTTGACTGGGCTGCTAAGGCCGTGTTCTTCGGCGGCCAAGACCTCGGTCCAACTATCATTGAGCAAATCTTGGCTTGCTTGAAGTTGCAACTGATTCTTTCTTAGGCTCCTAGCAGTGGCTATAAGCTGGCGTTTAAAGCGCTCTTGCTCGAGAGGTTCCTTGGGCATGATAAAGTATTCATCACCTAGGATCTTCTCTTCCTCGGAGGGTGGGAGATAATTGTTGTCCTCGGAGTCCCCATATGTGGTCTGTTCATCAGAGTTGTCCTGCCCGCCTTCCTGTTCATCCTGCTCGGATTCAACCTCAGTAGGGTCTTTGTTGTCCGGGATGTCGTCTTCTCTTGTGTTGGCAGTGTTTTCTCTTGGACAATGTGGCCTAGGGTGCCGGTTTCCAGGATGTGTTCCAAGTGGTTTATTCTCGACCAAATTTTCCTTATCATCATCTAGAGCGTCGTAAGGTGTATCCTTCATACACATGTCATACCAGGAAGTGGTCTTCCCGTGTCGAGCGGGTAATAAGCTCTGGCCTTGCCCCTCATCGTTGTCCAAACCGTCTATGTCTTCAGGGCAGGGATCGGGCATGTTTGTTAGGTCTTCCACAGTGGCTATGAGCTGGATGGCGGGTGGGAAACGAAATTCTCCATCGTCCGCTGAAAGCTCGAACCGAACATAGTTCAACGACGGGCCGTTTGCCAGGGATAGGTTTTTTAGCGAGTTTAGTATGTCACCCATGGGCGCGTGTTGGAAGACATCTGCAGCGCTAAACTTGAAGATCGATAACCGATCGAGTTCGATACATGCTGGCTCGCAGGGTTCGTGTCGAGGAAACTGAATCCACGAACACCTATGGGCCCGGCGGACCGGGCCCCTTTCGGTTCGGCGGGGGGCGGAGATCACACGAAGAGCAGATCGAGGCGAAGCACACGAGTAGTTTACCCAGCTTCGGAGCTCTCCGGAGAGATAACACTCCTACTGCTGCTTGTTTGATTATCTTGTGTTCTTCCTCCAGAGAGGGAGCATAGTGTTTTTCTGGGTTCCCAACTAGTAGAACCTTGCGAACCAGTCGAACCGAACCCCCTCTACGTTGCGCATGGGCCTCCTTTTATACGCTAAAGGGGTCACCGACAGGTGGCAATGCAGAGAAGGGTACAAATGTAAAAAGTGAGGTGGTTGGTATAGTTACTTGTACAGTGCACCCTACCTAACCCTGACGGCAGGGGACAAGGGCATTAAAAGCCCGTCTGAGTCGCCCAAACAGTGCAGAAAAGGACCGTTATGGGCACCACCATACGCCACGATGGCGATCTTGTCAGCTTCGCATGCCACTGCGCACTGCTGGCTGCACAGCCTCCCGCCACGCGCGCCTGGAGAGGCCCCCAGGGCGACAGGTTGGTGGATGCGCTGGAGCGTGGGCACAGAGTGGCCGCCTGCCACGGCAAGCGCCTTGCCGCTGCTGTTATCTTGTCGGGTCCGGAAGCTTGTCGCTCACCGGGCCTCGAGGTACCTTGGTTGGTCTTCCCGGCAAGCTCCTCTTGCTGGGGCCTTGTTGCCTTGCCGGAGCGCGTGGCACGTCGCGGCAAGTTCCTTGGAGTGCCTTGGTTGGCCTTCCAGGCAAGCTCCTCTTGCCGGGGCCTTGTCTCCTGAGCTTAAATACTTTGTTCTTGAATGGCTCCAAGGGAACCACGGAGGATCTTGGCGTTCGCCCGGCAAGCCTTGCCGCAGGGTGCTACAACTGCCCGTGCACAAGTTTGGGGTACTAGGGTGCCCCTATTCTTGTACACCGACAGGAGCCCCCTGGGCCTGGGCCAGACATGGTGTCGAGTGCTGTTGGGCCAGGCCCAAGACAGGGCACGGGCACATGCGGACTGGGCCACGCCGAATCTCGCTCCGTATCCACCGCGCTCTCCCCTAACGGCACACGTTGAATGCGGCGTTGTGGGAGAGATCGTGGGTGGTTCTTTATTTGGAAGGGCGAAACGTCCGCCTCGTCCCTCTTTATAAGCAGAGGAAACAGGGGCAGTTTGTTCCCCCTCGCTGGTTGCTACTACTCCATCTTCACGAACCTCCGCCACTCCCCCCCTTCTTCTCGCAGCCGAGAGAGCAGCGCTCCGCCCCCCATTGCCACCAGCATCACCAACGCCGTCGACCTCCCCCACCACCTCTGCCATGGCTCCGAAAGCCGACAAGGGAAAGGGCGTGAAGTCGGCCGAGGCGCAGCGGCTCACGGCGCTGCGGAAGGAGCGGGCGATCTTCTCCCCCCAGCTCGGCGTGAAGGAGCTGAGGGAGTACTTCTACCTCTTTTGGGTGACAGAGACGCGGGCGCATCCGCGCACGAGGGTACTCCCGGCCGCTGCTTCGGAACTGGCTCCAAACGGGTACCCATTCTTCGCGCTGTTCTTCTATTGCGGGCTCTGCCCGCCCTTCTCGGAATTCTTCTGCGATATCATGAACACCGACGGCTTCCGCCTCCTTGATTTCACCCCCAACGCCGTTCTGACCATGGCAGTTTTCGCACATTTGTGCGAAAACTTTGTCAGAGTCCACCCCAATGTTGCCCTTTTCCGCCACTTCTTCATACCTCGGGTAGAGAGAGGAGAGCCGCTTGCCGGAGGGATCACCTGGATCTCGAGAGTCGGCAAGAAGGAGGCGTACTTGGAGGGTGAGCTCCGCAGCAAGTGGGAGGAGTGGAGAGCGGAGTGGTGCTGGATCGTTGAGGAGAATCCACAGCCCTTCACCGCCGTGCACCAAACTCCAATAGTGCGTGGCAATGACTGGAGCAAAGTGGCCTCAGAAGACGAGAGGCTGAAGATCGCCATCACTAGGATCCTTCGTCTCAGGCTTGCCGGGCTCACTGTAGGCGCTGTAGGCGCAGATTTCTTCCGCCGCCGCATCGCCCCCCTGCAGGAGAGGGGGAGGCCCGCCTGGGAATTCAAGAACTCGGCGGACATCATGAGGCTGCGGCCGGGCCTCAACTACAACTTCACCGTCTTGGAGCTGGATGCAATGCTCCTGGAGTTGTTCAAACGCGACCCCCAGCACCCATTCACGCTGCCGAGGGGCGTCGTTCCATTGTGCAATAATTCTTCGCTTGACCGGATCCACGCCATGATGCCGTTGTGCGATTCACACGGAATCGTTCCAACTTGGCAAGAGCCTGCGGATGACGTCGTGCAAGCGTTCTTCAACAACTTGGAAGAAGTGCCGGTCCACGCTGACGAGCAGAAGATCCTCACCCGTGACACCACCGACGAGGAGCTGCAGCGCATCGCCACTAGGGCGGAAGAGGTTGCGGCCGCAGCTGCCGCGGGCGCGTTCGGGTTCACTGTGGAGGAGGCGGAGGCAGCAGAGGCGGCAAACCTCGCCGAGCGCGCGGAGTTCATTGGCGAGGAAGAGCCTGCCGGCTCTGAAGCTGAGCCGAGCGAGGCCGGCGAGGAAGAACCCGAGACTTCAGAAAGCTTGCCGCAGGCGGAGCCCCCGGCCCCGCCAAGAAGGCGTCTTCGGAGGGCCGCGGACGTAGCGGGGCGGCAGCCGGGTCAACAGCCGCCGAGCCGTGCGACACGCTCTACCGCGGCAAGCAATGTTGCCGCAGGAGCGCCTCACGCAGCAGCTGCAACTGGAGCGGGATCTTCCCGGGCCACCGCCACCGCCCCCGCCAAGCGGGCAAGGGATCCTACTCCTCCGCCTCGCCGCACCGGAGGGGAGCCGGACTTCGATCTTTCCGCGCTCAGCTCCGACGAGGAGGAAGAAGAGTAAGCTTCTTTGGTGCTCTTGTAGTTCTTCAATCTTGCTATTTTTATCTTGTATCTGACTTGCTTCAATCTGGACTCCTTTCTTTTCAGGACGCTGGCCCAGAGAGCGGCGAAGAGGGCCAAGGCCGTGGTGATTATCATCGAAGATGACCCCACCGTGTCAGCAGGGGGTGGGTCCGAGACCACCTTGACGGACCCGGCAACCACTCCTCAAAGCATCCCCCAGCGCAGCCCCCAGCGTAAGTTCATAGTTAGCTTTCTGCTGTCAGGCGCGCATGAGTGCTTTTTCCTTTGTTGATATCTTGCTTGTTGATTTGTGTAGGAGCAGAGCAGCCTCATCAGGAGCGCCCGGAAGCTGGTCCCGAAGTGCCATCTGCTTCGACTACGCCGCCAAGGGAGGAGTTCCCGGTAAGGGAGCGCTCTCCGGCAAGGGGGAACTCTCCGGCAAGGGACAGCACCAACGACACTACGGCGGCTGAGACCGCAACTGCAGATCTTGGTACAGGTAATCCACTTGTCTAAGAACTTCCCTTGGGTTCTTCTTCTTCTGATTTTCTTCTCTTGGATTTTTGATTGATTTTTCTCCCTTCTTCGTTCTTCAGACCCATCCGCGGCTGAGCCAATGGAGACAGAGGGCGCCAGCGAGGAAGGGACCGGTGTTGATGAGACCGCCGGCGAGGAGGCCGCCAAGGCGGCCGCCGCAGAAGCCGGCGAGGGGTCGGGCGATCACACTGACGACCCTGAGGCCGCAGGAGCGCCAGGCGCTGCGCCAACCGCCGATCCCTCTGCCGCTGCTGCGGAGCCCGGCGCCTACTTGAAGGTCGGCGACGATATCTTCATCAAGCTACCCTGGGAGTCGAGCTCCAGGGCGCCGGTCGAGGGGGAAACTTTCGATGAGGAGGTGCTCGCCTCCGCCGGACTGTCGTTGGTCGACGCGCCCAGCAGCAGCAGTGGCGAGCCTGAGGAGGAGCAGCTGCTGCCGAAGCTGCTGTCACACTACCACGCCCGGCAAGCCAAGCTGGCTTCCCGAGAAGCGCTTGTCGCGAAGGCGGGAGTTGATATGGAGAAGCGCGTGGAGGAGCTCCGGGGCCACAATCAAGAAGCTCTCCGGTCCCTGGCACAGGAGCGGGAGCGACTCGACGAGGAGCGCACGGCCTTCCTTCTCAAGAAGGCCGAAGCTGAGGAGGAACAAAGGCTCGCACACTTAAGTTGTTGAGCGGACTCAAAACAAAGTAAGGGCGCAACTAGCCACGAGTTGGTTCCTCCGCGCACAGGTTTTCCATACAAAGCAGGGTCGTTCGAGGAAGATAACTCAAAAAATTTAAAAACTGATTGCTCAAACTTTGGCAACTTAGCTTTTATGTCGTTTGCTTCCCGGCAAGGCAAAACTTTGCTTGAACGACGCCTGGTCCATACCACAATCTTCTCCTTCCCCCTGGCAAACTTGTGTGCGAGGGAACCTTCTTTTCCTTTGTTGAAAAGAAGAAAGAAGAGAAAATAATGATATGGAGCCCTTCGGCTCGTTATTGCTTACCGGATGTAGGTGCTGCACAAAGTGTCAGATAACACATGCAAGAAAGAAACTAATGCATGAAATGGACAAGTTGTGCGGAGCACATGGGGTCTTACTTATGCACGGGATCTGCGCCCGGCTTTGTACAAAGGATTACATGCAACAACGGCAAGACTTGTACAAAAGGTGGTTGCCGGAACGGGTTCTGGCAACCGCGCCCTACGGGAAAAACTTACGAAGATGTTCTATGTTCCAGGAGTTGCTCACCGGAATGCCATCTTCGGTCTCAAGGCGGACAGCCCCGGGCCTTGTGACTCGTTTCACCCGATAAGGGCCTTCCCACTTCGGTGTCAACTTGTTGGAATTCTTGGCGGACTGAACGCGCCGAAGAACAAGGTCGCCTTCCTCGAAGCTTCTGGCCTTAACTTTGCGGCTATGGTAGCGGCGCAAAGCTTGCTGGTATCGAGCAGCTCGTACGGCATCCTGAAGACGATCTTCCTCAAGGAGCACTGTATCGTCTTGTCACAGCTGTTCTTGCTCAAACTCATCATAAGCGAGCACTCGAGGCGATCCGTATACGAGTTCTGTGGGGAGAACTGCCTCTGCTCCATAGACTAGAGCGAAAGGCGTCTGGCCAGTGGCTCGATTTGGCGTCGTTCTGATCGACCAAAGAACCACCGGCAGCTCCTCGATCCAGTTTCTTCCGCACTTGCGCAGCCTGTCGAAAGTTCTGGTCTTGAGCCCGCGCAGCACTTCAGCATTTGCCCTCTCTGCTTGACCGTTGCTTCTCGGATGAGCAGCAGAAGCGAAGCAGACCTTGGCGCCAAGGTCTTGGACGTACTGCATGAAGGTGCGGCTCGTGAATTGCATGCCGTTGTCAGTGATGATCCTGTTAGGGATCCTGAAACGGCAAACAATTGACCTGAAGAACTTGACTGCTGACAGTGCTGTCACCTTCCTCACTGGCTGCACTTCCGGCCACTTTGTGAACTTGTCGATTGCGACATACAAGTACTCAAAGCCCCCGACAGCTCGGGGGAAAGGGCCGAGGATATCGAGCCCCCAGACCGAAAATGGCCAGGATAAAGGGATCGTCTAGAGAGCTTGAGCTGGCTGGTGTATCTGTTTGGAGTGGAACTGGCACGCTTCACACTTGGTTACTTGTGCAGTTGCATCCTGGAGGGCTGTCGGCCAAAAGAAACCTTGACGGAAAGCTTTGCCGGCAAGTGCTCTTGCACCAATGTGGTGGCCACATATGCCTCCATGTATCTCAGCCAACAGCTTTTGTCCATCTTCCCGGCAAATACACTTCAATTTCACACCGTTGAGTCTTCTTCTGTACAGTGTGCTATCGACAAACTGGTACATACTTGACTGCCGGGCTACTTTTTCCGCTTCTTCTTGCTCTTCGGGAAGTTCTCATGTCTGAAGGAAATGGACAATCTGCTGTGCCCATGCTGGAGCTTGTGGCTCGACAACAAGGACTAAAGGCACATCTGTTGCTGCGGGAACATCCGCTTCTACGGCAAGGACTTGCGGCCCTGCCGGAGCTTGATGTTCCCCAGCAAGCTTGCTGGAGCAAAATTTGTCGGGAGTGTCTGCTTCAACGGAACAAACCATAAGGCTTGCCGGAGCAGACTGCCCCTCAGCATCCTTGGTGTTGATCTTGGGGACTTTCTTGGCGGCGGCTTCGGGGAGCTCTGCCGGAAAGTAGTCACCAGAAACCAACTTCCTCTTCTTGCTTTTTCCAGTTGATGGTGTTACAGATGGTCGAGTCAACTTGAGCACAAAGATCCCTGGTTCCACAGGTAACTTTAGTGCAGCGCACTTTGACAGGCCATCAGCAATGTCATTCTGAGCTCTTGGGATATGCTCCATCTGTAGGCCGTCAAAGTGCTCTTCTAGCTTCCTCACTTCATCAACATATGCTTCCATCAATGGACTCTGGTAGTTCTTGTTCACTTGGCAGACGACAAGCTGTGAGTCACCCCTGACAATAAGCTTCTTGATCCCAAGGTCTGCTGCGATTCTAAGACCGGCAAGCAATCCTTCATACTCTGCAGTATTGTTGGTTGCTTGCTCCTTGGGAAAGTGCATCTGGACTACGTACTTGAGGTGCTCTCCGGTGGGCGCGACAAGCAGCACGCCCGCACCGGCACCTTGCAGCGAGAAGGCACCATCAAAGTACATCAGCCACTCTTTGCTTGCCTCTTTGACGGGACTGCTCGTCTCTGGAATTTCTTCATCTGGTGTTGGCGTCCATTCTGCTATGAACTCTGCCAATGCTCTGCTTTGGATAGTCGAAGTGCTCTCAAACTTGAGGCCAAAGCTTGACAGTTCCAGCGCCCACTCGACAATCCTGCCTGTCGCTTCTGGATTTTGCAGTATCCTCTTCAGCGGAAAGCGAGTGACGACTGTGATCTCATGTGCTTGGAAGTAATGGCGCAGCTTTCTCGAGGCCATGAGGAGGACGAAAAGCAACTTCTGCACACCAGAGTACCTTGATCTAGCCCCCTGTAGAAGGGAACTGACAAAGTAAACTGGACGATGCACCATTCTCTTCTGCATCTTATCATGCTCCTGCGCAGATCCATCTCTGTCGGGACCAGAGCTTGTCGGCGAAGCCCCCTGCTTGTCGCCGGATGCATCTGCCGTGGTTGCCAGCTCATCATCTGCCTCCCTCTCCGCCACTAACGCAGCACTAACCACTTGATTGGTTGCCGCTATATACAGCAGCAACTTCTCTTGCGGCTTAGGTGCGACAAGTGTTGGAGTGGAGGACATGTATCTCTTCAAGTCCTGCAGCGCAGCCTCCGCCTCCAGAGTCCATTTTATTGGACCTGCCTTTTTCAAAATTTTGAAAAATGGCAGGGCGCGCTCAGCAGATCTAGAGATGAACCTGCTGAGAGCAGCCACGCAACCGGCAAGCCTTCGTACATCCTTGACGCGCTTTGGTGCTTCGATCTGCTCAATGGCCTTGATCTTGTCGGGATTGGCTTCAATTCCCCGCTGAGACACGAAGAACCCGAGAAGCTTGCCGGAAGGGACACCAAACACGCACTTCTCGGGGTTAAGCTTGAGGTTGATCTTGCGCAGATTTGCAAATGTCTCGTCTAAATCTTAAATCAGGGTTGCCCTATTCTTGCTTTTGACCACTATGTCATCCATGTAGGCTTCCACATTTCTGTGCATCTGCGGCTCAAAAGCGTGGTGGACTACCCTTGCAAATGTTGAACCAGCATTCTTCAAACCGAAAGGCATCCGTACGAAGCAGTACGTGCCACACGGGGTGATAAATGCGGTTTTCTCTTCATCCTCTTCTGCCATGAAGATCTGATGGTATCCTGAGTATGCATCAAGAAATGAAAGCAAATCACATCCGGCTGTGGAGTCAACAATCTGGTCAATGTGCGGCAAGGGAAATGGGTCTTTGGGACAAGCTTTATTAACATCAGTGAAGTCAATACAAAGCCTCCATTTCCCGTTAGCCTTGCGCACGACAACAGGATTGGCCAACCACGTGGGATGGAGCACTCCTCTGACAAGGCCTGCTGCTTCCAACTTCTTGATTTCTTCTGCGATGAATTCTTGGCGCTCCACTGCCTGTTTCCTGACTTTCTGCTTGACGGGCCGCGGATGAGGACAGACGGCAAGGTGGTGCTCAATTACTTCCCTGGGAACACCGGGGATATCAGACGGTTGCCACGCAAACACGTCGACATTCGCCCGCAGGAAAGCAACGAGCGCGCTTTCCTATTTGGGGACAAGAGTGGCGCTGATGGTGAAGGTACCACCAGTGCCGTCCTCCTTGGCGGACACCTTCTTGGTCTCAGGTGGAGCTGCCATTGCCTTCTTACACTTGCCGGTGGAGCTCGATGGTGCGTCCTCGACGGTAGCGCAGCACTCCGAAGAGGTGCGCTTGCCGGAGTGGGCATCAGAGCTCTTGCCGGACTTGGTCTTCTTCTTCCCCCCGGGAGCTTCAGCGGCAAGTGTCTTGCGTTCTGCTGCGGCTGCTGCTTCCCGGTAGATCTTGTCGGCACAGATAAGAGCATCCTTCTTGTCGCCAGGGACAGAGATGACACTTATCAGGCCTGGCATTTTCAGTACGTTGTACGCATAATGAGAGGCTGCCATGAACTTGGCGAGTGCCGGACGGCCAAGGATTCCATTGTAGGGTAATGGAAAGTCAGCAACATCAAACGTGACCCTCTTAGTCCTGAAGTTCAGCTTGCTGCCAAATGTTACCGGCAACGTGATCTTTCCCTTCGGCTTGCTCCTTCCCGGGTTGATTCCTTGAAATGTACCAGTCTCTTCGAGCTCGCTGTCGGGGATCTGGAGTTCCTGGAGCACCGCGGAGGAGATCAGGTTCAAGCCGGCCCCGCCGTCAACTAGCATCTTAGTGACCTTGAGGTTGCAGATTGTTGGTGAAACCAACATCGGCAAGCACCCGACCGCAGTTATGCGATCAGGGTGGTCCTCAATATCAAAGATGATAGGCGTGCTAGACCATTTCAGAGGCTTGCGTGACTCGACGGGTGGTTCTGCTGCATTAACTTCCCGCACCCACTGCTTGAGCTGACGGTGCGAGGTATGCAGAGAAGCACCTCCGTCAACGCACAGGACCTCCGTGGCTTTCTGGAACTCCTGCTCATCAGTCTCCTCATCATCCATGTCTTCATCGTCGTCGTCATCTTCATCCTTGTCACGGCCGTGAGGAGGTCTGTCTCCCTGCCGCTGCTTGGCCTTGCCGCGGCGTCCTCCTCGGCCGGGACGTTTCTTGCTGGATCCCCCAGCACCTTCCTGGGCCTTCTCCTTGTCGCGCCGCTCGTATTCAGCTTTCTGTTGCTCAACAAGCTGCTCGACTTTCTTGCAGTTCTGGAGATCATGGCCCTTGTTGAGGTGGATCTTGCAATACTGCTTGTTGGTGCCGTCCTTCTTGTCGGCGACCGCCACCTCCGCGGCAACCTCCTTGCCGGAGTCACCAGCTTTGGCTTCCTTGGCGCCACCACCGTTGCCGGACTGCTCAACAACTAGCACCTCTTTGCCTTTCCTCCTCCTGTTGTTCCGCCGCCGGTTTTTCCTTGCCGGGGCAGCATCTTCACTGTCAGATCCTCCCGCTCCTACATTCTCTCCGGGGAGTCTCCTCCCTTCCTCAGCACGTGCACACTTGTCGGCCAGTGCATATAACTCACTGACGTCCTTGATCTTGCACATCGCCATTTCCTCCTGCATACTGCGGTTTCGCACGTTCTGATGGAACGTGCTGATCACCGCGGCAGGGTGGACGTCTAGGATGTTGTGCTGCACACTGCTGAATCTTTGAATGTACTTGCGCAGGGGCTCTCCTTCCTTCTGGGCGAGCAGATGAAGATCACTCTCTTGGCCATGAGGCTTGTGTCCGCCTGTGAAGGCGCCGACAAACTGATGGCACAGATCAGCCCAAGAGGATACGGAGTTGTCCGGCAAGTGCATGAGCCAGGACCTGACGTTGGGCTTGAGCACCAGCGGGAAGTAGTTGGCAAGGATCTTGTCATCCCGTCCCCCAGCAGCCTGCACCACAATGGTGTAAATGCTGAGGAACTTTGACGGATGCGTCTTGCCGTCGTACTTCTCCGGTACGTCTGGCTTGAAGTTCTTCGTGCTGGGCCACTGGACTTGCCGCAGCTCACGAGTGAACGCAGGGCAACCTACCGCGTACGGCAGATCGCCTGGTTCCCCTGGCGCATGCATGTCAACAGAGGGCCCAGCGCGCTTGTCGGATTGACGTCACGCTTCTCTTCGGCGCTCGATGCGAGTTCGAGCGTCTTCTTGTTGTCAATCATGAAGAACTTGGCGCTGATCGCGACAAGATCGTGGATCCGACGATGCGGTGGAGTCGCTGTCGAGGTGGATCCGGCGAGTCGGCGATCTTGGCCTTCGGGGCGGTGATTGCATGGTAGTTGCACCTCCACCCGTTTCGTCGCCACCGGCTCGCGCCCGGCAACCCTGCCGCGGCGGCGACGCGCTCGGCCGCCATGGAGTGTCGCCATTGGCGTAGCCGATGAGACTCTGAATCGTGGCCCTCCATTCGTTGATCTTGTCCGACGTCGGAGGGTAATCTAGGAGCAGTTGAGCTCGCGCCAAAGCTTCTGCTGGAGTGGTAGGTGGCAGTGGCGGACGGCGCGAGGAGCGGGACGTGCTCGGACTTCTAACTATGTTAGAAGGAGCAGTATCCCGTCCAGGCGACCGTGCCCCGCTCGTGCCAGAACGTTGGCATGCATGCTGGTCTTGAGCGCCCCGAGATCCACCAGCTTGGTCTTGGCCTATCACGCGTATGGCACTGCGAGTGCCATGACGCTGTTGGTCTTGCGCCTCCTGAGAGTAGCGCGGAACATGTACAGTCGCCGAGGTTTGTGCAGCCTTGTCCTTGGACCTGGCAGCATCATAAGCTTCCTCGTCGATGTCCATTCTTCCGCCGGCGTCCATTCCACCACCCGTTTGCTCCAACGGTGGCGGAAGTGACGTGGATGGAGCGGCTGCCGCCGAAGCCTTCTTCTTCGGTGGCATGTTGATGAAGGGAATGAAGATCTAGCTCGCGTGAACGCCGGATCAGGTTCACACAATCTCGACGCCCCCTACCTGGCGCGCCAAAGATGTCGGGGAAACTGAATCCACGAACACCTATGGGGCTGGCGGACCGGTCCCCTTTCGGTTCAGCGGGGGGCGGAGATCACACGAAGAGCAGATCGAGGCGAAGCACCCGAGCAGTTTACCCAGCTTCGGAGCTCTCCGGAGAGATAACACTCCTACTGCTGCTTGTTTGATTATCTTGTGTTCTTGCTCCATAGAGGGAGCGTAGTGTTTTTCAGGGTTCCCAACTAGTCGAACCTTGCGAACCAGTCGAACCGAACCCCCTCTACGTTGCGCATGGGCCTCCTTTTATACGCTAAAGGGGTCACCGACAGGTGGCAACACAGAGAAGGGTACAAATGTAAAAAGTGAGGTGGTTGGTACAGTTACTTGTACAGTGCACCCTACCTAACCCTGACGGCAGGGGACAAGGGCATTAAATGCCCGTCTGAGTCGCCCAAACAGTGCAGAAAAGGACCGTTAGGGGCGCCACCGTATGCCACGATGGCGATCTTGTTAGCTTCGCATGCCACTGCGCACCGCTGGCTGCACAGCCTCCCGCCACGCGCGCCTGGAGAGGCCCCCAGGGCGACACGTTGGTGGATGCGCTGGAGCGTGGGCACAGAGTGGCCGCCTACCGCGGCAAGCGCCTTGCCGCTGCTGTTATGTTGTCGGGTCCGGAAGCTTGTCGCTCACCGGGCCTCGAGGTACCTTGGTTGGTCTTCCCGGCAAGCTCCTCTTGCCGGGGCCTTGTTGCCTTGCCGGAGTGCGTGGCGCGTCGCGGCAAGTTCCTTGGAGTACCTTGGTTGGCCTTCCCGGCAAGCTCCTCTTGCCGGGGCCTTGTCTCCTGAGCTTAAATACTTTGTTCTTGAATGGCTCCAAGGGAACCACGGAGGATCTTGGCGTTCGCCCGGCAAGCCTTGCCGCGGGGTGCTGCAACAGCCCGTGCACAAGTTCGGGGTACTAGGGTGCCCCTATTCTAGTACACCGACAATTCGGAGTTCGACGTCAGAGACGAGTCCGGGGTTTCGTTGATGTGGATACCGTAGGAAGTGGAATTTGCGTGCGGCTCCAACACCGCAGTATCGGTCGCCCCTATGATGGAGTCAAGCTTCCCATCTTCGGGTGATTTGATCTACTCCAGATTTGAAGCCGGAGCTGTTGCAGGAGCTATCTCATGGGTGTTTCCCGATGATAGGTCTAAGCCATGTTCATCGAGGCAATGGGGAGCAGCTGCCTTGGTCTCGAATCCGTCGAAGATCAAATCTCCATGGATGTCCGCGATGTAATTTAAGCTCCCGAATCTGACCTGATGGCCAGGGGCGTAGCTGTCGATCTGCTCCAGATGGCCAAGTGAGTTGGCCCGCAGTATGAAGCTTCGAATACGAAGATCTGTCCGGGGAGGAAGGTTCCTCCTTGGACAGTGTCATTATTGTCGATCAAAGGGGCCATCGAGCCTTCTGCCGACGGCACAGTGGAACTCTCAATGAAAGCACCAATGTCGGTGTCAAAACCGGCAGATCTCGGGTAGGGGGTCCCGAACTATGCGTCTAGGTTCGATGGTAATAGGAGACAGGGGACATGATGTTTACCCAGGTTCGGGCCCTATCTATGGAGGTAATACCCTACTTCCTGCTTGATTGATTTTGATGAATATGAGTATTACAAGAGTTGATCTACCACGAGATCGTAATGGCTAAAACCTAGAAGTCTAGCCTATTAATATGGTAATGAGTATATGTGGTGTCCTTTCCGGACTATCCACTTCGGTTTATATAGACACAAGGGATCTAGGGTTTACATGGATTCGGTTTCGGTCGCCAAGCTTTCCTTCCACGCCAAGTAGAGTCCAATCCGGACACGCGTATGGTCTTCGATCTTCACAGCCCATCAGTCCGGCCGATGGATATCAGGCTGGACGTCTGGGGACCCCTTAGTCCAGGACTCCCTCAGGCATCCCCATGCTTAGGCTCTTGGTTGTCCTTGAATATTACCTTCGGGTGCCTTGGTAATCCCCAATCTTAGGCTCTTCCCACTCCTTATTCCGTAGTCCATCGAATCTTTACCCAAAACTTGGAAACTTCACAACACAAAACTTAACAGAAAACTTGTAAGCTCCATTAGTATAAGAAAGCAAATCACCACTTAGGTACTGTCAAGAGAAGATTAATAATTTTTCTCACATGATGCCTACTCTACCATACCATTTCTACAATTTATATTAAGCAATATAAGCCATAGAAACAAGAAAACAAGCAAACTATGAATCGAAAACAGAATCTGTCAAAAACAGAACAGTCTATAGTAATCTGTAACTCTCGAATACTTTTGTAACTCCAAAAATCCTGAGAAATTAGGAAGTCCTATGAAATTTGTTTATTAATCTTTTGAAAAAAGAATCAATATTTTAACATGCTCCTGTTAAAAATGAGAATTGTTTACCTGAGCGCGAACGTTTCTGTTTTTCAGCAAGATCAAATGAACTATCACCGTAAGCCCTCCCAAAGGTCTTACTTGGCACTTTATTCAAACAAAAGGTATAAAAATTTGTTACGACAGTAGATTAGTCATGTGAACACACAAAAACTGTAGGGGTAAATATTGGGTTGTCTCCCAACAAGCACTTTTCTTTAATGCCTTTTTAGCTAAGCATGACGATTTCAATGATGCTCACATAAAAGATAAGAATTGAAACATAAAGAGAGCATCATGAAGAATATGACTAGCACATTTAAGTCTAACTCAGTTCCTATGAATAGGGATTTGTGAGCAAACAATTTATGGGAACAAGAATCAACTAGCGTAGGAAAACAAAACAAGGATAACTTCAAGATTTTAAGCACATAGAGAGGAAACTTGATATTATTGCAATTCCTACGAGCATATATTCCTCCCTCATAATATTTTTTAGTAGCATCATGAATGAATTCAACAATATAACTGAAAGTGCATTAACTCACCTAGAAGGGGGTGAATAGGCGATTTTTATGAATTCTTCACTAGGAATTTTAGAGCGAGGAAATTCCCAAGAGAAGAACTACTTGAAGTGGAATAAGTACTCAGATTTAAAGATAACAGAATATAAGCATGGTCTTCATGATGAAATGAAAACAAGCACATAGTAAAGAAAACGTAAACACAGGATAAACAGGATGAATACAAATAGACTGAAGAAATTGAACTAAGGAAATTGGGAATGTCTTCATTCAAAGTCTTCACACATATATGAACAAGCACACAACATGGTAATGAGGAAATGGAAGGGTCGAGGAAATAGAACCAGTAGGCTTGGTGAAGATAATGATTCGGTAGACCAGTTCCAACTTCTGTGACAGTTGTACGTGTGGTTAGGGTGGCTAGGTATTCAAACCCGAGGACACACAGTCCCAGACACACAGTCCTTAACACACAGTTTAGGACACTTAGTCCTCACCTTATTCCCCTTGAGCTAAGGTCACACAGACCTCGCCCAATAACTCGTGGTAAGTCTTCAGGTGACTTCCAAACCTTCAGAGACTCGGTCACTCGGCGATCCACAATTTCCTCTTGGATGCTCTAGACCATGACGCCTAACCATCTGGAAGATGCACAATCTTCAAAGGTAACAAGCGTCGGATCCACACAGGATCAATCTCTTTAGTGATGCTCAATCACTTTGGGTTTGTAGGTGTTTGGGTTTGGGTTTTCCTCACTTGATGATTTTTTCTCAAAGTCCTTGGAGGATGGGATGCTCTCAAATGACAAGTGTCAGTTTCTCTTGGAGCAGCGAACCAGCTAGTGGTTGTAGGGGGCGGCTATTTATACCCTAGGGAGCGGCCCGACATGATAAGACATAAATGCCCTTCAATGATATGACCATTAGGTGGGAAGATATTTTGGGACAGTTGGCGCGTAGCACAGCAACGGTCGGAAATTTGACTATTAAATTCCTTAGGGCTATCATGTTCCTCACTTGTAGGCAATCCGCACTAGCGAATTCCTAACTCCTCAGTTAGAACAAATTCCTCAGAGACCAGAAGACATTCGTCTCTGTCACTGAAGAAATTTGATGGAACTACGTGAGATACAATGGCTTCACTCGAAGGAATTTGTAGGTGTAGGATTTTGAGTTGAGCATCGATTGGAAACTTTTCCTTAGTATTTCCTCGACCCCCTTTAACAATACAGTGTTTCCTATGACCCAAGAAAGATAAAAATGAAACTACGAAAACAAAAGTCTTCACTCTTCATGTTCCTCGAATGAATACCAAGTCTTCACGGTAACACCAATTTCTTCACTTTGAAAGTCTTCAGAAAGTCTTCAGAAATCCAAAGTATTCAATCGAAGAACTTCATTTTTAGGGCTCGACTTTCTCTATAAATATCAAAATCCTCATAGACTTATAGACCTGGGTACACTCACAAACGCACCAGTCCCTTAACCTGTAAGTCTTCAATACACCAAAATCACTGAGGGGCACTAGATGCACTTACAATCTCCCCCTTTTTGGTGATTGATGACAATATAGGTTAAGTTTTCAACGATGATAAACATATGAAGTGTAAATAGTGATATTGAGGAATTTGATTGCAAGATATAGAAGAACTCCCCTAGAAGATGAGCATAGTGAGGAATTTGCTTTTGAAGCAATGCACACTTGAAGAGTAGAATCATGGAGATCTCCCGCTATATCTTGTAATTCATACACGCATTTTACATATAATATGAAGAATTTGAAATGCATATGAATATGGTGACTGACGTAATTCATCATGCGTGCATTAACATATATGAGGAATAAGCATGCAGAAGAACACATCACAAGTATCAGACCACCATCGGGTTTTAAGTTTACAACTCGATCCAGCAAAGTCTTCAAAAGAACGAGAGTTGTAACTTAGAAAAAAAAACGCCCATATAAGTAGACCCGCTTGAATACTAACTCAAATTTCTCCGCCTTTGTCATCGAATGACCAAAAGGGATGAATAGTGAGGACTAACACCCCTGAAGAATATGATCACTGAGTCGATGAAGGAGCGCCAGCATGGTTGGGGTCGGTTGTTGAGGTAGGGCCTGCCGTAGTGTCGTCCAGGTCTTCATGTTCATCAGTCGCGCATGATGAAGAATATGAGCTGGCTACCAAGGAAGGAACTTTGGTCTTCTTCAATTTCTTCGTCGCTGGCTGAGACCAGTCAATGTCTTGCTTGAGACCCATTTGCTTCAAACCATCTTCACCATACAGATGTGACAGAATAGCCCAGGTGCGACCGAAGACTTCATTGAGGTAGTAATGGTTTTTCTTCACTTCATTGTGTGTAGCAGTCATGTTGTGAAGAATAGAACCGAACTGACGCTTAGACCATTTGTGGTTGCGATCGACCTTCTGTTGAAGGCTAAGGAGAAGCTCACAATCAGTTGTCACCCTTGGAGCTGTGCCTTGAGTATGTTGCTTTGAAGTATTTCTGGCAGAGTCATGAGTGTCAGAGTCATCATTGGTGGAGTAGGATGCAGCTTTGCGGAATAGAACATCCAATGGACGAATGCCTTCATCAATAATTGCAGTAGCGTTTCCCTTTTCATCAGATGAGGAAAATGTCCGCTTGAGGACTTCTATTAGGGGCAGGTAACTGACGTGATTCTAAAAATAAGCCTTGTAGTTGAGTGAAGACCTTGTTCTGAGGAATCTCATAATCCAATGAGCATAAGGCTTCAACTCAAATGGAGAGAGTGCAACATTTTCCAGAGTCCTCATGAAGAAATCATGATAGTTGATAGGGATGCCATGTATGATATTGAATATCAGATTCTTCGTGTTGCCAACAACTTCTTCGGCATTCGAACCGTGGCCCTTTATTGGACTCAATGTCTTCGTCCGAATGCGATAGACAGTTCTAGGTACAAACAGCAATTCCTTCACGAGGAACTTGGTCCTTGCGGCTTGACCTGGCTTTAGCGGCTTCATCAACACTTGCATGTAGTGAGTGGTAAGTTTAGGTTCATGATATATGAAACAAGCACCTTCAAGGGGAGGACTGACAGGCAGGGCATGAAGCAATTCAGAGGCCGGTGCTTTGAAGTGACTATTCTCTGTCATCCAGTCCAATACCCAAGAGTTCACATCTTCAGCATCTCCTGTGATGTGCGGCGTTGCATAGAATTGAAGAATTAGCTCTTCATGCCAATCAGCAATATCAGTGGAAAAGTTGAGCAGTCCAGCGTCAGGAAGAACACTGAGGACTGGCGTGAACCAAGGCAGTGATTCCATGTCCACGTGCAGAATATGCTCATGGTCGAAGACTTTGTCTTTGTTGAAAAGCAGCGAAGAATAGAAGTTTGCTTGGCTGGCAGTCCAGAAATGCTTCCTTTTAATATAAGTAGAGTCATAGGGGTTGTAGTCCGTGAAGAATATATGCTCGTGGAAGAAGTCATCAGCCTTGAATTTTTGCTTCTTTGAGAAAGGGTCCTTTGGCTTCGGGTGAGGAGTGTCAGTAAATTGCATCACAACCTCAGGAATCGCAATCTCAGGATCCGCAGCTGAGGAATTTCAGTTTCTTCTTCAGTGGCAGCTTGGGTCTTCAATTCTTCAGGAGGAATTTCATTAGCACTAGTGGCTGGAATCTCTTCAGGGATAGACGAAGTGGGGTGTGGTCCTTCAGATCCCATTTTAACTTCAGTAGTCACTGGGACTGAGGAATTTGTTGTAGAGGAGTGAACCAAGGAGAATTGGGGTGCTAAGTTTCCCAAAAGTCATCATTCATCACTGGCGTTGTGCACCCAATGTCCACATCCTCATCTTCTACACTCATTTCTTCAATGCCGTCCTCTTCAGCAGTAAATTGAGGCTTGGGCGATGAGACAACCGTGGTTGAAGGGATTGCATCCACTTCAATTTCTTCATCCAAGTGCTCTGAAGAAGCAGCAGAAGGAATATCTTCATTGGATCCGCTTGGGATCACGTATTCTTCATCAAAAGGAACGAGTTCCTTTGATGGCATGATCGAGACCGGAACAACATCAATTGGATTTTCAAATGAGCTAGTCAATTTCTTCATCTTTTTCGGAGCTGAAGATTCTGATGAAATTGATGCTTTCCGTTTCTTCATAGCTGCATGCTCCACAGTCTTGGTCTTCTTCGCTTCTGATGCAGAAGGAAGAATTGGACTTGGGGTAGGTGCAGGAGGAGCAGAGGAAATTAGTTTCGTTTCTTCAGGCACAACTGATGGAGTTGCCCTAGAATGACCAGTTTCTTCAGGCACAACGGTTGAAGCTTCAGCTGTCCTGATAGTTTCTTCAGGCGCAACACTAGTGGTTGCCCTGGTAGTTTCATCAGCGGCTGGAATGCAGTCATCAGACCTGGTACTATCACTTTCTTCAGCAGCCTGATTGTCATCAGCGGTGCTGGAATTTTCTTCAGTAGACTGAGAAAATGCTTCAGCCTGAGGAATTTCTGGTTGCGTTGGAGCTGCAACATTGGTAGTGAATTTTTCAGCTAACTTCACAAATCTGACCTTGGCTCCAAGCCAATCTGCACGGTACACGTCAAATTCATCATTGAGGTTTTTGATCTCCATCTAAGCAGCAGTGAGTTCATCAGTGGTCATTTCCACAATGTTTTTCTTCAGAAGGCGCTCCTTCTTGTATTGCGCTTTCTTCAGCTGCTTGGCCTCTCAAATTTCCATTTTTCTTTGCCTATCAAGGCGGTCAGCATATGACTTTGGCCATAAGTCAGCTTTAAGTCTGGCATAGTAGTGTTGGGGTCCTTGTGACAGAGATCAATGTACTCAAGGATCATCTTTGGAGCCAGTAGAAGAGGAATTTCACTTCCTTTGGCTCTAGCGGCCCTATGCTGTCTGTCTCTGATGATTTCTTCAAGTTCTTCATCATCATCTTTGTCCTCAGAGAACGGACCTGAAAGGCGACCTGCTTCTTTTGAGGACTTGGTCTAGTGCCTCGCCCGGCAGTGGCCTTGGTCTTAAGCAAAGTGGGGCTAGTTGAAGAATGCAGAGGAGCTGATGAACTTGCAGAGGCTCCTGAGGCAATAGATATGCCTGTTGTCCTTTGGCACGAGGCGAGATGCGCAGGTGCTGAGGACTTTTAAGGAGGAGCTGAGGATTTTGTAACTTGAGGAACTGGGGTAGCTTGAGGAATTGGCCATGAGGGCTTGGCAGAAGTTGGCCGTGAGGGCATTGCAGAGGTGCTTGGCTGTGAGGGCATTGAAGAAGAAGAGGCAGTGGACTTTTGTGCGGGCTTCTTAGGCATGACCTTCTTCGGCTTGCTAGCAGAGGCCTCAGCAGTGGCAGCAGCAGCAGAGTGAATTTCCTCGCTGCCTCTTTTGCTACGTTGGCCAACTTTGCTTGACGCTTTGCCCATTCATCAGGATAATCCTCCGCGCTTGAGGCTAGTGGGATCAGCTTCTTGGTCAGGTGCCAATGGAGTTCTTGGGCAAGGTGGGTGAACAGAGAATTTCTTCATATATTTTGGAGTGGCATACCTGTAGTCCCTCCATTCCCGTGCCCATCTCCTCTCTATCCTTTGTATGCGCTCCTTGCGCTGATTTTTGTCCTCCTTTCCATGTGTGGCCTCATCAGGGGTGCAATAATCCTTGTAAATGTCATAAGGGATCTCAAAACCTGTGTTGACTTCCAGCTTCTTTCCTCCCTTCTGAGGTTTCTTTCCATCAGCCATTTTTTCAGCTGAGGATTTTGAACAGTTGAATTCTCTGAAGAGGTATGCAGTTTTTCTTCGAGGAATGCTGCAAATGAGCTAAGTTTATGAGAACCTAGAGATTCCGCAACGGACATGTGTACCTGTGAACAGAGTATAGGTGCGAAGAATTTGGAGAGGTCATATGCCTTCCTAGAAGTTTTTGCAAAAAGAACAAGTTTGAGGAATTTGACCGGATGAGTCTTGAGGAATTTCACTAAGCGTTCTTTGACTTAGGTTCCAGAGTTGTACAGATGTGAAAATCCACACAATTGAGGAATCTTGAAGAAAAATGTTGCTTAGAGAAAGAGATCAAGAGCAGATGATATGTAAGGTGTTTAGTGTGTGAAGATTTGAGGATTAACACCTTTTGAAGATTTGAAGAAAACATCAGAATCAACAAGGGCGGTAAAAGTAACTTTTAATTACCCTTGATGAAGAACACGACGAACTGTGAAGAGTAGATTTTGAAGCTCATCAGTTCAGATCTTCAACGCCCTAACTCGTCTGAGGAAGATAGCTACGACAGCGGCGGAGTGAAGAAATCCGCAGCTGACACGAGTACGGCAGCGACGAGTTCGAGAAACTGAAGCTCTTCCTCAATGACGACAATGGAAGTAGTGGTGGCGCTAGGGTTTTAGAGCTCGAGCGGAGTAAAAACAAAGTGAGGAAGGGTGGGGGTATTTATAGCCGAAGTGAAAAATTGCTCGCCTAAGGAAATTGGACGAACGGGCCCCTTACCCTTCTCATTCGCGTGACATGTGTCACCCACGTACAGAGAGGTGGCGATCGTTCGCGATTGTGGGTGAATAGTATAATATATCATGAAAGGTGGAACGATTTGACCGGCAAAAGCCAAAAATTCAGATCATATAAGTTCAAAGTTTCGTTCGCAAATTCTTCAGCTGACAAGGACATAGTGAAGATCTTGAACGAGTTTCAAATAGAATGCACATGAAGAATTTGTGAATAGACTGGGTTGAGTTTAGCATAGAGGGGGAAGGGTCCGATCACATTCACTTAGCAGAACAAGCAACTTGAATAAATAACAATAAGTGAATGTTGTAGAGGACATAAACTCATATATATATATATATATATATATATATATATATATTGCCAATGAAGAACAACAATGGAAAGAGTGAATATATTGCAAAGTTGAAGAAAATGAACAACTGAGGAATTTCAAATTAGAAAAAAAACTCAAATAGAAGATTTTCAACTTTTGGTGGTGGCATGACACACCATATAAGAATGATGACTTCAGACACCGCGTACAATTGTTGTAGGGTTCTGAGAATCAAATTCTTCATTAATTTCTTCACACTTAGAGGGTTAGTCTTCATTGATTGAAGAAAAACGTTACTTCGTGTGCTGCACATCTAAGTCATCAACTTTGCATAAGTATTAGGATGTGTGTCCTTTTCAAAGGACATTCGAAGATTCTAAGGTATTTAGCTCACACCTCAACTTGCTAAATCTCTTCTCATCCAAGGGCTTTGTTAAGATATCGGCTAGCTGTTGTTCAGTCTTCACATGCTCAATAGAGATGTCACCCTTCAACACATGTTCACAAAGAAAATGATGATGAATCTGAATGTGCTTTGTGTTCGTGTGCTGAATAGGGTTATGAGCAATCTTGATGCACTACAAAAAAAATACACTTCCATGATGATATGTGTTTGTCACAGTAGGTCATGTTTTCTGTCATGCATGTACATCCATGATAATTTTATGACAGAATCAAGATAGTCATACGTGCGTTGTCGTAGAAGTGTTCCATGACATTACCAAAATTATCATAGAAGTGTCCACTTCCATGACGATAAATCGCGCCTCACAGAAGTGCTTTCATCAAGGGTGAGTGACACGTGGCATGCACCGTAACGGAACACTGCTAAGCTATCGGGTCCGGTTTTGGATTCGATAACATGTTAACAGCCCCAACCAATGGGGATTTTCCTCATGAAAAATCATCATTGGTTGGAGGAAACACGTGTTGGCTCACCGTTGGGACAAATGTCATCCGCTCATTGGACCTAAAGCGCCTATGATACATCGACACATGGCACAGCCCAACAGAGGCCCATTCCTGTGAAAAGGCCGACCCGTTTGACTTGGTCAAAAGGTGGCGGGCTGGCCCACGGCAAGCTTGTTAACGACATGTTCGCATATAGCCCATTTACAGCCCGCTAACCCAGGGCCAGTTTACAGCCTATCTGAATTAGGAACAGTAGCGTCATCTGGGCCATCCAATATAATTCCAGTCCGTTTTAACTTCCGGCCCATATATGGCCCATGACGCTTTCGACCCATATGAGGCCCTCAGTAACCCTTGGCCCATTAAACGCCTGTGGTAAAACTGGCTCGTAATGAACAGTGTATCACTTTATACCCATTAACAGCCCATTATTCCGTTTGGCCATTTCCAGCCAATGTTATCTTTCGGCCTTCTCAGGGCCTATTTATTCTTGGGCTCATTTACAGCATTCATTTACTTTCGGACCGTTACTGTCATTTTCTACGTGTGGGCCAAATTCAGCCCGTGGTTACAGTCGGCCCGTTTGTGTCCCATTAATACATTCGACTGTTTTCATAGCGTCATCAAATACGGCCGATTAACGACGGCCCGTTATGGTCGGCCCATGAACGGACGATCAAGTCTAGCCCATTTACAACCATAATGTGGGTTGTTATTGGCCCATGTTAGGCCAACCAACCATACGACCTGTAGAAGGCCCATTGATGATACGGCCGTAGAAGGCCCGTTGTGTCTATGGCCTGTATAAGGCTCATTGTTTGTATGCCCTATAGAAGGCCCATTGTTTCTACGGCCCTTAGAAGGCCCATTGTTTCTATGGCTCGTAGGAGGCCCATGTTAACTACAGTAAATATGTAGCCCATGTTTAATGTGGCCTGGTTTTAAAACATAGGTTATTGCGGCCACTAGCAAACCGTGGAAAAATAACTGCACTGACTACAAGAAAACAAATAAATAAGACAATAAGGAAATAAATCAGCGAGCAACTTACGCTAGGCTATCATGGCTATTACACATATTACATCCATTGGGCATCAAAGTTCGCCACCAGTGCAAATATAGGGAACAAAGCAGCATGTAAACACCGCAGCAAAACAAGTACAGAACTGAAACCACTTCAGAAGAGCTCAAGAAACAATATCCTGTGTACCCATAATGCTTGCAAGATGCTTAGCAAGCTTATTAACTTTCTCTTGTTTGGCGCTTAAATCCTCTAGCACTTGTTATTGCACCATAAAGTTTGCATCCGAATTCTACAGGGACTTCCTCAGTCCTTCGGCTTCCCGTTGCATAACATCAGATCGATGTCTTTCAACTTGAAATTGAGACTCAAGAAGCTGAACCAGCTAGTGGTTGTAGGGGGGGGCTATTTATAGCCTAGGGAGCGGCCCGACATGATAAGACATAAATGCCCTTCAATGATATGACCATTAGGTGGGAAGATATTTTGGGACAGTTGGCGCGTAGCACAACAACGGTCGGAAATTTGACTATTAAATTCCTTAGGGCTATCATGTTCCTCATTTGTAGGCAATCCGCACTAGCGAATTCCTAACTCCTCAGTTAGAACAAATTCCTCAGAGACCAGAAGACATTCGTCTCTGTCACTGAAGAAATTTGACGGAACTACATGAGATTTCCAATGGCTTCACTCGAAGGAATTTGTAGGTGTAGGATTTTGAGTTGAGCATCACTTGGAAACTTTTCCTTAGTATTTCCTCGACCCCCTTTAACAATGCAGTGTTTCCTATGACCCAAGAAAGATAAAATGAAACTACAAAAACAAAAGTCTTCACTCTTCATGTTCCTCGAATGAATACCAAGTCTTCACGGTAACACCAATTTCTTCACTTTGAAAGTCTTCAGAAAGTCTTCAGAAATCCAAAGTATTCAATCGAAGAACTTCATTTTTAGGGGTCGACTTTCTCTATAAATATCAAACTCCTCATAGACTTATAGACCTGTGTACACTCACAAACGCACCAGTCCCTTAACCTGTAAGTCTTCAATACACCAAAATCACTGAGGGGCACTAGATGCACTTACAATCTCCCCCTTTTTGGTGATTGATGACAATATAGGTTAAGTTTTCAACGATGATAAACATATGAAGTGTAAATAGTGATATTGAGGAATTTGATTGCAAGATATAGAAGAACTCCCCCAGAAGATGTGCATAGTGAGGAATTTGCTTTTGAAGCAATGCACACTTGAAGAGTAGAATCATGGAGATCTCCCGCTATATCTTGTAATTCATACACGCATTTGACATATAATATGAAGAATTTGAAATGCATATGAATATGGTGACTGACGTAATTCATCATGCATGCATTAACATATATGAGGAATAAGCATGTAGAAGAACACAACAAAAGTATCAGACCACCATCGGGTTTTAAGTTTACAACTCAATCCAGCAAAGTCTTCAAAAGAACGAGAGTTGTAACTTAGAAAAAAACGCCCATATAAGTAGACCCGCTTGAATACTAACTCAAATTTCTCCGCCTTTGTCAACGAATGACCAAAAGGGACGAATAGTGAGGACTAACACCCCTGAAGAATATGATCACTGAGTCGATGAAGGAGCGCCAGCATGGTTGGGGTCGGTTGTTGAGGTAGGGCCTGCCGTAGTGTCGTCCAGGTCTTCATGTTCATCAGTCGCGCATGATGAAGAATATGAGCTGGCTACCAAGGAAGGAACTTTGGTCTTCTTCAATTTCTTCGTCGCTGGCTGAGACCAATCAATGTCTTGCTTGAGACCCATTTGCTTCAAACCATCTTCACCATACAGATGTGACAGAACAGCCCAGGTGCGACCGAAGACTTCATTGAGGTAGTAATGGTTTTTCTTCACTTCATTGTGTGTAGCAGTCATGTTGTGAAGAATAGAACCAAACTGACGCTTAGACCATTTGTGGTTGCGATCGACCTTCTGGTGAAGGCTAAGGAGAAGCTCACGATCAGTCGTCACCCTTGGAGCTGTGCCTTGAGGATGTTGCTTTGAAGCATTTGTGGCAGAGTCATGAGTGTCAGAGTCATCATTGATGGAGTAGGATGCAGCTTTACGGAATAGAACATCCAATGGACGAATGCCTTCATCAATAATTGCAGTAGCCTTTCCCTTTTCATCAGATGAGGAAAATGTCCGCTTGAGGACTTCTATTAGGGGCAGGTAACTAATGTGACTCTAAAAATAAGCCTTGTAGTTGAGTGAAGACCTTGTTCTGAGGAATCTCATAATCCAATGAGCATAAGGCTTCAACTCAAATGGAGAGAGTGCAACATTTGCCAGAGTCCTCATGAAGAAATCATGATAGTTGATAGGGATGCCATGTATGATATTGAATATCAGATTCTTCGTGTTGCCAACAACTTCTTTGCCATTCGAATCATGGCCCTTTATTGGACTCAATGTCTTCGTCAGAATGCGATAGACAGTTCTAGGTACAAACAACAATTCCTTCATGTGGAACTTGGTCCTTGCGGCTTGACCTGGCTTCAGCGGCTTCATCAACACTTGCATGTAGTGAGTGGTAAGTTTAGGTTCATGATATATGAAACAAGCGCCTTCAAGGGGAGGACTGACAGGCAGGGCATGAAGCAATTCAGAGGCTGGTGCTTTGAAGTGAGTATTCTCTCTCATCCAGTCCAATACCCAAGAGTTCACATCTTCAGCATCTCCTGTGATGTGCGGTGTTGCATAGAACTGAAGAATTAGCTCTTCATGCCAATCAACAATATCAGTGCAAAAGTTGAGCAGTCCAGCGTCAGGAAGAACACTGAGGACTGGCATGAACCAAGGCAGTGATTCCATGTCCACGTGCGGAATATGCTCATATTCGAAGACTTTGTCTTTGTTGAAAAGCAGCGAAGAATAGAAGTTTGCCTGGCTGGCAGTCCAGAAACGCTTCCTTCTAATACAAGTAGAGTCATAGGGGTTGTAGTCCGTGAAGAATATGTGCTCGTGGAAGAAGTCATCAACCTTGAACTTTTGCTTCTTTGAGAAAGGGTCCTTTGGCTTCGGGTGAGGAGTGTCAGTAAATTGCATCACAACCTCAGGAATCGCAATCTCAGGATCCGCAGGCTGAGGAATTTCAGTTTCTTCTTCCGTGGCAGCTTGGGTCTTCAATTCTTCAGCAGCAATTTCATCAGCACTAGTGGCTGGAATCTCTTCAGGGATAGACGAAGTGGGGTGTGGTCCTTCAGATCCCATTTGAACTTCAGTAGTCACTGGGACTGAGGAATTTGTTGTAGAGGAGTGAACCAAGGAGAATTGGGGTGCTAACTTTCCCAAAAGTCATCATTCATCACTGGCGTTGTGCACCCAATGTCCACATCCTCATCTTCTACACTCATTTCTTCAATGCCGTCCTCTTCAGTAGTAAATTGAGGCTTGGGCGATGAGACAACCGGGGTTGAAGGGATTGTATCCACTTAAATTTCTTCATCCAACTTCTCTGAAGAAGCAGCAGAAGGAATATCTTCATCGGATCCGCTTGGGATCACGTATTCTTCATCAAAAGGAACGAGTTCCTTTGATGGCATGATCGAGACCGGAACAACATCAATTGGATTTTCAAACAAGCTAGTCAATTTCTTCATCTTTTTCGGAGCTGAAGATTCTGATGAAATTGATGCTTTCCGTTTCTTCACAGCTGCATGCTCCACAGTCTTGGTCTTCTTCGCTTCTGATGCAGAAGGAAGAATTGGACTTGGGGTAGGTGCAGGAGGAGCAGAGGAAATTAGTTTCATTTCTTCAGGCACAACTGATGAAGTTGCCCTAGCATGACCAGTTTCTTCAGGCACAGCGGTTGAAGCTTCAGCTGTCCTGATAGTTTCTTCAGGCGCAACACTAGTGGTTGCCCTGGCAGTTTCATCAGCGGCTGGAATGCAGTCATCAGACCTGGTACTATCACTTTCTTCAGCAGCCTGATTGTCATCAGCGGTGCTGGAATTTTCTTCAGTAGACTGAGCAAATGCTTCAGCCTGAGGAATTTCTTGTTGCGTTGGAGCTGCAACATTGGTAGTGAATTTTTCAGCTAACTTCACAAATCTGACCTTGGCTCCAAGCCAATCTGCACGGTACACGTCAAATTCATCATTGAGGTTTTTGATCTCCATCTAAGCAGCAGTGAGTTCATCAGTGGTCATTTCCACAATGTTTTTCTTCAGAAGGCGCTCCTTCTTGTATTGCGCTTTCTTCAGCTGCTTGGCCTCTCAAATTTCCATTTTTCTTCGCCTATCAAGGAGGTCAGCATATGACTTTGGCCATAAGTCAGCTTTAAGTCTGGCATAGGAGTGTTGGGGTCCTTGTGACAGAGATCAATGTACTCAAGGATCATCTTTGGAGCCAGTAGAAGAGGAATTTCACTTCCTTTGGCTCTAGCAGCCCTATGCTGTCTGTCTCTGATGATTTCTTCAAGTTCTTCATCATCATCTTTGTCCTCAGAGAACGGACCTGAAAGGCGACCTGCTTCTATTGAGGACTTGGTCTAGTGCCTCGCCCAGCAGTGGCCTTGGTCTTCAACAAAGTGGGGCCAGTTGAAGAATGCAGAGGAGCTGATGAACTTGCAGAGGCTCCTGAGGCAATAGATATGCCTGTTGTCCTTTGGCACGAGGCGAGATGCGCAGGTGCTGAGGACTTTGGAGGAGGAGCTGAGGATTTTGTAACTTGAGGAACTGGGGTAGATTGAGGAATTGGCCATGAGGGCTTGGCAGAAGTTAGCCGTGAGGGCATTGCAGAGGTGCTTGGCCATGAGGGCATTGATGAAGAAGAGGCAGTGGACTTTTGTGCGGGCTTCTTAGGCATGACCTTCTTCGTCTTGCTAGCAGAGGCCTCAACAGTGGCAGCAGCAGCAGAGTGAATTTCCTTGCTGCCTCTTTTGCTACGTTGGCCAACTTTGCTTGACGCTTTGCCCATTCATCAGGATAATCCTCCGCGCTTGAGGCTAGTGGGATCAGCTTCTTGGTCAGGCGCCAATGGAGTTCTTGGGCAAGGAGGGTGAACAGCGAATTTCTTCATATATTTTGGAGTGACATACCTGTAGTCCCTCCATTCCCGTGCCCATCTCCTCTCTATCCTTTGTATGCGCACCTTGTGCTGATTTTTGTCCTCCTTTCCATGTGTGGCCTCATCAGGGGTGCAATAATCCTTGTAAATGTCATAAGGGATCTCAAAACCTGTGTTGACTTCTAGCTTCTTTCCTCCCTTCTGAGGTTTCTTTCCATCAGCCATTTTTTCAGCTGAGGATTTTGAACAGTTGAATTCTTTGAAGAGGTATGCAGTTTTTCTTCGAGGAATGCTGCAAATGAGTGAAGTTGATGAGAACCTAGAGATTCAGCAACGGACATGTGTGCCTGTGAACAGATTATAGGTGCAAAAAATTGGAGAGGTCATATGCCTTCCTAGAAGTTTTTGGAAAAAGAACAAGTTTGAGGAATTTGACCGGATAAGTCTTGAGGAATTTCACTAAGAGTTCATTGACTTAGGTTCCAGAGTTGTACATATGTGAAAATCCACACAATTGAGGAATCTTGAAGAAAAATGTTGCTTAGAGAAACAGATCAAGAGCAGATGATATGTGAGGTGTTTAGTGTGCGAAGATTTGAGGATTAACACCTTTTGAAGATTTGAAGAAAACATCAGAATCAACAAGGGCGGTAAAAGTAACTTTTAATTACCCTTGACGAAGAACACGACGAACTATGAAGAGTATATTTAGAAGCTCATCAGTTCAGATCTTCCACGCCCTAACTCGTCTGAGGAAGACAACTACGACAGCGGCGGAGTGAAGAAATCCGCAGCTGACAATGGAAGTAGTGGTGGCGCTAGGGTTTTAGAGCTCGAGCGGAGTAAAAACAAAGTGAGGAAGGGTGGGGGTATTTATAGCCGAAGTGAAAAACTGCTCGCCTGAGGAAATTGGACGAACATGCCCCTTACCCTTCTCATTCGCGTGACATGTGTCACCCACGTATAGAGAGGTGACGATCGTTTGCGATCATGGGTGAATAGTATAATATATCATGAAAGGTGGAACGATTTGAGCGGCAAAAGCCAAAAATTCAGATCATATAAGTTCAAAGTTTCGTTCGCAAATTCTTCAGCTGAAAAGGACACAGTGAAGATCTCGAACGAGTTTCAAATAGAACGCACATGAAGAATTTGTGAATAGACTGGGTTGAGTTTAGCATAGAGGGGGAAGGGTCCGATCACATTCACTTAGCAGAGCAAGCAACTTGAATAAATAACAATAAGTGAATGTTGTAGAGGACATAAACTCATA
>NC_041386.1:391719652-391746683 GCF_002162155.2 Triticum dicoccoides | reverse complement strand
TATAGCCAATGAAGAACAACAGCGGAAAGAGTGAAGATATTGCAAAGTTGAAGAAAATGAACAACTGAGGAATTTCAAATTAGAAAAAAACTCAAATAGAAGATTTTCAACTTTTGGTGGTGGCATGACCCACCATATAAGAATGATGACTTCAGACACCGCGTACAATTGTTGTAGGGTTCTGAGAATCAAATTCTTCATTAATTTCTTCACACTTAGAGGGTTAGTCTTCATTGATTGAAGAAAAAGGTTACTTCGTGTGCTGCACATCTAAGTCATCAACTTTCATAAGTATTAGGATGTGTGTCCTTTTCAAAGGACATTCGAAGATTCTAAGGTATTTAGCTCACACCTCAACTTGCTAAATCTCTTCTCATCCAAGGGCTTTGTTAAGATATCGGCTAGCTATTGTTCAGTCTTCACATGCTGAATAGAGATGTCACCCTTCAACACATGTTCACAAAGAAAATGATGATGAATCTGAATGTGCTTTGTGTTCGTGTGCTGAATAGGGTTATGAGCAATCTTGATGCACTACAAAAAAATAAACTTCGGTGATGATATGTGTTTGTCACAGTAGGTCATGTTTTCTGTCATGCATGTACATCCATGATAATTTTATGACAGTATCAAGATAGTCATACGTGCGTTGTCGTAGAAGTGTTCCATGACATTATCAAAATTATCATCACAGAAGTGTCCACTTCCATGATGATAAATCGCGCATCACTGAAGTGCTTTCATCAAGGGTGAGGGACACGTGGCATCCACCGTAACGGAACGCCGTTAAGCTATCGGGTCCGGTTTTGGATCCGATAACCTGTTAACAGCACCAACCAATGGGGATTTTCCTCATGAAAAATCATCATTGGCTGGAGGAAACACATGTCGACTCACCGTTGGGACAAATGTCATCCGCTCATTGGACCTAAAGCGCCTATGATACATCGACACATGGCACGACCCAACAGAGGCCCATTCCTGTGAAAAGGCCAACCCGTTTGACTTGGTCAAAAGGTGGCGGGCTGGCCCACGGCAAGCCTGTTAACGACATGTTCTCATATAGCCCATTTACAGCCCGCTAACCCAGGGCCAGTTTACAGCCTATCTGAATTAGGAACAGTAGCGTCATCTGGGCCGTCCAATATAATTCCAGTCCATTTTAACTTCTGGCCCATGTATGGCCCATGACGCTTTCGACCCATATGAGGCCCTTAGTAACCCTTGGCCCATTAACGGCCTGTGGTAAAACTGGCCCGTAATGAACAGTGTATCACTTTATACCCATTAACAGCCCATTATTCCGTTTGGCCATTTCCATCCCATGTTATCTTTCGGCCTTCTCAGGGCCTATTTATTCTTGGGCTCATTTATAGCATTCATTTACTTTTGGCCCGTTATTGTCATTCTCTACTTGTGGGCCAAATTCAGCCCATGGTTACAGTCGGCCCGTTTGTGTCCCATTAATACGTTCGGCTGTTTTCATAGCGTCATCAAATACGGCCGATTAACGATGGCCCGTTATGGTCGGCCCATGAACGGACGATCAAGTCTAGCCCATTTACAACCATAATGTGGGATGTTATTGGCCCATGTTTGGCCAACCGACCATATGACCTGTAGAAGGCCCATTGATGATACGGCCGTAGAAGGCCCATTGTGTCTACCGCCTGTAAAAGGCCCATTGTTTGTATGCCCTATAAAAGGCCCATTGTTTCTACGACCCTTAGAAGGCCCATTGTTTCTATGGCTCGTAGGAGGCCCAGTTAACTATAGTAAATATGTAGCCCATGTTTAATGTGGCCTGGTTTTAAAACATAGGTTATTGCGGCCACTAGAAAACCACGGAAAAATAACTGCACCGACTACAAGAAAACAAATAACTAAGACAATAAGGAAATAAATCAGCAAGCAACTTACGCTAGGCTATCATGGCTATTACACATATTACATCCATTAGGCATCAAAGTTCGGCACCAGTGCAAATATAGGGAACAAAGCAGCATGTAAACACCGCAGCAAAACAAGTACAGAACTGAAACCACTTCAGAAGAGCTCAAGAAACAATATCCTGTGTACCCATAATGCTTGCAAGATGCTTAGCAAGCTTATTCACTTTCTCTTGTTTGGCGCTTAAATCCTCTAGCACTTGTTATTGCACCAGAAAGTATGCATCCGAATTCTGCAGGGACTTCCTCAGTCCTTCCGCTTCCTGTCGCATAACATCAGATCGATGTCTTTCAACTTGAAATTGAGACTCAAGAAGCTGAACTGATTCAGGCAGCGAGATCGAAGAGCTAGTGCCAGCAGTAGTAGCCCGTAACTCGAACACTACATCAAGACAGGACTTTAGGGTTGTCTCAGTGTCTTCAATATAGTTTTTATCAGCTTTCTTGGAGACCAATAGGGATTTCTCACTATCTTGAACCTTATTTGTATTACTTCCTTTACCACTGCATAACGGGGTACTCTTCTCCAATATATTAACCGCATTCTAAAAGAGAAACAAACAAACACATCATAAGTTTGCAATGTAGTATATGAAACTCGTTTTTGTAAACCAGTTCAGTATTAAGGTGGACAGGATAACAACATGAAACAAATATATATCTTTGTAGTATGGTCATTGTATGGTCTATATCATTCTAGTTTATGTTGCCAAATCAAGATAGATATATACAGTTCGAATCATATCTATTTAAGAGAAAGCAGCATAGACAGAATATAAGTGTGGGAAACTACATAGCAATAACAACACTTGTAATGTACATGGCATGAGAACATAACTGTTTATTCCATTGAAACTGAAATAAACATAGAGCAAGTTACAACAGCAAACACGTTAAAGAAAGAGGTTTCAAACATACCCATTGTGCCATTGGAGTTTCAATTGCATCCTTCAAATTTGAAATTAGTTGGTATGAGTAAATACAATGATGCAAGAGCAAAGTCGTATGAACCATAGCTACGGAACTTGACCTGAGAACAATTCTTCTTCTGCTTTAAGAGTTGACTTGGGGTTCGAAGTGGTGGTCCTCGTGCTTTGGGCACTGCAGTTGCCTTACTAACAGCTCGTGTTTGGGTGCTTTGTGGTGGAGACGGTGTTGTGTCAACTGGAACTGGGTTACTATCTGCTGGGGTTGGGGTTAGAAGGGGTGTAGCTGGTTCTCTGTCCAACTAGGTAGGGGTACAATCTGCGTGAGTCTGGGTTATGTGTGGTGGGGCTGGTTCTTGGGCAAGTACAACCGTGGTTCTATCTCCATCGAGAGGTAGCACGATCTTTTCTGAAGACCATGTTTTTACTCCCACAGATACTGCCATCACCCCCTCCAATTGAAATGGCTGATAAACAATCAAAGTAATTGAATGTAGAGACATTGTAAGATAGACAGGTGCAATGGATAGTAGGGAAGAAAATAGGGCAAGAAATAATTCACATTTATGTTGTCTAACCAAACAGAATAGCAGGACATAATTTCACATATATGATGGCTTAAACAGGATAGCATGACACAATTTCACATGTAGGATGGGTAACTAAACAGCATAGAATGAGATACTTCAAAATATGATGACTATGTAAACAGGATGACATGATATAACTATACGATGTGTCTATTAAACTCGTTGGCATGCCATAAATCACAAACATGCCATCGATAGAAACATGATGGCATGATATAATTCACGAATAGAATGACATAATTCAAAATATGATGACTATGTGAACAGGATGAGATGATATAACTATATTATGTCTTTAGAAAATGGGTTGGCATGACATAATTCAAATACATGTTGTGTATGTAAACATCATGGCATGATATAATTCAAATATATGATTTATATACTAAGAAGTGAGCAGGGAGCAATCACATATATGATGTGTCAACTAAGGAGATGGCATTCAATATCGTGTATATGATGTAAAAACTAAGCATTGCAATACAACATATGCATGATATGAGTAATATGACCCTGCCAAGTTTGAGCATACACCTCAGGGGGATAATAGGACTGGTCATCTGCCCATGAATCCTCCTCTGAAGAGCTTCAGCAGGTAGCATTGTCTGCTCTGAAGACCTTGTTTTCACTCCAGATTTCTCTATCACCAATTCAAATGGCTGATGCACAGGAAGAGCAGTTGAATATACAAACATTGTCGACAAAAGCAATGAGAAATACAAAAAAGGACTGCAAGATGTAATTCACATATATGACGCTTGGCTAAACAGCATGGCAGTGGCTATGTCATCTCGTTACAAAGAGAAACAGAGAGTTGGCAATCCGATCTCGATGAGTCCAAGATGCCTATCGGTGAGACCAAAGTGAATAGGGTTTGTGGCAGTGGCTATGTCAAAAAAACTAGGTGGCGCCGGATGGAATGTTTTGGTGGGGCCGAATTTGACTTTTGGTTTGGGACATATGTGGATATGAGAAAGTGGTTGAGGGTTTTTGGAGCATGTCACTAAGCATTTTGAGCAAGAAATTCATTAAGCAACACCTCATCCCCTTTTAATAGTATTGGCTTTTCCTATGGACTCAATGTGATCTTGGATCACTAAAAGTAAAATGTAGAGTCTTGAGCTTTAGAGCTTGAGCCAATCTTTTGTCCTTAGCATTTTGAGGGTCCACATTTATAATCCATGACATGCCAATCATTGAGGTTTCATGAAATATTTATCTTGAAATAGCATTAGCTCAATGAGCTATATGTTGTTAATAATTACCAAAACCACCCAGGGATAGTTGCACTTTCAATCTCCCCCTCTTTGGTAATTGATGACAACATATAGGTCAAAGCTTTGAGAAATATCATAAGATTAAAATACATTGTCACTTTGAGAAGTATGTGATAAGCAAGAGCTCCCCCTAAATTTGTGCATTATTTAGAATTGCTTTTGAATGCAAATGCATAATCGATTAGGATCATGGGTTATGCTTCCATGTCACATACATCTTGGTGGAGCGCTCAAAATGATAGAAATTAAAAGCATGCACTCATCACCAAGCAAAGTGAATGATCATATATGGGATATAAGAGATAATATCATCCAAGCAAGCATTAAGGTAGCATATGTTCAAACACATGATCAAACAAGTCTCTCACACAAACATAAAGTATCAACCAAGTGCATAATAAAGTTCAAACAAAGCAAGAGAGACAAAGAAGTAAAACACTCTCTCTCGAAGCCGATGATTTATACATTTCTCCCCCTTTGGCAACAATTTACCAAAAAGATTGAACATGCATAGTGCTATGCGTCTCTCAATATCGGCCTTCGGGAGGTGGTGTACAGAGAACTCCAAGGACAAAGGCATCTGGTGATGTAGTTGGAGCTGGTGGAGTGTGTGTGCTGGAGGTGGCACTGAAGCTGTAGCTGCTGGTGCTGACAATGTAGCTCTAGAATCTGTTACTGACACTGCAGCAGACCTCTGACCTCGTGGCACACACTGAAAAGCATCCGTAGTTTCCTTTCCTCTCCTCTCTCCAGCTTCCTCCTGGAGCTGCTCAATAGTTGTCTGTATCTCAGTAACCTTTAGATCAATATCATAGAATTTTGTCTCAACAATCCTCTCCAAGCTCTAATGATTCTGAGTCAGGGTGGCCAAGCCTTTCTCAATCCTCAAAGTAGACTAGATCAGAAATTCTTGCTGATCTTGCTTGCTCTTCAGGAACACATGAGATGCTTCCTCTACACTTGTCATCCTTGCAGCTTTCTCTAACTTAGCCTTAGCTCTCTTCTCCGATGCTTGAGCTGATGAAGGTTCATTCACATTCATCACAACGGTGTTGTCTTCAAGTTCAGGGTACAGGGGTAAGTGCTCCTTGTCCAACAAGTAGGTTCTTGTGCACATCTTTGAGTTGATGTGCTCCTGAATGTGTGGAGCATGCCCACAACTTCTCCTTTGGTCAGCAGCTGTCCTCTTGATTATCTCTACAATCAGGCTCATGACCTTGAACTTTTGAGGTACATCAAATATTTGCAGCAAGTTGATGCAATGTCCTCTAATCATCTTGTGATCTCTTGACTTGGGTAGCAAAGTGTGCCTTAGGATGGTGTCGATAGTAGGCAGACTAGACAACAAGTAATGTAGAGATCCAAGCTTGTGTGTCTCCAAAGCTTTATCAGGGATCTCTTTGTACATGTTTTCCATAGAGTTGTGGTCTTTCTTCTTCTTGGCATACACATCCAAGTCGTCCTCATGTTCTTCTGGGGCATTAATTAGCTTGGCCCATTCTTCAACTATTGATTGGTACCTTGTACCTTCAGACATCCATATTATCCTTCCATTTGGATAGAAATGAGCAGTGGAGTAAAACTGCATGATTAGCTCATCATTCCATTTTGTGAACTATCTTGTACACCTGGGAAGATTTGAAGCTATCTTGTACACCTGGGAAGTGATATTCGTTCTCTTTGATGTATTACCAATCAACCCATCTCATGTCATAGACAATTGGCTACTTGTGAACTAGAATAGTCTCATAGAAGTCTTGTTGTTCCTTAGTGTGAAAACTATAGTCAACTAGACTCCTCCTCCTCACAGCATAGGGATCAGACTGTCTCCACAATCTCAGTCCCGCATCTTTCCTAATATCCATGTCCTTAGCCACAGGATGAGCATCATTGTGGTCTGCAATCTTGGGTTTCAGTTTTCTCAATACAAGGGATTCATCATCCACTTCTTCAGCTTCAAGAACTGGGGCCTTGTTCTTCTCTTCAGTTGGGATATTTCTGGTGCTTCTCTTGGGCTTAGACTTCTGAGCTTGAGTTGTTGCTTTGCGAGTAGTTTTGGGCTTTGATGTGGTAGCCCCTAACCTAATTGCATCTCCCATAAGCTTTTGGGACTTTGGTGCTGGTGTAGCATCCTCTTCCTGTTCTTCTACTGGATCTTTAAACATGGATGATCTCTCAAGGACTCTAGCAGTGGTCTTCTTTACCCTCTCCTTCCTCTTCTTGCCATCTCCAGCCTCTTTGGCTTCAAGAGTGAACTCCATAGTTTCTTGAGTGGAGACTCTGGCCTTAGACATACAGATCCTTTTTGCTGGTGCCTTCTTGTTCAACCCTAGCTTTGTTGAAGCAGCTGTGTCGTACTCCTTCTTCATGACTTTCTCCTTTGAGCTGACTTCTTCTTCTACAGACACATAATCCTCATCCTCAGATTCTGAGGTTCTCTCCTTCCTTGACCTGGTGGATGCCTTGGGCAAGTTACTAGGTGTGCTCCTGCTGCCCTCATCATAGCTGCATGAGGGATCAGAACCCTCACTCAATTAAACATGTTCTACAGATCTGTTCTGACTGTTACTCTGGTCAGACATCTTGGCTATCTCACTGACAGCAAACCCTGTGAATAGATGTAGATGAGGTAGAGTGGATGAGCATCACAAAGTGCGAAGTTTTTGCAAAACGGATGACTCAAAAACTTAGTTTTAGTTCTCCACAGAAAGCATTCAGAGCTACCGATTTGTTAGACTCGGTGATACCGAAGTAATTTTGGAACCTAAACTCGTGAACTCGATCAGACTGAGTCACAGTTAGGGGGCATCGAGACTGCTAGGGTTTCACAGAGAATTGATTTCGGTCACACCGATTTGCAATTTTCGGTCAGACCGAAAACACATGTGCAATGGCCTAAGCCAAACCGGTGAGACCGATTTGTACAACTCGGTCAGTCCGAGATGAGTTCAGCGGAAACCTAACCCTAAATTTTCAAATTAAATCTAACCTAAAGGATGTTTTCTCTAGATAGAATGTTCTCATACGTGGTAAAGATCATGGCAAAGCAATGTGCTACGAATCGGAGTAAGGAAATAGCACAAAGAGTCGAACCCATACCCTAGTTCGGCGGGAATTCGCCACGGCGGCAACGGCGGAGCAGATTTCCATTGACGGCGATGGAAACCGGCGGAGGGAGGTCGCTGGCAGAGAAGATACGATCCGGAGACCCGAGGAGGCAGAGCAGGACACGCGCGGGCTGAGAGTTTTTGAAGAAATTTCCAAAATCTCACCCATGGGTTTATATATGCTGACCCTGTTAGTGTGACTGAGTGGAACAACTCGGTGGCACCAAGATGCAGAATCGCAAGTGGTTACTGCAACTCGGTGTGACCGAAAGTTCAAATGTGTTGCACCATGATTGAAAACCTAGATCAACTTAGTGAACTCAGAGTGACCGAGCTGGATGAATCGGTCATACGAAAATTCACAAAGAGGTTTTAGAAGTTTATGTCTATGATGAATCGGGAACTCCGAGTGCTCCTCACACAGAGTGGTTCGAATCTGACTTGATCAAACTTTGTGATCTAGCATGAATAGAGTTTGAGACGAGAAAATCATAGATATCTAGAGGACGTTCTTGGGCATTCTTGTCCATCCACTTGGCAAAGGAAAAAACACCAAACAATAAAAACAACAAGTGGATGTCCACGAATGAGTCAAATATGCAGTCAACATGCTCACATAATGCAATGGCAAATGAAATATGTGACAAAGCATGCACAAACACTCTAGCATCTATCAAGCAATTGGCGATGACTAGGTCATCTATATATGAGTATATTAACTTAGGAGTCAAATGAGAACATTTAATCGTAGGTCATACTCATCGTTTAAGCACAAGTGGGGTTACCACTTTTACATAATGCATTGTTGTGTTCACACCATTAGAGTTGCTTTAGCTCAATTGGTTAGAGTAAATCTCCCCCTAGATGTGATATCCCCCCTAAGAGGGATGAACTAACCTTGGGTTATTTCAATGATGACTTCATGTAGGTGTTGAATTTGTAGATGCTCAATGTTGATGTAGATCATTCGAAGCAATCCATTGGAGTGAGTTGCACTTTCAATACCTACAAGGGTTAGTCCCACAAGGAACAAACAAGGATATCCATAGACATAGAGTGATGTTCACACAAGATGATGTCCATGAAAGCATTAGGTTACCTTGTCCCTTGTCTTACCAACAAGAGGGTTTGTGACTCCTCGAACTAGTGCAAGATGTGGAAGTTGTTTGCACATGTCCTTGCCAAAAGATATGAGTGAATTATGTTGGAGGAGTCACCCTCCAAAATTCTCTAGTTCTTCTTCTTTGGGATCGACATCATCTTGATGGGAATCCTTGGAGTCGTAGTCGTACTTGATGTAGTCTTGGGAACCAACTTGACCAAGGCCTTGGGAGCTTCTTCAAATGAATCAATCTCCTCTTGAAGCTTTTCCTTGCCTTTTAGCTTATCATCTTGAGCTTGTGTCCCTTTAAAAGAAGTAGGGTCATACTTCTCTTGTTCAGGAACAAACTTCGTCTTGGGGTATTGATCTTCTTCCCACTCAACTCCACTGGCATTGAACTTCCGTTCGAAACCAACACCTTGATTCTTCCGATGTCTTCCTTGCTTGCATACAATTTCCTCAAATTGCTTACTTTCGGCAAGGCTCTTGTAAACACCTTTCTCCATAATTCCCTTCAATAAGCTATTTTCTTGATCAAGTGTAACTTGGCTAAGAGAATCATTAGTGCAATCAAAAGAACTACTAGAAGCAACCACATTGGATTTAGCATGATTATTGTTACGACTAGATGAACAATCTTTCTTACTTTTGTTGCTACATTTAACTTGTGGCATGTAAGTAGACAAGAGTAAATGCTTGGCAATGTAAGAAGAACTTTTCTTGTGAAGATCATCATTGATTGCCTTTAAGAACCCATGCTCTTGCTCAAGGTTGAGCTTTTCAAAGCGTAACTTTTCATGAGTCTTTAAAAGCTCTCGATGATTTTCCAACATAGCTTCATGAGCTAACTTATGAGTGTTTTCTTTAGTTAGATGCTCAATCTCCTTCTTATCATCATCATTAGTTTTATCTTGATTAGCATGATTAATAGCAAGTTCATCATAGTTTTGATCACTAGAATTGTCAACAAGTAAATCATCATCACCTAGCAAATCATCTTCATCACTATTGAAATCAACATATTCGGGGTGTGATACCTTTGGGCCTTTAGGCATGAAGCATCTTCCAATTCCTTCATGTGGTGAGTCAAATATGTCATAGGAGTTGGTTGACACAAGTGCTAGACCGGCAACACCTTCATCTTGAGTATATTTGGAGTCGGAGTGATAACTTCTCTTGGAGTTATTGTCGGAGTTGGAGCCAGATACCCTTTCACCAAGATGAGCTTGATGTCTTCGTTTTGTGTAGCTCCTTGATGATTTGTCCTTACATTTCGAATCGTTGCTTCTCCGTGATGTTCTTCGTTCATAACGGTCATCTCTACTCCTCTCTCTTGGTGGTGATTCTTCTCTTCTACATCTCCTTTGGGTGAATCTTCTCTTCTTTTGTGGGGAGCTGTACACTCATTGGAGTAGTGTCTGGGTCTTCCACAATTGTAGCAATTACGTTCACGACTCGAAGATCTTTTGTCATTGTAGAACCTTGACTGGTAACTTATTTCCTTGCTTCTACTCTTGTAGAACTTGTTGAAGTTCTTCACCATTAGGCTCAATTCTTCATTGAAGACTTGTTTCTCACTTGATGATGTAGGAACATCACATGAGGCTTTGTAAGCACCACTTGACTTGTTGTGAAGCTCTTCCTTATCCTTGTGTGACATATCATGAGCAACAATTCTTCCAATGACTTCCGTTGGCTTGAGATCTTTGTAATTGGGCATCATTTGGATCAATGTGCACACGGTATGATATTTTCCATCCAAGGCTCTTAGGATCTACTTGATGATGAATCTATCGGTCATCTCTTCACTTCCTAAGTCGGCAATCTCATTTGTGATGAGAGCAAGCCTAGAGTACATTTCAGCGACACCTTCACCATCCTTCATTTTGAACTTGTCAAGTTGACTTTGAAGCACATCCAATTTGGATTCCTTGACGGAGTCGGTACCCTCATGCATATCAATCAAAGTATCCCAAATTTTCTTTGCATTCTCAAGATGGCTGATTTTGTTGAATTCTTCGGGGCACAATCCGTTGAAGAGGATATCGCAAGCTTGAGCATTGTATTGCATCATCTTCAACACTTCCGTGGTAGCTTTATGGTTTGGTTCTCTCCCATCAAAGAATTCACCTTGCAAGCCAATACACATAATAGCCCAAACGGCAGGGTAATGTCCAAGAATATGCATTTTCATCTTATGCTTCCAACTAGCAAAATTAGTACCATCAAAGTAAGGACCTCTACGGTGGTAATTTCCCTCTATAGACGCCTTACTCTCCTAGGTTGTGAAACCAAGGCTATGATCACCAAAGCTATGGAAATAAAGGCAAATGGAAACCAAAGCTCTGATACCACTTGTAGGACCGAAATTATGTTTAGAGTGGGGGTGATTAGACTACTTGACCAAATAAAAATCTATCCCAATTTTATGTCTTGGCAGATTTTAGCAACTTAGCACTAGTAAGCAATCAACCTATACATGCAAGTCTAAGAGTATAGTAGCGGAATGTAAAACATTGCACATGAAGGTAAAGGGAGGAGTTTTGAGATAGCAAATGCAATGTAGACACGGAGATTTTTGGTGTGGTTCCGATAGGTCGTGCTATCGTACTTTCACGTTGTCGGAGACTCCAACCCACGAAGGGTAACGATTGAGAAAGTCCACGGAGGGCTCCACCCACGAAAGGTCCACGAAGAAGCAACCTTGTCTATCCCACCATGGCAATCGCCCATGAAGGACTTGCCTCACTAGGGTAGATCTTCACGAAGTAGGCGATCTCCTTGCCCGTACAAACTCGTTGGTTCAACTCCACAATCTTGACGGAGGCTCCCAAGTGACACCTAACCAATCTAGGAGACACCACTCTCCAAAAGGTAATAGACAGTATGTTGATGATGAACTCCTTGCTCTTGTGCTTCAAATGATAGTCTCCCAACACTCAACTCTCTCTCGCTGATTTGAATTTGGTGGAAAGATGATTTGAGTGGAAAGCAACTTGGAGAAGCCTAGAAATCAAGATTCATATGGTTAGAATGGAATAGCTTGGTCTCAATACATGAGTAGGTGGTTCTCTCTCTGAAAATGAATGTTGGAAGTGTAGGCATGTTCTGATGGCTCTCTCCATGAATGAAGAGTGGGTGGAGGGGTATATATAGCCTCCACACAAAATCTAACCTTTACGCACAAAGCAACAACCTTGGTGGGATCGAATAATGAAACTCGGTCAGACCGATTTAGTTCAAAATGTGAACGTTAGGATTTTCGGTGGGACCGACATGTCAATCGGTCGGACCGATTTCATTAGGGTTAGGGCATATCGTAATCTCGGTGAGACCAATTACACAAACTCGATGGGACTGATTTTGGTAAAAAGCTAACCAGAGAGTTGGTCAGGCAAACTCGATGGGACAGATTGGCTCATCTTGGTCAGACCGAAACGTTACGAAGGGGAAACAAAGAGTTTGCCTTGCGAACTCGGTTGGACCGATCGCTCATCTCGGTTGGACCGAAACGTTATGCAGGGAAACAGAGAGTTTTCAATCCCATCTCGGTGAGACCGAGACCCCTATCGGTGAGACTGAAGTGACTAGGGTTTATGGCACTGGCTATGTCAAGAAAACTCGGTGGCGCCGGATGGAATGTTTTGGTGGGCCGAGTTTGACTTTTGTTTTGGGACATATGTGGATATGAGAAAGTGGTTGAGGGGTTTTGGAGCATATCACTAAGCATTTTGAGCAAGAAACCTATTAAGCAACACCTCATCCCCTTTCAATAGTATTGGCTTTTCCTATGGACTCAATGTGATCTTGGCTCACTAAAAGTAAAATGTAGAGTCTTGAGCTTTAGAGCTTGAGCCAATCTTTTGTCCTTAGCATTTTGAGGGGTCCACATTCCTAATCCATGCCATGCCAATCATTGAGCTTTCCTGAAATATTTGTCTTGAAGTAGCATTAGCTCAATGAGCTATATGTTGTTAATAATTACCAAAACCACCCAGGGATAGTTGCACTTTTAGTTATCATTTGCATAAAGCTAGTTTTTCCCTACAACAAAGGAATATATTTTATTTAACTACCAAATTTGTTGAAAACATTTAGAATGGTAACCCCATCTCAATCCCAATTAAAAGTTAACAACCCAACAAATTAATTAAGTAGAGTGTTGAGATCAATAATAATTCAAGAACCAGATACTCAAGATGTCCATATCTGGGGACACGATTAATCATGATTAGTTTGTACACTCTGCATAGGTTTGCACACTTTTCCCCACAAGACTCGATCTCCTCCGTGGTATTTCTCACACTGCATGATGTTTTAGAAACGGATGGCCGAGACACAGTCTTTCCAAAGAGGTCCCCTTAACCGATAGATAGGACAGTACACCTACAACCCCCTACATATGCTAGCCCATAATGGAAAGGATTCCCACAACTTACTCAACTATGCCAGAGCCCATAATGGCATGTGGCTGCACATGGAAGTTTCTAGCATGAATAATCTTATGATCCCTTTGAGCCTGGGTCGAAAACCATAGGATGATCACACGGATGCCCTAGGATCTGCTTAGACAACACTGGATTCCCAAGGTGCCCAAAAACCAATCCACCCAGATGTTTATTAGAGTAGCCACCTTAAGTTAAACCTTAGTTAATAGTAACTCTCACATCTTTCATGAATTCTCTCAAAACCAATCCATGTCTATGAGCATAGCATAGTAGTATAGGCATAATGTAGTAACTCTCAGGGTTTGAATAAAGGCAATAGGTTCCTACCTCATCAACTACTTCCCAAAACACACATGTTAAACAAGTCCTACTCATGCAATGTTGGAGGGTTGCAACTAATGCGTAAAAACTTTGGTAATAAGGGATATGATCAAAGTGTTACTTGCCTTGCTCATGATTTAAAAACCCAAGAGATTCGTAGTAGCAAGCCTCGTACTACGGAAACTCTATCGTGAACAAACAATAGCATACATAAGCACTCAAGCATAAGATGGAAAGGTAAAACTCAAAAGAAAAGATCCAAATTGAAAGTTCAAGAGAAGAGCTTCAATTTGCAAAAAGAATCAATCGAATCGGAGTTACGAAACTCAAACTACGATCAGAAGAAGTTTGAATTCAAACCTGCTTGAAACAAAATTTTAAATTGTTGAAACCATGTTCAAGTTTATTATCAGGTAAGAGGGGAATAATTCGAAGATTTAGGCGTCGGTTTCACTGGATTGGGAAAAACGAGTAAAAAGTAGCGATGGTTTGAAGTTCAGGGACTAATCTGTGATAAAAGTTTTTGCAGATAGGTCCCTGGCCGAGAATTAAAACTAAAAAGAAAAATCTATCGGCCGAACGTCCGCTAACCGAACTAGAAGAACAAATTCGTTCGTTAATAGAAACCAACAATGAACGTTGGTTAATTAACGAACTAAATTAAAAACCGATCTAAACAGAATAAACCGAATAAAATAACACAAAGAAAACCGAATGGTTTTTACCGGGCAACCATAGAAAACCGGCGGCGAGGTGAAAGGTGAGATCCAACGCGGCTCCGACGAGGTGGCTGCGGTGGCTAGAGGCATGGGGAGGCGGCGCGAGCGGCTGCGGCGACGGTGGTGAACGGCGGCGCGGGCAAGCTGCGACGATGGCTAGCGGCTCCGGCTGCGGCTGCTGCTGTGGGAGGCGGTGGCGGGCGGTGGTGAAGAGAAGAGGGGGGGCTCGGCTTTTAAAGAGGGGAGGGGAGGCGGCGACTTGCGCGAGGGGACGGCGGCGGCGAAGTCCGGCTCGGACTCTAGGAGGAGTCCAGCGGTGGCACGGGGAAGGAGAGGCGGCGGCGCGGCAGGGCCAAGGCCCAGCTCGGCTGGACCGGCCCAAGAGAGTTTTTTTAAACAAATTCACCTGAAAGAATAATCCTAATAAAATATAAAAAAAATTCTAAAAATACCAGAAACAATTTTCACCGTCCAAACCTAATATTAGGACAAGATGAACATTTGTTGTGGCCTAAAATGCAATTTTCAAAAATGCTTATTTTTTCTAATTCAAATAAAATAGCAAATAAAATACAAATAAAATAATAATTTGATTTTAAAATTTCTTCTCCAATATTTCTCTTTTGTTGAAGAAGCCATATTGTCTTCTCTCATTTATTTTTGTTATTGGAATTAATTGGATGGAAAATATTAAAATCAAATTGATCCTTTCTTCAAATTTCAAAATAAATACAAATATGAAAAATTTCTGAAACCTCCAACTCTCTCCTTGGGTCCATGAGTTGCTTAAGATTTCTAGGATCACAACCAAATGCAAAAGAAAATATGATATGCATATTATGACCTATGTATAACATCCAAATTGAAAATTGGTATGTTACAGTTCTCAAATCCGTAAAGACTCAATCTGATAGATAACTTCAAAGGGAAAACTCAATTCATCACAAGGAGATAGAGGGGGAGAAACATCATAAGATCCAACTATAATAGCAAAGCGCGCGGTACATCAAGATCGTGCCATATCAAGAACACGAGAGAGAGAGAGAGAGAGAGAGAGAGAGAGAAATCAAACACATAGCTTCCGGTACATACCCTCAGCCCCGAGGGTGAACTACTCCCTCCTCGTCATGGAGAGCGTCGGGATGATGAAGATGGCCCCCGGTGATGGAACTCCCTCCTCGTCATGGAGATCATGTTGGTTTTTGGTGGCTATAGAGGCTTGCAGCAGCGGAACTCCCGATCTAGGTTATTTTCTGGATGTTTGGGGATTTATAGGAGAGGTTGGCATCGAGAACAAGTCAGGGGGCCCCACGGGAAGTCCACGAGGCACAGGGGCGCGCCCTCCACCCTTATGGGGCCCCCGGGACTCCCCTCCAGTAACTCTTCGTTCTAGTATTTTTTATATTTTCCAGAAAAAATCTCCGTTGATTGTTAGCGCATTCTGAGAATTTTTATTTCTGCACAAAAACAACACCATAGTAGTTCTGCTAAAAACAGTGTCAGTCCATGTCAGTTCTAACCAAATCATACCAAAATCATGTAAAAATATTATTAACAAGGCATGAATACATAAAAAATTATAGATACATTGGAGACGTATCAGCATCCCCAAGCTTAATTCCTGGTCGTCCTCGAGTTGGTAAATGATAAAAACATATTTTTTGATGTGGAATGCTACCTCACATATTTATAAATGTAATCTTCTCTATTGTGCCAAGAATATTCAGATCCATAAGATTCAAAACAAAAGTTTAATATTGACATAAAAACAATAATACTTCAAGCATACTAAGAAAGCAATCATGTCTTCTTAAAATAACATGGCCAAGGAAAGCTATCCCTACAAAATCATATAGTCTGGCTATGCTCTATCTTCATCACACAAAATATTTAAATCATGCACAACCCCAATGACAAGCCAAGCAATTGTTTCATACTTTTGATGTTCTCAAACATTTTCAATCTTCACGCAATACATGAGGACATAGCACTATAGGTGGAATAGAATGGTGGTTGTGGAGAAGACAAAAAGGAGAAGATAGTCTCACATCAACTAGGCGTATCAACGGGCTATGGAGATGCCCATCAATAGATATCCATGTGAGTGAGTAGGGATTGCCATGCAACGGATGCACTAGAGCTATAAGTGTATGAAAGCTCAACAAAAGAAACTAAGGGGGTGTGCATCCAACTTGCTTGCTCACGAAGACCTAGGGCATTTTCAGGAAGCCAATCATTGGAATATACAAGCCAAGTTCTATAATGAAACTTCCCACTAGTTTATGAAAGTGACAAAAGAGGAGACTCTCTCTCATGAAGATCAATGTGCTACTTTGAAGCACAAGTGTGGAAAAAGGATAGTAACATTGTCGCTTCTCTCTTTTTCTCTCATTTTTGTATTTTTGTGTTTTTTATTTGGGCCTTTTCTACTTTTTTTATGGCCTCTTTTTTTCTTTTTTTCATCCGGAGTCTCATCCCGACTTGTGGGGGAATCATAGTCTCCATGATCCTTTCCTCACTGGGACAATGCTCTAATAATGAAGATCATCACACTTTTATTTACTTACAACTAAAGAATTACAACTCGATGCTTAGAACAAAATATGACTCCATGTGAATGCCTCCGGCGGTGTACCGGGATGTGCAATGAATCAAGAGTGACATGTATGAAAGAATTATGAATGGTGGCTTTGTCACAAATACGATGTCAACTACATGATCATGCAAAGCAATATGACAATGATGAAGCGTGTCATAATAAACGAAATGGTGGAAAGTTGCATGGCAATATATCTCGGAATGGCTATGGAAATGCCATAATAGGTAGGTATGGTGGCTATTTTGAGGAAGGTAAATGTTGAGTTTATGGTATCGGCAAAAGTTGTGCGGTACTAGAGAGGCTAGCAATGGTGGAAGCGTGAGAGTGCGTATAATACATGGACTCAACATTAGTCATAAAGAACTCACATACTTATTGCAAAAATCTATTAGTCATCAAAACGAAGTACTACGCGCATGCTCCTAGGGGGATAGATTGGTAGGAAAATACCATAGCTTGTCCCCGACAGCCACTCATAAGGAACACAATCAAAAAATAAATCATGCTCTAACATCATCACATAACGGTTCACCATACATGCATGCTACGGGAATCACAAACTTTAACACAAATATCTCTCAAATTCACAACTAATCACTAGCATGACTCCAATATTACCATCCTCATATCTCAAAACAATCATAAGGAATCAAACTTCACATAGTATTCAATGCACTTTATATGAAAGTTTTTATTATATCCCTCTTGGATGCCCATCATATTAGGACTAAATTTATAACCAAAGAAAATTACCATGCTGTTTAACACTCTCAAAATAATATAAGTGAAGCATGATATTTCATCTATTTCTTCAAAATAAAACCACTATCGTGCTCTAAAAAGATATAAATGAAGCACTAGAGCAAACGACAAACTACTCCAAAAGATGTAAGCGAAGCACAATGATTAGTTGAATAATTATGTAACTATGTGACGACTCCTTCTCATAAATAAAATTTAAGATCTGAAGTACTTTATTAAAACAGCAAGCAAAACAAAATAAAATGACATTGCAACTATAGCACATATCATGTGAAGAAGCAAAAACTTAGGCTCAACCAAAACTGAGTGATAGTTGTTGAAGAAGAAAGGTGGGATGCCAACCGGGGCATCCCCAAGCTTAGATGCTTGAGACTTCTTGAAATATTGACTAGGGATGCCTTGGGCATCCCCAATATTGAGATTTTGTGTCTTCTTAATTCCATTCATGTTGTGGTTTCCCTAAATCTTAAAAACTTCATCCACACCAAACTCAACAAGAACTCGTGAGATAAGGTAGTATAAATCCATGCTAATCCTTATCATTCTCTACTTTGGAAAATCACTAAAATGATAATTTTACATTGCATACTAAATGCCTCTGCATATTTAATACACCTATCATGAAATATAATCATTAAACAAGCAAACACATGCAAACAATGCAATCATAACAGCAATCTATCTAAACAGGATAGTTTGTAAAGAATGCAACAAGAATCATACTTCTTTAACTCCAAAAATACTAAAAAAATCACCACACTGTAGATAATTTGTTGTTACTCATTGTTCAAAAATTTAAAGATTGTATCATGTTCTGACTATTCACAAATATTCAAAACATAACAGCAAACTTTCTGTTTCTAAAACAGCAACATGTGGACTTGCAAAATAAGCATGGTAAAGGCTATACTTGACCTTTTTATTGAAGTACAAGATGCAAAATATTACTCTAAATAACAACAAGAAAATATTAATAAAAGAAAAGGACACTCCAAGCAAAATACATATCATGTGTTGAATAAAAATATAGCTCCAACTAATGTTACCGATGAACAAAGACGAAAGAGGTGATGCCTTCTGGGGCATTGTCGGTGTCAAAACCAGCGGATCTCGGCTAGGGGGTCCCGAACTGTGCGTCTAGGATTGATGGTAACAGGAGACAGGGGACATGATGTTTACCCAGGTTCGGGCCCTCTCTATGGAGGTAATACCCTACTTCCTTCTTGATTGATCTTGATGAATATGAGTATTAGAAGAGTTGATCTACCACGAGATCGTAATGGTTAAACCCTAGAAGTCGAGCCTATGAATATAGTAATGAGTATATGTGGTGTCCTTTCTGGACTATCCCCTTCGGTTTATATAGAAACCGAGGGGATCTAGGGTTTACATGGAGTCAGTTACATAAAAAGGAATCTTCGGTCGCCAAGCTTGCCTTCCACGCCAAGCAGAGTCCAATCCGAACACGCATATGGTCTTCGATCTACACAACCCATCAGTCTGGCCCATGGAAATCAGGCCGGACGTCCGAGGACCCCTTAGTCCAGGACTCCCTCAGTAGCCCCTAAACCTGGCTTCAATGAAGAGTAGTCCGGTGCGGAGATTTGTCTTCGGCATTGCAAGGCGGGTTCCCTCCTTCCGAACACCAGAATAGTCTTCGGACAAAGGAAGTATATCCGGACCTGTGTATATACTGGCAGAGAATATAATAACTCACAACCCAACTTGTTGATAACTGTTCATGACATCATATCATGCATGCCCGGTTGCTATTTCTAACCGTCAGCTAGCGAGCCGCCCCACGTCTCGGGGTGCGGTTTTACTGGCACATCTTGTCAGGGCAGAGATCGTGACCCTTTATTTACAGGATTTTCATTAATGCAGGCGTGGGTAACCCAACCATCCCCTGGGTACAACTCCTTGGTAATAGGTTAGTTTAGAGACCCCGGGGAAGACGCCTAGTATTCAGGGCCTTTATATGGAGAGCATGTCTTCTTTTTTCTTGCCTTGAGCTTGCTCCTTCCTCAACCCCAGCCACCCCAAGTTCCAACCCTCGGGTTCCAATCACCACCAGCCTTAGTCATGTCCGGACCCAACTGTCAGGTCTGGTGGGTGGCTTCTTCTGTCACAGAGGAGGACATTGCGGAGCTTCACGTAGCGAGGTACCTGACCTCGGAAATCTGTCATCGGCTTCCGGCGCGAGGGCAAGTCATACTGACCCCCAGATCTGGCGAGAGGGTTGTATTTGTGTCTTACTTTATTCACGGGCTAGGGTTCGTGCTTAGCCCCTTCGCCCGGGGGCTCATGTTCTACTATGGGCTAGATTTTCACGATCTGACCCCGGACTCTATTCTCCTCATCTCGACATTTATCGTCACGTGTGAGGCCTTACTCCGAACTACTCCACACTTCGGTTTGTGGCTCAAGGCCCTGCGACTGACCTCTTGACGAGGATGCTAGTTCTGACACCGTACCAGGTGGTCGCATTCGGGGAAACCGAAATCCTTTTACCCAAGGGCAAAAGTGCAGAGGGAGACTTCCGGGGCAAGAAGAGGGCCGCCTCCGAAGGTCAAGAGGGGAAGCCTTCCAAGAAGGTAAAAATGCCGTCATCGAGCGGCTTGGGCCGGGCGAACGATGACGGGGACAAACCTCGCGGCAAAACGTAAGCGTGGCTAGGGCACCTCATTCTTTTCCTATTAGTGAAGTAATCATCCAATATATGTTGATCCATGCAGGTTAACGCCTGGTACTTCTCGATTGTCCTCCTCCTCGGGAGATCTTCTTCCGGAGATGATGGAGAGTGATACGCCTTCTCCGGCCCCATCGCCCAATAGGGGGGATGATACTGAGGTATCATCCCTAAGGGCTCCTCCCGAATACTAAGTGGTACCAGAAACGGAGAAGGTGTTCCCTGAAGTTGGCTCCTCTCTCATTCGGGGTTCCGGGATCAAGACTAGAGTCCCCGAATCGTCCGGTTTATAGCCGGAGACGATTCTGGAGGTAAGTAAGTGGGATCCTTCTCGGGAAGGCCGTACTTCGGCGGTGGTTTCCGAAGACCCAAGGTTGCTGGAGCCGCTAACGGACTTTCTTCGACCTACATTCTATCCGCGAAGAGTGGATTGAACGAGGCTTTTACGGGCCTTCTACGAGGTTTTGAGGTTTGTGATGTAGTTTTGTTAATTAAATTTTATTGACAGAATGCACCTATTGTATATGCAGTACCTCCTTAGACTCGGATTGTCTTCCGAAGGAAGCGATCACATGATCAGTTTCTCTTGGAGCAGCGAACCAGCTAGTGGTTGTAGGGGGCGGCTATTCGTAGCCTAGGGAGCGGCCCGACATGATAAGACATAAATGCCCTTCAATGATACGACCATTAGGTGGGAAGATATTTTGGGACAGTTGGCACGTAGCAGAACAACGGTCGGAAATTTTGACTATTAAATTCCTTAGGGCCATCATGTTCCTCACTTGTAGGCAATCCGCACTAGCGAATTCCTAACTCCTCAGTTAGAACAAATTCCTCAGAGACCAGAAGACATTCATCTCTGTCACTGAAGAAATTTGACGGAACTACATGAGATTTCCAATGGCTTCACTTGAAGGAATTTGTAGGTGTAGGATTTTGAGTTGAGCATCACTTGGAAACTTTTCCTTAGTATTTCCAGAACCCCCTTTAACAATACGGTGTTTCCTATGACACAAGAAAGATAAAAATGAAACTACGAAAACAAAAGTCTTCAGTCTTCATGTTCCTCGAATGAATACCAAGTCTTCATGGTAACACCAATTTCTTCACTTTCAAAGTCTTCAGAAATCCAAAGTATTCAATCGAAGAACTTCATTTTTAGGGGTCGACTTTCTCTAAAAATATCAAACTCCTCATAGACTTATAGACCTGTGTACACTCACAAACGCACCAGTCCCTTAACCTGTAAGTCTTCAATACACCAAAATCACTAAGGGGCACTAGATGCACTTACAATCTCCCCCTTTTTGGTGATAGATGACAATATAGGTTAAGTTTTCAACGATGATAAACATATGAAGTGTAAATAGTGATATTGAGGAATTTGATTGCAAGATATAGAAGAACTCCTCCAGAAGATGTGCATAGTGAGGAATTTTCTTTTGAAGCAATGCACACTTGAAGAGTAGAATCATGGAGATCTGCCGCTATATCTTGTAATTCATACACGCATTTGACATATAATATGAAGAATTTGAAATGCATAGGAATATGGTCACTGACGTAATTCATCATGCGTGCATTAACATATATGAGGAATAAGCATGCAGAAGAACACAACAAAAATTATCAGACCACCATCGGGTTTTAAGTTTACAACTCGATCCAGCAAAGTCTTCAAAAGAACGAGAGTTGTAACTTAGAAAAAAACGCCCATATAAGTAGACCCGCTTGAATACTAACTCAAATTTCTCCCCCTTTCTCATCGAATGACCAAAAGGGACGAATAGTGAGGACTAACGCCCCTGAAGAATATCATCACTGAGTCGATGAAGGAGCGCCAGCATGGTTGGGGTCGGTTGTTGAGGTAGGGCCTGCCGTAGTGTCGTCCAGGTCTTCATGTTCAGCAGTCGCGCATGATGAATAATATGAGCTGGCTACCAAGGAAGGAACTTTGGTCTTCTTCAATTTCTTCATCGCTGGCTGAGACCAGTCGATGTCCTGCTTGAGACCCATTTGCTTCAAATCATCTTCACCATACATATGTGACAGAACAGCCCAGGTGTGACCGAAGACCTCATTGAGGTAGTAATGGTTTTTCTTCACTTCATTGTGTGTAGCAGTCATGTTGTGAAGAATAGAACCAAACTGACGCTTAGCCCATTTGTGGTTGCGATCGAACTTCTGGTGAAGGCTGAGGAGAAGCTCACGATCAGTCGTCACCCTTGGAGTTGTGCCTTGAGGATGTTGCTTTGAAGCATTTGTGGCAGAGTCATGAGTGGCAGAGTCATCATTGGTGGAGTAGGATGCATCTTTGCGGAATAGAACATCCAATGGACGAATACCTTCATTAATAATTGCAGTAGCCTTTCCCTTTTCATCAGATGAGGAAAATGTCCGCTTGAGGACTTCTATTAGGGGCAGTAACTGACGTGATTCTAAAAATAAGCCTTGTAGTTGAGTGAAGACCTTGTTCTGAGGAATCTCATAATCCAATGAGCATAAGTCTTCAACTCAAATGGAGAGAGTGCAACATTTGCCAGAGTCCTCATGAAGAAATCATAATAGTTGATAGGGATGCCATGTATAATATTGAATATCAGATTCTTCCTGTTGCCAACAACTTCTTCGCCATTCGAATCGTGGCCCTTTATTGTCCTTAATATCTTCGTCAGAATGCGATAGACAGTTCTAGGTACAAACAGCAATTCCTTCATGAGGAACTTGGTCCTTGGGGCTTGACCTGGCTTCAGCGGCTTCACCAACACTTGCATGTAGTGAGTGGTAAGTTTAGGTTCATGATATATGCAACAAGCGCCTTCAAGGGGAGGACTGACAGGTAGGGCATGAAGCAATTCAGAGGCCGGTGCTTTGAAGTGAGTATTCTCTGTCATCCAGTCCAATACCCAAGAGTTTACATCTTCAACATCTCCTATGATGTGCGGCGTTGCATAGAACTGAAGAATTAGCTCTTCATGCCAATCAACAATATCAGTGCAATAGTTGAGCAGTCCAGCGTCAGGAAGAACACTGAGGACTGGCGTGAACCAAGGCAGTGATTCCATGTCCACGTGCGGAATATGCTCATGGTCGAAGACTTTGTCTTTGTTGAAAAGCAGTGAAGAATAGAAGTTTGCTTGGCTGGCAGTCCAGAAACACTTCCTTCTAATACAAGTAGAGTCATAGGGGTTGTAGTCCGTGAAGAATATGTGCTCGTGGAAGAAGTCATCAGCCTTGAATTTTTGCATCTTTGAGAAAGGGTCCTTTGGCTTCGGGTGAGGAGTGTCAGTAAATTGCATCACAACCTTAGGAATCGCAATCTCAGGATCCGCAGGTTGAGGAATTTTAGTTTCTTCTTCAGTGGCAGCTTGGGTCTTCAATTCTTCAGCAGCAATTTCATCAGCACTAGTGGCTGGAATCTCTTCAGGGATAGACGCAGTGGGTGTGTGGTTCTTCAGATCCCATTTGAACTTCAGTATTCACTGGGACTGAGGAATTTTTTGTAGAGGAGTGAACCAAGGAGAATTGGGGTGCTGACTTTCCGAAAATTCATCATTCATCACTGGCGTTGTGCACCCAATATCCACATCCTCATCTTCTACACTCATTTCTTCAATGCCGTCCTCTTCAGCAGTAAATTGAGGCTTGGGCGATGAGACAACCGGGATTGAAGGGATTGCATCCACTTCAATTTCTTCTTCCACCTGCTCTGAAGAAGCAGGAGAAGGAATATCTTCATTGGATCTGCTTGGGATCACATATTCTTCATCAAAAGGAACGAGTTCCTTTGATGGCATGATCGAGACCGGAACAACATAAATTGGATTTTCAAACGAGCTGGTCAATTTCTTCATCTTTTTTGAAGCTGAAGATTCTGATGAAATTGATGCTTTACGTTCTTCACAGGTGCATGCTCCGCAGTCTTGGTCTTCTTCGCTTCTGATGCAGAAGGAAGAATTGGACTTGGGGTAGGTGCAGGAGGAGCAGAGGAAATTAGTTTTGTTTCTTCAGGCACAACTGATGCAGTTGCCATAGCATGACCAGTTTCTTTAGGCATAGCGGTTGAAGCTTCAGCTGTCCTGATAGTTTCTTCAGGCGCAACACTAGTGGTTGCCCTGGCAGTTTCATCATCGGCTGGAATGCAATCATCAGACCTGGTACTATCATTTTCTTCAGCAGCCTGATTGTCATCAGCGGTGCTAGAATTTTCTTCAGTAGACTGAGCAAATGCTTCAGCCTGAGGAATTTCTTGTTGCGTTGGAGCCGCAACATTGGTAGTGAATTTTTTAGATAACTTCACAAATCTGACCTTGGCTCCAAGCCAATCTGCACGGTACACGTCAAATTCATCATTGAGGTTTTTGATCTCCGTCTAAGCAGCAATGAGTTCATCAGTAGTCATTTCCACAATGTTTTTCTTCAGAAGGCGCTAATTCTTGTATTGCGCTTTCTTCAGCTGCTTGGCCTCTCAAATTTCCATTTTTCTTCGCCTATCAAGGCGGTCAGCATATGACTTTGGCCATAAGTCAGCTTTAAGTCTGGCATAGGAGTGTTGGGGTCCTTGTGCCAGAGATCAATGTACTCAAGGATCAACTTTGGAGCCAGTAGAAGAGGAATTTCACTTCCTTTGGCTCTAGCGGCCCTATGCTGTCTGTCTCTGATGATTTCTTCAAGTTCTTCATCATCATCTTTGTCCTCAGAAAACGGACCTGAAAGGCGACCTGCTTCTTTTGAGGACTTGGTCTAGTGCCTCGTCCAGCAGTGGCCTTGGTCTTCAGCAAAGTGGGGCCAGTTGAAGAATGCAGAGGAGCTGATGAACTTGCAGAGGTTCCTGAGGCAATAGATATGCCTGTTGTCCTTTGGCATGAGGCGAGATGCGCAGGTGCTGAGAACTTTGAAGGAGGAGCTGAGGATTTTGTAACTCGAGGAACTGGGGTAGCTTGAGGAATTGGCCATGAGGGCTTGGCAGAAGTTGGCCTTGAGGGCATTGCATAGGTGCTTGGCCGTGAGGGCATTGAAGAAGAAGAGGCAGTGGACTTTTGTGCGGCCTTCTTAGGCATGACCTTCTTCGGCTTGCTAGCAGAGGCCTCAGAAGTGGCAGCAGTAGCAGAGTGAATTTCCTCGCTGCCTCTTTTGCTACATTGGCCAACTTTGCTTGACGCTTTGCCCATTCATCAGGATAATCCTCCATGCTTGAGGCTAGTGGGATCAGCTTCTTGGTCAGGTGCCAATGGAGTTCTTGGGCAAGGAGGGTGAACAGCGAATTTCTTCATATATTTTGGAGTGACATACCTGTAGTCCCTCCATTCCCGTTCCCATCTCCTCTCTATCCTTTGTATGCGCACCTTGCGCTGATTTTTTTCCTCCTTTCCATGTGTGGCCTCATCAGGGGTGCAACAATCCTTGTAAATGTCATAAGGGATCTCCAAAGTTGTGTTGACTTCCAGCTTCTTTCCTCCCTTCTGAGGTTTATTTCCATCAACCATTTTTTCAGCTGAGGATTTTGAACAGTTGAATTATCTGAAGAGGTATGCAGTTTTTCTTCGAGGAATGCTGCAAATGAGTTAAGTTGATGAGAACCTAGAGATTCAGCAACGGGCATGTGTACCTGTGAATAGAGTATAGCTGCGAAGAATTTGGAGAGGTCATATGCCTTCCTAGAAGTTTTTGCAAAAAGAACAAGTTTGAGGAATTTGACCAGATGAGTCTTGAGGAATTTCACTAAGCGTTCATTGACATAGGTTCTAGAGTTGTACAGATGTGAAAATCCACACAATTGAGGAATCTTGAAGAAAAATGTGGCTTAGAGAAACAGATCAAGAGCAGATGATATGTGAGGTGTTTAGTGTGTGAAGATTTGAGGATTAACACCTTTTGAAGATTTGAAGAAAACATCAGAATCAACAAGGGCGGTAAAAGTAACTTTTAATTACCCTTGATGAAGAACACGACGAACTGTGAAGAGTAGATTTAGAAGCTCATCAGTTCAGATCTTCCACGCCCTAAGTCGTCTGAGGAAGACAGCTATGACAGCGGCGGAGTGAAGAAATCCGCAGCAGCGGAGTACGGCAGCGACGAGGTCGAGGCACTGAAGCTCTTCCTCAATGACGACAATGGAAGTAGTGGTGGCACTAGGGTTTGAGAGCTCGAGCAGAGTAAAAACAAAGTGAGGAAGGGTGGGGGTATTTATAGCTGAAGTGAAAAACTGCTCGCCCGAGGAAATTGGACGAACGTGGCCCTTACCCTTCTCATTCGCGTGACATGTGTCACCCACGTACAGAGAGGTGACGATCGTTTGCGATCATGGGTGAATATCATGAAAGATGGAACGATTTGAGCGGCAAAAGCCAAAAATTCAGATCATGTAAGTTCAAAGTTTCGTTCGCAAATTCTTCAGCTGACAAGGACACAGTGAAGATTTTGAACGAGTTTCAAATAGAACGCACATGAAGAATTTGTGAATAGACTAGGTTGAGTTTAGCATAGAGGGGGAAGGGTCCGATCACATTCACTTAGCAGAACAAGCAACTTGAAGAAATAGC
>NC_041386.1:391710795-391719123 GCF_002162155.2 Triticum dicoccoides | reverse complement strand
ACTGAGGAATTTCAAATTAGAAAAAAAAACTCAAATAGAAGATTTTCAACTTTTGGTGGTGGCATGACCCACCATATAAGAATGATGACTTCAAACACCGCGTAAAATTGTTGTAGGGTTCTAAGAATCAAATTCTTCATTAATTTCTTCACACTTAGAGGGTTAGTCTTCATTGATTGAAGAAAAATGTTACTTCGTGTGCTACACATCTAAGTCATCAACTTTGCATAAGTGTTAGGATGTGTGTCCTTTCAAAGGACATTCGAAGAGTCTAAGATATTTAGCTCACACCTCAACTTGCTAAATCTCTTGTCATCCAAGGGCTTTGTGAAGATATCGGCTAGCTGTTGTTCAGTCTTCACATGCTCAATAGAGATGTCACCCTTCAACACATGTTCACAAAGAAAATGATGATGAATCTGAATGTGCTTTGTGTTCGTGTGCTGAATAGGGTTATGAGCAATCTTGATGCACTACAAAAAAATACACTTTCGTGATGATACGTGTTTGTCACAGTAGGTCATGTTTTCTGTCATGCATGTACATCCATGATATTTCTATGACAGAATCAAGATAGTCATACCTGCGTTGTCGAAGAAGTGTTCCATGACATTACCAAAATTATCATCACAGAAGTGTCCACTTCCATGATGATAAATCGTGCATCACAGAAGTGCTTTCATCAACGGTGAGCGACACGTGCCATCCACCATAACGGAACATCGTTAAGCTATCCGGTCCGGTTTTGGATCCGATAACCTGTTAACAGCCCCAACCAATGGGGATTTTCCTCGTGAAAAATCATCATTGGCTGGAGGAAACACGTGTCGGCTCACCGTTGGGACAAATGTCATCCGCTCATTGGACCTAAAGTGCCTATGATACATCGACACATGGCACGGCCCAACAGAGGCCCATTCCTGTGAAAAGGCCGACCCGTTTGACTTGGTCAAAAGGTGGCGGGCTGGCCCACGCCAAGCCTATTAACGGCCTGTTCGCATATAGCCCATTTACAGCCCGCTAACCCAGGGCCAGTTTACAGCCTATCTGAATTAGGACCAGTAGCGTCATCTGGGCCGTCCAATATAATTCCAGTCCGTTTTAAATTCCGGCCCATGTATGGCCCATGACGCTTTCGACCCATATGAGGCCCTTAGTAACCCTTGGCCCATTAACGGCCTGTGGTAAAACTGGCCCGTAATGAACAGTGTATCACTTTATACCCATTAACAGCCCATTATTCTATTTGGCCATTTCCAGCCCATGTTATCTTTCGGCCTTCTCAGGGCCTATTTATTCTTGTGCTCATTTCCTGCATTCATTTACTTTCGGCCCTTTACTGTCATTTTCTGCTTGTGGGCCAAATTCAGCCGCGGTTACAGTCGGCCCGTTTGTGTCCCATTAATACGTTTGGCTGTTTTCATAGCGTCATCAAATACGGCCGATTAACGACGGCCCGTTATAGTCAGCCCATGAACAGACGATCAAGTCTAGCCCATTTACAACCATAATGTGGGCTGTTATTGGCCCATGTTTGGCCAACCGACCATACGACCTGTAGAAGGCCCATTGATGATACGGCCTGTATAAGGCCCATTGTTTGTATGCCCTATTGAAGGCCCATTGTTTCTACGGCCCTTAGAAGGCCCAATTTTTCTATGGCCCGTAGTAGGCCCATGTTAACTACAGTAAATATGTAGCCCATGTTTAATGTGGCCTGGTTTTAAAACATAGGTTATTGCGGCCACTAGCAAACCGCGGAAAAATAACTGCACTGACTACAAGAAAACAAATAAATAAGACAATAAGGAAATAAATCAGCAAGCAACTTACGCTAGGCTATCACGGCTATTACACATATTACATCCATTGGGGATCAAAGTTCGCCACCAGTGCAAATATAGGGAACAAAGCAGCATGTAAACACCGTAGCAAAACAAGTACAGAACTGAAACCACTTCAGAAGAGCTCAAGAAACAATGTCTTGTGTACCCATAATGCTTGCAAGATGCTTAGCAAGCTTATTAACTTTCTCTTGTTTGGCGCTTAAATCCTATAGCACTTGTTATTGCACCAGAAAGTATGCATCCAAATTATGCAGGGACTTCCTCAGTCCTTCGGCTTCCTGTCGCATAACATCAGATCGATGTCTTTCAACTTGAAGTTGAGACTCAAGAGGCCGAACTGATTCAGGCAGCAAGATCGAAGAGCTGGTGCCAGCAGTAGTAGCCAGTAACTCGAACACTACATCAAGACAGGACTTTGGGGTTGTCTCAGTGTCTTCAATATAGTTTTTATCAGCTTTCTTGGAGACCAACAGGGACGTCTCACTATCTTGAACCTTTTTTGTATTACTTCCTTTACCACTTCATAACGGGGTACTCTTCTCCAATATATTAACCGCGTTCTAAAAGAGAAACAAACAAACACATCATAGGTTTGCAATGTAGTATATGAAACTCGTTTTTGTAAACCAGTTCGGTATTAAGGTGGATAGGATAACAGCATGAAACAAATATATATCTTTGTAGTATGGTCATTGTATGGTCTATATCATTCTAGTTTATGTTGCCAAATCAAGATAGATATATACAGTTCGAATCATATCTATTTAAGAGAAAGCAGCATAGACAGAATATAAGTGTGGGAAACTACATAGCAATAACAACACTTGTAATGTACATGGCATGAGAACATAACTGTTTATTCCATTGAAACTGAAATAAACATAGAGCAAGTTACAACAGCAAACACGTTAAAGAAAGAGGTTTCAAACATACCCATTGCGCCATTGGAGTTTCAATTGCATCCTTCAAATTTGAAATTAGTTGGTATGAGTAAATACAATGATGCAAGAGCAAAGTCGTAAGAACCATAGCTACGGAAGTTGACCTGAGAACAATTCTTCTTCTGCTTTAAGCGTTGACTTGGGGTTTGAAGTGGTGGTCCTCGTGCTTTGGGCACTGCAGTTGCCTTACTAACAACTCGTGTTTGGGTGCTTTGTGGTGGAGATGGTGTTGTGTCAACTGGAACTGGGTTACTATCTGCTGGGGTTGGGGTTAGAAGGGGTGTAGCTGGTTCTCTATCCAACTGGGTAGGGGTACAATCTGCGTGAGTCTGGGTTATGTGTGGTGGGGCTGGTTCTTGGGCAAGTACAACCGTGGTTCTGTCTCCATCGAGAGGCAGCATGATCTTTTCTGAAGACCATGTTTTTACTCCCACAGATACTGCCATCACCCCCTCCAATTGAAATGGCTGATAAACAATCAAAGTAATTGAATGTAGAGACATTGTAAGATAGACAGGTGCAATGGATAGTAGGGAAGAAAATAGGGCAGGAAATAATTCACATTTATGTTGTCTAACCAAACAGAATAGCAGGACATAATTTCACATATATTATGGCTTAAACATGATAGCATGACACAATTTCACATGTATGATGGGTAACTAAACAGCATAGAATGAGATACTTCAAAATATGATGACTATGTAAACAGGATGACATGATATAACTATACGATGTGTCTATTAAACTGGTTGGCATGCCATAAATCACAAACATGCCGTCGATAGAAACATGATGGCATGATATAATTCACGAATAGAATGACATAATTCAAAATATGATGACTATGCGAACAGGATGAGATGATATAACTATATTATGTCTTTAGAAAATGGGTTGGCATGCCATAATTCAAATACATGTTGTGTATGTAAACATCATGGCATGATATAATTCAAATATATGATTTATATACTAAGAAGTGAGCAGAGAGCAATCGCATATATGATGTGTCAACTAAGGAGATGGCATTCAATATCGTGTATATGATGTAAAAACTAAGCATTGCAATACAACATATGCATGGTATGAGTAATATGACCCTGCCAAGTTTGAGCATACACCTCAGGGGGATAATAGGACTGGTCATCTGCCCATGAATCCTCCTCTGAAGAGCTTCAGCAGGTAGCATTGTCTGCTTTGAAGACCTTGTTTTCACTCCAGATATCTCTATCACCAATTCAAATGGCTGATGCACAGGAAGAGCAGTTGAATATACAAACATTGTCGACAAAAGCAATGAGAAATACAAAAAAAGGACGGCAAGATATAATTCACATATATGACGCTTGGCTAAACAGCATGGCATTGCATAATTCACATATATAATGCCTTGCAACAAGATATCATTGCATAATTCACATAAATAATGTCTTGCAACAAGATGGCATTGCATAATTCTCATATATGGTAATTAGACACTAAAAAAGTGGTATTCACACGAAGCATGTCTAAACTAAGAAAATGACATAGCAATGCAAGATACCATACACACGATATGAGCAACATAACCCTACCAAGTTAGAGCATGCACCTCGGGGGGAAAATAGGACTAGTCATCTGTAACCAGCAAGACATGCGCCTCGTCAGACAACATTGTCTACTCTGAAGACCTTGTTTCCACTCCATATTTTTCCATGACCGTGCCGAATGGCTGATACACAAGAACAGTAATTGAATGTACTAAACTTGTTGACAAATTTAACACGTAAAAAAATGATGTCATGATATAATTCACATATAAGATGACTGGCTAACCAGGGTGGCATTGCAAAATTCACATATATGATGCCTAGCTAAACAAGATGGCATTGCATGATTCACATATATGATAAAGAAACTAAACAGATGGCATTGACACAAAGCATGTCTAAACTAAGTAGATGACATCTTTGATGTATACAGTAAGCAATGCAAGGCACCATATGCATGATATTACCAACATCAGCATGCCAAGTTAGAGGGAAGACCTCATGGGGTAAATAAGAGTGGTCTTCTGCTTCTGAATCCCCCTGTCAGGACCCCGACTCAATTCCACATCGATCTAGCATGTAACACCTCATATCACTTTGCGGCCTCACGCACGGTATTCCCACGGGTGTTGCCTTACCTTTGCCCGGGACCGTTTGCGCCTTTTGGCTCACGTATATGATGATGTCGCTAGCATCCATATGATAAAGAGTCCGGGCTGACATGACTAGTCGTAAACCCAAAGTGGCACAGACTTACAGGGACAGGCATCCATGACCCAGCATCGAACGTGTCGGTCATCAGCGAGTGAATCCAGGCTGTAGCACTGGGCTAGCAGGACTCTGGTGAACCGGGCTGTAGCGGGCTAGCAGGACTCCGGTATTCATCGCGTGACATTTCCCCGAAGGGACAGACACAGGAACGAAGAAGGACACATGCCGGCCAGCCTAAGTGTTCCGGAGCAGTAGCAAGCTACCAAGGCTCAATGGAAACACTAGGAGACATTTCCCGGTAAGAGAGGCTACTAAAGATAAACAACTAGATGGTCAGATCCCACACATACCAAGCATTTCAATAACATACACACAATATGCTCGATATGTGCAAATACAACATGGCATCACAACATGACTCTACGACTCAAGTATTTAATCAATAGGCTCCGAGGAGCGAGATATTACAAACATGGGTCTCATGACCCAACACTCAGAGCATACAAATCAAAGCACAAGCGGAAGCTACCATGTCTGGGTACAGACATCTATAAATGAAAAAGGCTGAGAAGCCTGACTATCTACCAGATCCTGCCGAGGGCACAAGATCGTAGCTGAGGTAACAAGCTAAACGTCGAAGTCCACGCGGAACTACTAGTGAGACTGAAGTCTCTCTGCACAAAACATAAAATAGGCAAACGTGAGTACAAATGTACCCAGCAAGACTTACATCAGAACTAACTACATATGCATCATTATCAACAAGGGGATGGTGGGGTTTAACTGCAGCAAGCCAGCATTGACTCGGTGGCTATCCTAAACTACGACTGCAAGCGACTCTTTTGAGGTGGCGCACATGAGTCCACATATTCACCATATCAATACACCACTATGGATCCGCTCCCGTCTCCCTACGAGAACGCCATCCATAGCACTCATGCTTATCTTGCGTATTTTAGGGTATCCACTTTCACTTGTCTATGAACTGATATAAGCAACCCAGAAGTCCTTTTCCGCGGACACGGCTATTCGAATAGATGATGTTAACCCTGCAGGGGTGTACTTCTTCATACATGTTTCCACCACTTAGCGTCCGCACACGACATGTGCTCGGCAGACTTCAAGCGAAAGCCGACGTGGGTGTAGACCACGACCTACCTAAACACTCAAGTCTCTAGTCCAGGTTTATCGCCTATTCGGGTTCCATCTATGAGGAGATCCGGCCGGAGTTTCGCTCACAGCCCCAAACGATGTGAACAGGGTTCCCGAGATACCAAACGGGCATCCGGTACACCATGCCACGTACCTGCCGCATCACAGCCCACCCCTACGGTCAGCGCTGTCCACGGCCTCCAGTAAGCTACAAACACCAGAAACTACTTGCAACTCCTGGACAGAGGACTAGGGTGAATAAGAAGTCGAGCGGGGTCATATTTCAGGGCCCAATGCATGGTAGTAGCTGAATCATGGATCACAAACACATAACTCAGTTCCTAAGGATGGCTTCAATGAGACAACCCACCATGTACTCCTACATGGCCTCTCACCGCTACCTTTACCAAATCGTGTTCACACACTTAGCTCACACACGGTAGGACATGTTCACACGCCTCTGATTCATCCCCGATGAATCAGACCTGACTCAACTCTAAGCAGTAGCAGGCATGACAAACAAACATGAATGAGTAGGCACAACAGGGCTCAAACAACTCCTACTCATGCTTGTGGGTTTCATCTATTTACTGTGGCAATGACAGGTCATGCAAAGGATAAAGGGGTTCAGCTACCGCAGCAAGTAACAAATATGTCGTTGTTGTCCTAATGCAGTAAAAGAGAGCAGGAGCGAGAGAGTGGGATTTTATCGGAATGAACAAGGGGGTTTTGCTTGCCTGGAACTTCTGAAGATAACATTGAGTCTTCATCAGTGTCAACGATCACATCATCAGTATCACGTCTATCGAGAGGGGACAAATACCGGCAACACAGAAGGGAACACAATCAATGCAATGCACAATATGATGCATGATCATGACATGGCAAAATGAATGTGTTTTGGGCTAATGCAACTAGCAACAGATTAAATGAAGTTGGTTTGAATACAAGATTCAAATTCAAACTCCATATGTGATTATTCAAATGCCATTTAATTGATTTGTGCTAAACAGCAGCTATAAGTTGTTCTAACATGCATGAAAATGGTACAGATGGATTCCTTGAATTTTTCTGATAATTTTTCATATATAAATTATCTAATTTGGAGTTACGGTTGAATTTCTATGATTTTTAGAAGTTTTTACAAATTTCTGGAATTTCCTGAATATTTATAAAATGAACTAAATTCCAGAAAAGGAATATTGCGTCAGCATGGCGTAAGGCTGAGGTCAGCAGGTCAACTGGGTCGCCCAGAGTCAAACCTGACGTGTGGGGGCCACACGTCAGTGACACAGGTTAGACAGGGGGGGTTAGTTTAGTTTAATTAAAGATTAGGGGCACTAGGGCCCACATATCAGTGTCAGGGGGTTAGCTTAGGTGGTGATTAGCTTAAACTAATCACCTGATGGCGGGGGCCCACCTGTCATAGACCCAGGGGAGGTCAAACCCCTGGTCAAACGACTCAATCGCGCCGGCTTTGAGTCGCCGGCGAGGCCGAGGCGGCGGAGGCCTTCGGGTTTCTTGCTCCGGCGACCAAATGGCCGGCGGAGGGCATCTACGGAATGCCCAGGCTCGCGCGCATCTAACAGGGCAAACGGGAGAAGCTAGGGCGGCCGTAATCCTCGCCGGCGTCGAGCTCAGCGGCTGCCGGACCTCGGGCGTTGGCGGGAACGGTGCTACGGTGCACAAGAGGGGAAACGGAAGGGCGTTGCGGCCTCCTGGGGTTGCGGTGAGCACGACGGTGGGCTCGGGAGCGAGCTGCGGTGGCGGTGGCCATGGCCACGCCATGGCCGGCGGCGAGAAGCTCTCGGCTGCGGTGGATAACCTAGCTACGGCGCGCGAACGGCGAAACAGAGAGGGGGAAACGGACGGAGAGCTCACGTAGACCCTGTAGAGGTGGACGGCGAGCTTGAGGGAGGCCGGACGGGGGCGGATTTGACGGCGGCGATCCGCGGTGGCCGAGGAGGGGAACGGCGAAGCTGGCAGTATCCAGGGCTTCCGGAGGGTCGTGGATCGGTGGGGAGGAAGAGGGGGTCGAGGCGGAGCCTTTGAGTGCATCGGCGAGGCTAGGGGGTGGCGGTGGCCGCGAGGGAGCTCGTCGGTGGCGGCGGCTCCGTTCGGGCGAGTGAGGGAGAGAGGAAGCAG
>NC_041386.1:391702184-391709500 GCF_002162155.2 Triticum dicoccoides | reverse complement strand
GACATAGCAACATCTCTCGAGCTGAGAGGCGAAGCACACATCCATAGGAATGGAGTGAAGCAGATGACGAAGGTTCACTAGGTAGACCACAATTTCACGCTTAAGAAGGTGGTAATCGATTGTCAACGTAGCGAGGAGTTGAGTTGCCATGATACCATAACGATACACCTTAGGGAAGGTGACTCGTAGAGATATCCCCTTAAGTGGCAAAAAGAATTACTTTTGATTCAGAGATCATTGAGACTCTTTAAACCAGCCTAAGGCAATTCTCGAGCAATCGTTTGGAGGGGGTCGGTAGAATGGCATACTCGGACTTGGATGATGTGGACTACCTTGTTGAAGACAACGCAATGTATGATTTTTGCTTATCACCGGAAATGGAAGAGACCCATGGTAGAATGGCACATTGGCGGTGCAAGCTGGGAACAAAATGCAAATGCTGGGAATGATTCTGGTAACTAGGGGAAGAACCCAACAATAAAGAGTGAATTCACTGTTGGAGTGGTTATAGCATAACCGAGGAAATCTGGGGCAATCCCAGTTAGTGCCGATGATAACACGTAGCGCTTGTGCGTGCTCTCAAGAACTTGAGCATTTTCATAATCATCAAGGTTTTACCAACATCCGTGTCAAGGATGCTGACAACACAACATACTACCATGATGAATAGCGATGGACGATGTAGATGCAAAGGAGGATAACACTTTCTCAGATTTCACCTTAGCGAGCCAAGGAACAAAATCTGGACGATCGACCGAGAGACATTTAGCACTCCGCTTCTAATGTTCTCCTTGATGTACTAGCGTATCCCATTCCTTGAAATGGTCTGGTATCTAGAACATCAAGTAAAGGTCGGACTTCGGGAGCACAAAAATCCATAAGGAACAACTAGGGAGTAGATCCTACGAAATCCTTATGGGGAGGTGGCCAACTTCTTCAATCAAGAGACTACAATAATAGGTCTTTCGGCTGGGTGGTGCTGGCCACGACATCCACTTTACCAGTTATCGAGGAACCAATATTATAGTTCTTGGAAAATGTTCCAAACCATCATATCTGCCTGAGATTCAGATCTGGTTGGTGTCAGGATATTCCAGACTCATCGAGTCTAGGAAGGAAAACGAAAGTTTGCAACACAAATCGATGAGATGACGTTGCGAGATTCTCGGGAAATGAACTACGATAGCAAGCTCCAAAACATGAGCTGGTTCTGCTACAAACATGTGAACACGTTGTTCCAGACAAGCATGACCACAAAGTAGTCTTATAATAAAACACTACCGAGTTCTGGTTGGGAACCATCAGCGAGGATATCGAAGTTCTTTCATAAGTCCGGATTAGCTCTTATGAAGGTACTCCTTCTCCTTGAACAAATCAGTCAGTGGCTTGGTGTGCTAGGATACACATATGGAATGAAGGTTGCAAGTCTCCAGACCACAGAATACTTCGCACGTGTGCATGACTGACTTGCGATGATTCCAGAGGAAGCAACATTGACTTTCTCGAGTCCACGGCGGCAACTTGCATCAAATGCACATGAACTAGAGGAAGTCACTTCTTACATCCGAACATATGCTTCATGAGCTAGTGTGAACAAATGCTTTCAAAAGTTTCCAACACTAGCTTAATGTTCAGCAAAATTATGGGGAAGACAAGGATGTTGTCAATGGGCACAACAACAATTCATCTGGGTTTCCTTTTAAAAGGAATTCCATAGTTAAGTGAACAAGTGATAGCATTGGTCAGACCCAAAAGATATAATGGTGTATGCTCGAGGGATCAACCACGAGTAAGACAACATTACGAATATCGTTGGTTCTGGTCTGATTGGATGATAGCCCATACTCCAATCAAAGGTTGGATAAGAATGATAGGTCCATTAACTGATCACAGGGACCAATCGATGAAGATATCATCTTTCTTCAACACACACTACACAAAGATATCCCTTTGGAACAAACTAAGTTAGGCAAGATTTTATCTTCCAATTCTCCAAGTTTTTGTCTAGCTTAACCAACTAGCTCAGGGATATCTAACACCGACTCTTGGAGAGAAGGTGGTTCACAAGAAACCAACTTGATCACGAGCTCAACATAACAGTCAGGGAACAACCTGGTAATACTTCCGAGAAGATATTCGGAAAATCACGAACCACCGGTATGTTACTAAGCTCGAGAACAATCTCGCTTTTGAGGGCAAGACGATATGATCAAATGAGTGAGGGCTTGACAAGATCCTAACTCATCAATCGAAGGGTGCACCGAAATAAGGACTAGGTAGCACGATCAGTCTTAGAAGGATGATTCAAAAACCAACATGCTCAGAATGAAATTATTATCCTTTAACTACCAAGCAACAGAGTTGCTAGCAGTATTGATTTCACACGCCATGATTCATTTGTCGGCATTCCGGTTACAATAACACAGGAACCGAGGAATGAACAATGATGGCAAAAGTATCACTGTACCAAGAGTTCATAGGATGGTGTGCAATTCCTATAACAATCTCGATATAAAATATGTAATACTCCAAGGTAGAACAGAGCAAAAGCTGAATTGGCATTTTGATCTGCGGAGCACAACTTCTTTGACCCAATCCTGGATATGGAAGAGGTACTGGAGTTTGTTTCTCCAAGTCATTCAGGACAGAATGGCTTGACAGACCACAAGAGTAATAGGCATCGACAAACGAACGCACGCATACTCTTGACTATCAATTGATAGACGAAAGTCAGTAGACAACTAAAGAGGGACAACTCAAAGGAACATATAACTTTCTGAGTTGTGGATGCATAGATTAGTATGTCGAACCAAGTTCAACATAATTCCTCCGGATAACCCATGCAGAAAGGTAGAACTGGCAGAACCACAATATATAGTGGAGAACTCATCAAGAGCACTCTGGTTGTGATCGTTCAGTTCAACGAGGAACTTCTGCCATAAGTAGTTCATGGTATTTGGAAGAAGAAGATACCACGGACTTCAAGGACTATCGCAAAGGTTACTAATAACCTAAGGGAACTAACAAACACTATCGACATGAAGTAAGTAGGGTGAATCTCGGGTTCAAGAAGCCCGGAATGGAATACCTACTAACTAAGTGGCATCAAGGGATGCTTACGAGAATGATGGCCAGAATCATCACACTGGGAACACAAAGGCACGACTGGATTACTAGGTGATCCCCTAAGACACCTAGGGTCATAATAATATCTCCAACATATATGTCAAGGTAACGGAGTACCTCAACTCACTGATTAGTGTGGTTAATCTGGCCCATGGGAACATTGAAACGGGAAGAAAGGAGTTGCAATGCATCAGACTACTTAGAAACCTGGGATGACTCGGACAGCATAACGGCTGTAAATGCTCAGAAAAGATTTGAGACATTCACAAAAATGGTGGCATAACCACTCAGAAGCACAATATCAAGGTTCCGAGATCAATAATTAACATACAGAAGTACTAGGAACTGAAACGAGGCTTAAGTCCAACAATCTATAAGTCTACGGATTAGTAACACGTGATCCTGATAGAAAGAAAAGATAGCCTAGTTCTTAATCCCCGCAGGAAAGATAAGATGACTCAGATCAGAAGGCATAAGGTATAAGGAGTAAAAAGAGCCTTACGTTCCATCCCACAATCAATTCCCTTATATAACTAAAGAATTTCTAGACTCAACTTCGACCAGTTTGGCTTGGTAATCCTACAGGCAGTCAAGCTCTGATACCAACGCTGTCAGGACCCCGACTCAATGCCACATCGATCTAGCATGTAACACCTCATATCACTTTGTGGCCTCACGCACGGTAGTCCCACGGGTGTTGCCTTACCTTTGCCCGGGACCGTTTGCGCCTTTTGGCTCACGTATATGATGATGTCGCTAGCATCCATATGATAAAGAGTCCGAGCTGACATGACTAGTCGTAAACCCAAAGTGGCACAGACTTACAGGGACAGGCATCCATGACCCAGCATCGAACGTGTCGGTCATCAGCGAGTGAATCCAGGCTGTAGCACTGGGCTAGCAGGACTCCGGTGAACCGGGCTGTAGCGGGCTAGTAGGACTCCGGTATTCATCGCGTGACATTTCCCCGAAGGGACAGACACAGGAACGAAGAAGGACACATGCCGGCCAGCCTAAGTGTTCTGGAGCAGTAGCAAGCTACCAAGGCTCAATGGAAACACTAGGAGACATTTCCCGGTAAGAGAGGCTACTAAAGATAAACAACTAGATGGTCAGATCCCACACATACCAAGCATTTCAATAACATACACACAATATGCTCGATATGTGCAAATACAACATGGCATCACAACATGACTCTACGACTCAAGTATTTAATCAATAGGCTCCGAGGAGCGAGATATTACAAACATGGGTCTCATGACCCAACACTCAGAGCATACAAATCAAAGCACAAGCGGAAGCTATCATGTCTGGGTACAGACATCTATAAATGAAAAAGGCTGAGAAGCCTGACTATCTACCAGATCCTGCCGAGGGCACAAGATCGTAGCTGAGGTAACAAGCTAAACGTCGAAGTCCACGCGGAACTACTAGTGAGACTGAAGTCTCTCTGCACAAAACATAAAATAGGCAAACGTGAGTACAAATGTACCCAGCAAGACTTACATCAGAACTAACTACATATGCATCATTATCAACAAGGGGATGGTGGGGTTTAACTGCAGCAAGCCAGCTTTGACTCGGTGGCTATCCTAAACTACGACTGCAAGCGACTCTTTTGAGGTGGCGCACACGAGTCCACATATTCACCATATCAATACACCACTATGGATCCGCTCCCGTCTCCCTACGAGAACGCCATCCATAGCACTCACGCTTATCTTGCGTATTTTAGGGTATCCACTTTCACTTGTCTATGAACTGATATAAGCAACCCAGAAGTCCTTTTCCGCGGACATGGCTATTCGAATAGATGATGTTAACCCTGCAGGGGTGTACTTCTTCATACATGTTTCCACCACTTAGTGTCTGCACACGACATGTGCTCGGCAGACTTCAAGCGAAAGCCGACGTGGGTGTAGACCACGACCTACCTAAACACTCAAGTCTCTAGTCCAGGTTTATCGCCTATTCGGGTTCCATCTATGAGGAGATCCAGCCGGAGTTTCGCTCACAGCCCCAAACGATGTGAACAGGGTTCCCGAGATACCAAACGGGCATCCGGTACACCGTGCCACGTACCTACCGCATCACAGCCCACCCCTATGGTCAGTGCTGTCCACGGCCTCCAGTAAGCTACAAACACCAGAAACTACTTGCAACTCCTGGACAGAGGACTAGGGTGAATAAGAAGTCGAGCGGGGTCATATTTCAGGGCCCAATGCATGGTAGTAGCTGAATCATGGATCACAAACACAGAACTCAGTTCCTAAGGACGGCTTCAATGAGACAACCCACCATGTACTCCTACATGGCCTCTCACCGCTACCTTTACCAAATCGTGTTCACACACTTAGCTCACACACGGTAGGACATGTTCACACGCCTCTGATTCATCCCCGATGAATCAGACCTGACTCAACTCTAAGCAGTAGCAGGCATGACAAACAAACATGAATGAGTAGGCACAACAGGGCTCAAACAACTCCTACTCATGCTTGTGGGTTTCATCTATTTACTGTGGCAATGACAGGTCATGCAAAGGATAAAGGGGTTCAGCTACCGCAGCAAGTAACAAATATGTCGTTGTTGTCCTAATGCAGTAAAAGAGAGCAGGAGCGAGAGAGTGGGATTTTATCGGAATGAACAAGGGGGTTTTGCTTGCCTGGCACTTCTGAAGATAACATTGAGTCTTCATCAGTGTCAACGATCACATCATCGGTATCACGTCTATCGAGAGGGGACAAATACCGGCAACACAGAAGGGAACACAATCAATGCAATGCACAATATGATGCATGATCATGACATGGCAAAATGAATGTGTTTTGGGCTAATGCAACTAGCAACAGATTAAATGAAGTTGGTTTGAATACAAGATTCAAATTCAAACTCCATATGTGATTATTCAAATGCCATTTAATTGATTTGTGCTAAACAACAGCTATAAGTTGTTCTAACATGCATGAAAATGGTACAGATGGATTCCTTGAATTTTTCTGATAATTTTTCATATATAAATTATCTAATTTGGAGTTACGGTTGAATTTCTATGATTTTTAGAAGTTTTTACAAATTTCTGGAATTTCCTGTATATTTATAAAATGAACTAAATTCCAGAAAAGGAATATTGCGTCAGCATGGCGTAAGGCTGAGGTCAGCAGGTCAACTGGGTCGCCCAGAGTCAAACCTGACGTGTGGGGGCCACACGTCAGTGACACAGGTTAGACAGGGGGGGTTAGTTTAGTTTAATTAAAGATTAGGGGCACTAGGGCCCACATGTCAGTGTCAGGGGGTTAGCTTAGGTGGTGATTAGCTTAAACTAATCACCTGATGGCGGGGGCCCACCTGTCATAGACCCAGGGGAGGTCAAACCCCTGGTCAAACGACTCAATCCCGCCGGCGTTGAGTCGCCGGCGAGGCCGAGGCGGCGGAGGCCTTCGGGTTTCTTGCTCCGGCGACCAAATGGCCGGCGGAGGGCATCTACGGAATGCCCAGGCTCGCGCGCATCTAACAGGGCAAACGGGAGAAGCTAGGGCGGCCGTAATCCTCGCCGGCGTCAAGCTCAGCGGCTGCCGGACCTCGGGCGTTGGCGGGAACGGCGCTACGGTGCACAAGAGGGGAAACGGAAGGGCGTTGCGGCCTCCTGGGGTTGCGGTGAGCACGACGGTGGGCTCGGGAGCGAGCTGCGGTGGCGGTGGCCACGGCCACGCCATGGCCGGCGGCGAGAAGCTCTCGGCCGCGGTGGATAACCTAGCTACGACGCGCGAACGACGAAACAGAGAGGGGGAAACGGACGGAGAGCTCACGTAGACCCTGTAGAGGTGGACGGCGAGCTTGAGGGAGGCCGGACAGGGGCGGATTTGACGGCGGCGATCCGCGGTGGCCGAGGAGGGGAACGGCGAAGCTGGCAGCATCCAGGGCTTCCGGAGGGTCGTGGATCGGTGGGGAGGAAGAGGGGGTCGAGGCGGAGCCTTTGAGCGCATCGGCGAGGCTAGGGGGTGGCGGTGGCTGCGAGGGAGCTCGTCGGTGGCGGCGGCTCCGTTCGGGCGAGTGAGGGAGAGAGGAAGCAGAGGAGGGGGTGGAGAGTCCGGGAGAGTGAGGGAGTTCCAGGGGGTGGCGTGGCACGCATGGAGGCGTCCGGGGTGTCGAGGTGGAGCGGCAAGCAGGAGGTGGCCGGGGCATGC
>NC_041386.1:391696378-391701975 GCF_002162155.2 Triticum dicoccoides | reverse complement strand
AGTGGAGATGGGCTGGGCCACACAGGAGCTGGGCCGGCTGGCTACCGGGTGAGCGCCAGATAAGTCCTTCTCTCTCTCTCTTTCATTTCTATTTAATTCTGTTTTCTATTTTCTGTAGTTTGTTTTGATTTAGTTTTAGACACTAAACCATTTTATAAAATCCTGGAAATAGTTATGTGGCTAGGACTAAAATATACCAAACCACATAAAATGTTCAAGTAATTATTGGACATATATTATTTATATATCAAATATATATCCAATGCAAATAGCTATTTATTTAATTCAAAGGCCCAAAATAATTAACTCTGAGATACCAAAAATATTTTTTTGAGTTTTACCTCTTTGCAATATTTTCAGAGACTAAGAGGAACATTTTCTTGGACTTCTTTGAGGAGATTTTAATGTTGATCATTTTTAGAAGGTTTCTGAGGCTTTAAAAATTCCTCAATTCAAATTTCATTTGAATTAAAACATGATACTCACATGAGGTCTAGCCTAGTGCATAACAGGACCAGGGATGTGACACCCCCTCAGAACAGTTATCTTCCTCTTGATTACGATCCGAAATGGGTGGAGGGGGGTTGCCTTTGCACCCACCATGGAGCGACTCTGCATGAAATTGTATTGCGATGCAAGGCTCGTCTATTTTGCTCTACATGTTCAGTTCCATTGTGTACAATAACTGACATGCATAGGAATAAAACATAGTGAGATTATGTAAGGAGTGCATGCACAAATCAAGAGTGATGGTAGCAAACTATGGATAGACCCAAAACAAATGATGGCTGGTAGATAATAGCTTTAGTTAAAAAATATTGATAATGGCTCCTTTAATGTTTGTTTGCACCCAACATGAAACTCATAGTAGACACCCGAGATTAACCAGATAGTAGACAGATAGTACTGATTGTTGCCCCAATATGTACCCCACAACCATTTAAAAACTCAAGTTTCAGCATAAGTATGGACCTGACTCGGAGTCTCATAGGTGAACACAACGATAAAGTAGCATGTCCTCGTATTAAGCGATGCATAACGTAAGAAGACATGGAAGAGTGCCACCTCTGTTGTGGACCCGTGTAGTCCTCAATGTCATGTGCTCAGTTAATGATGGTAATGCAGTTTGCATGGCTGCCGGCAGCGGGGAAGAAGATCTGATGCGGTGAAAGACAATCTAGAGAGCGGATCCCTACTATGGTGAACCCTTCCGTCATTGGAGCAGCTGAGCTGGGGTGGAACACAGCACCGTAGGAGCAGGACAAACCACACAAGGTTTACTTTGACACATAACTGTAACAGAAGTTATTGTGTAAGGGATTCTTTGAATTTGAGGATTCTAACAATGCAGGGATAGGAAATAGACAGGAATAGGATAGGAATGCACGTGCAAAACAGAGAATTTAAAAACACAGGACTTCTACCAATCTGGGTGTTTGGTTCACAAGAATTGGAAGATCACATGATGCAAAGAAGCATGGTGAGATTAAGTCAAACCACAAGAAAATGTACGGTTATAATGCTATTATGCTACTATCTTTTAGTCTTGTGCTTCATGAATAGGAATTTGAAAAGGATGACAAGCGGAAATTAAAATTACCATGGTTTCTCTTTCTAGGAGAAACTAAAGGAACAAATCCTACAGTTTTCCTTTGCTCCATTGCTTTGCACCAAATTCGTGAAAACTAGTACCATAGGAAACTTTCAAATTCCTATGTTTTTTATTCACTTTTCCTTGCGAGCACTATCGATTCTAGTTGACAGGCTTGAGCAAGGAAAATTCTACACTAAAAAAATGTTTTTGTGCCACTTCTATTACTTTGGACCCGGGCCACTGCCCTACTAGCTCAACTCCCAGGGCCATCGACAAATGCACAGCTCAAACACATAGAGATAAATAATGATGGCATTCAAGAGAGTCCATCACGGATAGCTAAGTTGCCTGGTACCTCACTGCTTGTCATATAGTAGGATAAAATAATCGTATTTCCCGTTACTACGTGTGCTCAGTGGAAAATATATATAACATGTAGAGTAAAAAAGATATGCAACAAGTGTACAACCTCTTTGGCGAAGCCATGTCGATCTCAGCGTGATTGGGTTGGCTGGTGAGGATGCTCCGGCTGACTTGGCTGACGGAGGAGGGGAAGCAGATCTTAGGCGTCTGGAGATGGAGCCCGAGGTACTGCTCCGCTGTGATGGAGGGTTTCGTCATTGGAGCTGATCTGGTGAGTTGTACGACGCCGAGGCTGAAGCAGGACAAGAGAGACAATGTTAACCTGAGTGGAATTCTAATAGCATCCTGAAAGCACAGGTGCTCCCCGGGTAATTTTGGTAATTAATATCAACATATCTCTTGTTGGACTAATACTTTCATCTAGCATATTTCAGATAAGTCCAACAGTGGAGTGGCTTGGACTAGAGGATGTGGGACCCCTTCAAGATGATGAAGACAAATGATTGGCTCTAGCTCAAAGCTCGGGACTCTACATTTTTCATTTTAGTGATCCAAGATCACATTGACTCCATAGGAAAGCCAATACTATTAAGAGGGGATGAGGTGTTGCTTAATGAGGTTCTTTCTCAAAGTACTTAGTGATCTACACCACAACCCTCAACCACTTTTTCATATCCAAATATGTCCCAAACCAAAAGTCAAACTCGGCCCCACCAAAATTTCCTATCTGGTGCCACCGAATTCTCTTGATACAGTCACTACCAGAAACCCTAATCAACTCATTCTCACCGATGGGATCTCGGTCTCACCGAGATGGGTTTGCAAATTCTCTGTTGCCTATTGCATTAATTTTGGTCGCACCAAAACATGACAACGGTCCCACCGAGTTTGGTTGGCCAACTCTCTGTTTAGCTTATTACCAAAATCAGTCCCATCGAATTTGTGTAATCGGTCCAACCGAGATGAGGCTTTACCCTAACCCTAGCACATCGGTCCCACCGAGTTGATCAAGTCGGTCCCACCGAAAACCCTAACGATCACATTATGAACTGAATCGGTCTATACGAGTTGTATGATTCGGTCCCACCGAGTCTGGTGATTTGTGTGTAACTGTTAGATTTTGTGTGGAGGCTATATATACCCCTCCACCCACTCTTCATTCATAGGGAGAGCCATCAGAACATGCCTACACTTCCAACATACATTTTCTGAGAGAGAAACACCTACACTTGTGTTGAGGTCAAGATACTTCATCCAACCACATAAATCTTGATCTCTAGTTGCTTTCCACTCAAATCATCTTTCCACCAAATCCTATCCTATGAGTGAGAGAGTTGAGTGTTGGGGAGACTATCATTTGAAGCACAAGAGAAAGGAGTTCATCATCAACACACCATTTGTTACCTCTTGGAGAGTGGTGTCTCCTAGATTGGTTAGGTGTCACTTGGGAGCCTCCGTCAAGATTGTGGAGTTGAACCAAGGAGTTTGTACGGGCAAGGAGATCGCCTACTTCGTGAAGATCTACCCTAGTGAGGCAAGTCCTTCGTGGGCGATGGCCATGGTGGGATAGACAAGGTTGCTTCTTCATGGACCCTTCTTGGTTGGAGCCCTCCATCGACTCACACAACTGTTACCCTTCGTGGGTTGAAGTCTCCATCAACGTGGATGTACGATAGCAACACCTATCGGAACCACGCCAAAAATCTCCGTGTCTTCAATTGTGTTTGCACACTACAATCCCATCCCTTTACATTCTTGCAACTTGCATGATTTACTTTCCGCTGCTCATATAATCTTGTCATGCTTGCTTGATATGTATTGTGAATGCTCAAACTTGTGCCAAAACTCCACTTCAACTTAAAGAAATTAAAAGCTGCAACTTTTCTTGCTAAGAGTCTATTCACCCCCCTCTAGACACCTCTTCTTGATACTACAATTGGTATCAGAGCATTGGTCTCCATTGCTTTGGTTTAAACACCTTTGGAGGAAGATGGATGGATCTACGTTGGGGAGTCTTAGACGTAGAGTGCCTATTCTTGATGGAGAGTATTTTCATGAGTGGAAAAATGAGATGCTTGAGATCTTCAATGAATATCATTTGACTAAGCACATTACTACTCCTTGTGCTTGCATTGTTGATCCTTCGCATCCTACCCTTGATGAGTTTATTGACATGATTCGCAATCTTAGAACTATCAATCTTATCATTAAAGGATTGCCCAAAAATTTGATTGCTAGCTTACCTACTCTTGATTGTGCCTACACTATATGGAGATTTCTTGAGGAACGATTCCCAAATTATTCCTTGAAAATGCTAGATGAGATTCTTCATAAGTCTATTGCCTTGAGTAAGATGAGTTCTAATGATCCCAAGTTTGGTGATTGCTTATTTGAGCTTACTAATCTTACGAGTGCAAAAGGAGATGTTGGAATTATTAGCTATTTCATTTCTGAAGTCATTAGAATCCATAGAGATGAACATTGTTAAGGTCATACTTATAATGAATTACCCTCTAGGAGTTGATCCATCACATGACGATGTTGAACATGGATACTATGATGAGGATGATGATAGTGACTATGATATTGATGATGCGATGAGACACTTTGGTCTTATGGCTAATCTTCGTGGCTACATGGCTGGAGGAAAGGAATGGGTCCTTGATAGTGGATGTACTGATCATATGACCGGAGACAAAGATATGTTTCGTGAGCTTTCTGAAAACAACGGCCCTCGAAAGTATGTCACTTTCGGTGATAACTCAAAGGGTAAGGTGGTTGGCCTTGGTAAGGTGGCCATCTCATAGGATAGCTCCATGCAAAATGTTATGCTCGTCGAATCTATTGGCTACAATTTACTTTACGTATCTAGACTTGCTGACTTTGGTTTCAATGTCCTATTTACTAAAGTAGATGTCACATCCCTAGTCTGGTATGACCTAGACTAGCTAGTCATTTGTGCATCATGTTTATATTCCATTTAAATTTGAATTGAGGATTGGTGGAACCCTCAGAATCATTTTTGAAAATGACCCAAATAAAAATTTCTCCAAAAGGGTCCAAGAAAATGCTCATGTTGCCCTCTGAAAATATTGGACAGAGATAAAAATCAAACCAATATTTTTAGGAGCTCATGGATATTTAATTTTGGCCATTTGGATTAATCCGATAATTATTTGCTTTGGATATATATTGTTATATATATGAAATATGGTCCAAAAATTATGCCATTTATAAAGGAGCTCTCGAATATTATAGCTAGCTCCTGCAAAAATTGGCATAAGGTAATTAAATGATTTAATATTTTAATTAAATCAAAACAAATGTCAGAAAAAAATAGAAAACAGAAATAAAGAGGAGAAGCTTACCTGGGGCTCCCCCCTATGCAGCCCAGCAGCAGCAGGCCGGCCTAGCCAGCGGGCGGCCCAGCCCGCCTCCTCCTTTGTCGTCTTCCCCCCCCCCTCGCCAAGCAGCTGCGTGCCGACGCGCGCGTGCTCCGCCGGCCACGCCACCTCCCTCCCTGCCTGCCTGCCTCTCCCCTCCTCGTCTGGATGCCCTGGAACGACGCCACGCGCCGCCCCGGTCCTTTTCCCCTCTCTCTCGCTCTCCCTCCTCCCCTGGACATCTCCCTCTCCCCGCG